>NC_079296.1:47000544-47324044 GCF_023638135.1 Falco biarmicus | reverse complement strand
TCTGTAGGATCATGATGGCTGTGTTTTTGAACTCTTCCAATTATTATTTGTATTGCATTTTGAATAGTTTGGAGAAAATCTAAAGTTATGTTCTTTTGAATAGAAGCAGAACTATTGCACCTTTTCCACTGATAAAAGTATACTATAATGCAGTGAGCTCCCAGTGTCATCCATTCTGTGAACTATCCTTTGTTAGCTGCTGTCTGATCCTGTGCTGAATTATTTATATCTTTGTTTCAGCATCCCATTTAGATGAGGCACTGGAAACTCCAGGACTTCTGCTATCACGTTCACAAGTAATCAAGTGCAGGATAAAACAAAGTGAAGCTTTCAGAATAAAATGCTAATTTATGTTCCAGCAGGGAAAAGAGAAATGCATATCCATTAGGGATATGAAGGGGAAAATCACATTCAGATGGAAGAAGTTTATAATTTCTGTGTGTTGGACAAGACTTTATTGCATCTGTAAAAATCATCTAGTTTCTCAAGAGAAAGAAGGTATTTCAGCAGAATGTCTTGCTCAAAAGTAGGCTCAGGCAGTCAAACGCTCAAAACTTACTGGTGCTTGCTCTTTTTCAGTTTTTACTTGAGAAGTTATTTGTGATGACTCTCAGTGTTTCCCTCTAGGCTGATGAAGCAGTGTGTAAAAAAAACCCTGAAATAATGTCTGTCTTCAAGTTGGATGAAAATACAGCTAGGCACAGTGCAGTTTCCAAAATAGATGGTCTCAAGCTTAGACATGGACTTAATCTTAGATCTAAATTAAACTGATTATCAGGGGCTAAGAAAGACAAAATATGTCAGTATAATATGACAGTAAAGAATAACAAATGACACTGAAACATCTGAGAGTGTCTATGCTTTTATTTACTTATGACAGTAACAAACCAGCGTCACAAAGTTGAAAATTCATTGCTAGTAAGGTTTAATGGCAATACAAATATATTAATACCTGTTTATCCAGAAACAGTATGCTGAAAAACCTCAGATGTGTTAGAAGAGAAATATGAAAAATAACTTCAGGTATGGAAAACTCACCTAATGGTGAGTAATGACAGGACTTCTAAACAACTAGTAAAAGGAAGGTTTAGGAACATATTGCTGCTGTTCTGTAACTGTCTACGCAGCAAGAAAAGATGGGATGCTGAACCTGCAGAAAACCACATAACTAGTTTGGAGCAAGGTACTGGAAGACCATGAAGTTCAAACCATGAACTAGACAAAAACTTCTAACCATAAGGTATAAATAATTAGAGCAAGCTTTCTCAGGCATGGTAAACTTTATATTACTTGGAGTAAGTCTATAAATGGAAGTAGTGTACCTTGGTAAGAGACAATTCTTTTTGACATATGTTAGGCAGGAACGACTTTAAGGAAACCACAGCAAGTGGAAGTTAGTGTAAGAGACTGTAATTGTCTATCCTTTTTAATATTTTAGCCATTTATGAATAAACTGGTTTTTGATATTCACAATTAATTCGTGAAAATATTTCCTTTGTAAGTCTCATAAGATATTTCTGATAGGCCTCAAAATGTATTCACTATAAAGTAAAAGGCCATGTTAATTTTTTGTGATATCAGGAAAGAGAAGACAATCTTTTTGGAGCACCTTAGTCTTGCTGGCACGTCCTGTAGCTGAATTGTTATTGGTAGGTATATCATGCTGCCAGCTGATTAGAAATCTGGAGTAATTGGTGGTTTTGGCTTGCCAGTGTGTGTAGACTTAACATCCTCTGTACTTACCTTGCACATAAAGGGAATTTCGTTCTACAGTTAGAAAAATCTTACGTTCAGACTACCCAAATATCCTGGTAACAGTAAAGCTCTGATCTTTTAGGAGTCCATATTGTGCTTGATCAGTGTTGGATAGACTTTTTGAATATGATACTCCTAATTTTGCCATGTGGTACTGTTATTTGCACAGTTTTTAATTGTATATGTTTCTATGTTACCTTTCTATGCTTTAAAAAAATAGTAGTTTCTGAAATTCTTACAATAACATAAATTCCTGTTTAGCTAGCTAGCATGGTAAAAATACCTTCCTGTATGTCACTACTCTGCTCAACAGTCAAAGAGCAAGAATGACATACGTTCTATCTGCTAGGAACAGGAGGAAGGAAAAATAGCACAATATACAAAAGGATCTTTGTGTCCCTAGTATTGGCTGATGTGAGAACTTTGCAAAACAAAAGGAAATCTTGCCTAACAGAAGTGAAGTGCCTTACAGAGAATATAACAAAGAATGAAATGGAAAGCAAATTAAATCAATCTTGTAGTTTGGTTTGTGCATATTAAAAATGAATCCCTTTATTTCTGAATTAGGAACAGGAATAATCATGCTGTATGTGTAAAGAATTAAGATTAAAACTATGTGGTCTGTTTGTGTTGGGAAAGCAAAGGGTAGAAAAGCTGCCACCTCAGTACTCGTCCTAAAATCTATGTGTTAGTTGGATGCCCTTTGCAGGGCAAGCAAAGTTGCAGTAAAGCAAGCAAGCAAAGACCAGTGGAGCTGGCCCCTTACAGGGGTACTGACTCATTTGTGTCTGCCATCACCCTGCAAATACTTTTTCAAAAAGCTGCAGCTTTGCTAAGCTGTGGAGAGTTCTCCAGAGTCTTCGCGGTGTTCCTAACAGAGCAGTGGACAAGGACTGTCCAGTGGTTTGGCACTTTAGAGTTTCTTGGCTGAGAGCTGGAGATAAGAATGAGTGTGCTTACTTTGAAAAAACAGGGTCAAACTTCTGCAGAAAAGGCTGTTTAGAGTATCTGGCTCATATCGCTTGCTTTTAGATAGTGTACTATAGATAGGCTACTCACAAGTGTCGTTTTGAATTTTCCCTTGAACTGTGCAGGCATTATTTCTGCAGTAGCTAGTTAATTTTGGGGGAAATGTTCTGTCTTCCTATACATGTGTAGCATTCATGCTTGCTTTGTGCTTTTAGATGTTACGGGTCTCGACAAGCAAATTTGTATGACAGCATACACGTTCTGTTTTATAAAGAAATAAGCCTGTTAGATTTGGCTGTACCAGATTTAAAAATGTTTTAATTGCTTTTAGGAAGAATAAAAAAAATGTTATTGGGTCAATGGAATTACCTGTGGTTTAGACACCTTTATTTTCAAGTGCTTATTCTTCTGTTAATATGAGGTAGTTTTTGAAACAACCACAATAATTCAGTCAAGCAGTATCTAGATAATCTGTTTTGGTATTTTTGGATCTTCCCAGTCCCAGTTTTCTTGTCTAACAATTCTAGAAGTATTGACAAAGCTCAGAGTGTTCTTATTTTGGCACCACTGTATCTTCTTGAAATTACTCTTCTTGGCTCTAAATAGTAATAACATGGCTATTTGTGTAGCATAATGTGATAGAGCCAGTACAGAACAATCTCTTCTGAATGCTACTTCCCTTTTTGTGTATTGTTTTTTTGGATGCTTTGGCTGCAGCTGCTAGCTTTTCCTTGAATCATGCATTTTAATTCCTCTTTGTGTCACACAGTGAACTATAATGCATCCAGCGCTAGGTTCTTTAGCCAAGTTGCAAAAATGAGCAGGTTTTTTCAACAATTTTGCTCACATGCCTAACAGAAACTATGTCTTTGCCTTATCTTTCTTTTCTATTTCCCATTTTGCATTTGTGTTTCAGTGTTGTTGGATTTTTCTGGTGTGTGGGGTGGTTTGGGGTTGGGTTTTATTTTGAGTTCTAAAACCTGTTTTACTGGGCAATGTCTACAGTCCTGAGTGAGGACTAAAGCTGGATAGTTTCTCATACTTGCTATATTTGTGATCAATTTTTACAAATTACTTATTTCAGAAAACAGCAGCAGGTTGCTGTATCTCACAATGTTGGAGTCTGACTGTTGAGCTTGAATTCATCAAATAGAAATATTAAAGCTTTCTGCAGCTATCTTAGAACTGGGAGATAAAGTTTTGAAGATAAGCATTTAGTAGGAATCCCAGAGGGAAAGATTGGTCACTAATGAATACTTGTGATCAATAAGAACAATCAAATATCAAATTAAAAATATTACCTTCATTATTCCAGCGTATTAAGCTAGGATATTTCACAGGGTAGTATCTTAAAACAGGAATAGCTTAAAATTTTATTAAGTATTATCTAAACCGTGTGATACATTCAAAGAAACTGCCACCAAATCTTTCCAGCAAACACTTTTTTCAGGTTTTCTTCTAACAGCCTCATAGAGATGATTTTTTTTTTTTTTTTTTTAGTATTCTTATTTTGAAGAGGAAAAGGTATCTTTTATATCTTAATGATGGATAGAAATTTTGTCTGACACTTGGGCACCTTACAGTAGGTGGTAGACATACCTTGAAGCAGAAGTAGATAATCCTTAGCAGAATATAGAGGATGAGAGCAAATCCTGCTTTTGTTGAATGTCAGTCCGGTGCCTTCGCCACAAGACCACAAAAATTCATCTTGCATGGTGTAGATAAAACAGTGGAGCAATAAGCTTGGCTTTTTTTTGGACACACACACAGCAGACTGAACTGGAAACAAAGAACACTTCAGAATTGTTTTATTGTTTATCTTGGGGAACAAATAGTTCACTGCAGAATAGAGTGAACTTCAGTTAAGAGCTTTGACAGTGATATAGTATGATATAGTGTATTGCCACTTTATTTTTATAGCATCTTCTGTGGAAATGATATCTCAAAGGCTTTACGTGGTTAGATAATACAGATAAAATCTTAAATGGTACCAAGGAGACAGAAATTAAGACTTTTAAGGGAAAAGGGGACAATCTGTTTCCAGGTGACATTTGGATGATAGATGGTAAGTCAGTATGGCAGAGACTTTCTGTTTTAAGAAGCTTTTTCTAGATGGCAGGTAGCATGGGAGAGTATCTGTTTAAAGAAAGGAAAGAAGAGAAGCACATGTCTTGTTTTCCAGCACCTACTTTGCAGTGTATAAGCTGGCTTTGTGACATTTTACATAAATAATTGCACTTTAGACCTAGATTTCATTGGATTTTATTGGTACAGATACAGTTAAGTTACTCCTGACTTGTGCTGATTTAAATGAAGTAAAAGCAAACTGTTAGAAGGTTTTAGGTATTGGAATGTGGGAGAGCATCTTCAAAACTGAAGCTGGATTGAGCTGTGGAATCTGACTTGGAGAAAAGTGCAAACAGGTTAGAGAGAGAGGAATTCATTTACAGAGCTGCTTCTCATCCATTTACATTGATCCCAATTGAGCTGAGTACTCATGATGTCAAGGCTATTGCTAACAGGATAATAGCCGTTCTAGTTGTGCATATGTGCAACGTAATTGCAATCTGTGTACCTTTAGGATCTGCACAGTATTGCCTCCCATGGTGTGGCCAGATGATGCACAGCTGCAGCTGTCCAGAGGTCCCTTGCTAACTTTACTACAGAGAGGGGGTTACCTGGGGGACCCTTAGTGTCATGTGCGTGTACGATAAGTCCTCTTCCTTTTCTGCACTGGGTAGGAGCTTCCCAAAGTGCCTCTGTTCATAAACTCCCACCTGGAAGATTGCTGTAGGTTTCAAATAGCTTCTGAGAAAGATTATGGTGGTTTACGTGTTCCTCCAGCTGAAAAGAATCTTAACAGACTGGCCAGTATAGCATCTGTCTGAGTACTAGGCCTGAAACACCAGCAAATTGCTGTGTAGCTGCTGGGAGTCCTGGCTGGAACGATGCTGTGAGGCTCTGGAGTAATAGTGTGAGCAAGTGTTGTGGATTCTTAACATTCAGAAATTAATGCATTTGTTTTATGTGTTCTTCAGACTTGCAAACTATATGTCTGTATACTTTATATATATATATATACACACAGCTGACTTAATTTTTGGTATGGATTAAGAAAGAACACTTTTTTTTAGGTGTAGCATCCGCAGAATGATCCTATCACATCGTAATTCCTTGTGGAAAAAAAACCCCAGAACCTAACCTAGGAAAATATTTTCGGTGCTGTAATATGTTCTATATCTGGTCATTATCTGCTGCCTTATTTATTGTAATTGCTGTGTCTCTTTGACAGATACACATTCAAAGATATGGTTTATCATACTATTGTGTTCTTTAGATGACCAGGAATATAAACTGATTATGGATTTCTCAGGCATACGTGCAGTGTAGATCAGTCACAAGAATTCTAATTGGAAGATTGTCTTTATGGCTGTATTTGCTGGTCATTTACAAGTGACCTGCACTGATTAATAAGCAGCTGACGATTAATCATCGACTTCAACAAGGAATGATTTACTTGAAAAGGCTATATCAGAGGAACAGAGCAAATTATTTTCACTACGAAAAGCTACAAGAAAGTGGTAAGGGACATAGATGAGTACAAGCTAAAAAAGGGATACAATTGAGAAACATTTACTCTAGAAATAAACAGTTGGATCTCTGACTCCTTTTCTGTGTTCTTAACAATAACTGTTATTTTCTCATGAAATCAGAGACACAGGTTTTTGCATCTTTTGAATGTCATCTTTCTAATTTTTCTTCATTTATAGGGAAGTACTATTCTCTTCAAAATATGCTCTCCTTTCATTAAAATACTTTTTTTTCAGCAGTGTAATAAACATGTAAGTCATCCTCATCTTATTGCTTCCCACCGATACACTTTGTACTTTTGAAAAACACTATACCTGTGTTTACTTTTGAGTTATTTGTTTTCGTGATTCCCTTACACGGAGTACTTTAACACCTTCTGTCATTACCAGCTGGAGAATAACAGCTACCTTATAGAATTATTTAATATTTGAAAATAATTTTCAAAAAGATTGACCATGAAAGAATTAGAATATGCAAGGAATCTTGTTACATTAAGGAAACTATTCCAGTGGGTTTTATTAATGGTTCTTTTGCTCAGTTTCCCTCCCTCTGTCTGTATAGGAAATAGATTGAATTTTCTAGCTTTGGTTACTAAGCTTTCAGCTCCTGCAACTGCAGTTATTAATCAGCTGTCATGGCACACCATAAAAAAGTGGTTTTAAAAACCATGTTTGCTTTTTAGACAAATAGTACTAGGAGGTAAAGCCAAGGGTGGTGCATAATGCATACCTTTTAATGTGCCCGTGATAATGCTGCAGTCTTTAATTTGAATGACTTGCCTTAATTCTCAAAATAAGCGTCCAAGACAATTTGCCAACAAAGCTGATTTTTCCCTCCCCCGTTTAGTTGACTTAATTTGTGTGCCATAGCCTAATAGATTTGCCTTGGCCTCATTTAGAGGCTTCTTTTATGCCTTTTGATCATTTGCTAATAAGTATTACGAAGTAACAGATAAGGACTCAAGGATTTGCTAGACATGAAAGAGTAACTGGGACAAAAATCCAAAGAGGGGGAAAAAATCCGCAGAAATTCCTCAAGTGTTGTCTACACTGGCGTTTTAGCGTGCCTGCGAATTTGTGCCAGGATGATGTTTCTAAGTGCGTATGCCTCTCGTGCTTCGCATCACTGGAGTTTACCCCTGTGCTTACAGTTTGTGCTATGCCCCAATGCCTGTCTTTTCTAAGTACTGAGGTCTCTTAAACCAGGGCAAGTCTTCAGTGTAGACAAGACTGTAATGTTAAATTCAGTGTCAAGGAAAAACTTCAGTATTTTATGATTCATGTCACGAGTCATAGGAAGCTGAGAAATGAAAGAGAGAAATAAAATTCTCTGTTCACCCACAGAGTAATTTCTGCAGAAAATGTAGCAGCCAGGCCCTGACGTTGTGACTCTGCTGTGCTGCAACCAAAGCCAGTCCCCAACGACTGTGCCTTGCATTTGTGGAATCAAAATGGGATTGAGCATACTTTCTCACCAATTTGTCCAATTTTTTTTTGTTGATGATGAGCTTTCTTTACTTTAGACTGCAACAGAGATAAGTAAACAAGCTTTGCTTATGACGTACTAGTTCTTTGGAAACCTGCTTGCATCAACAGTGGTCTTTCTATTAATTCAAGACATTGGAGTAAGATGCTTAATTGAAAAAATCTCTTAGGAAAAGCTTTTCTACTCTGTACCTTATTGTCCCAGCTGCTCACTTCTTCAGCGTGCGTTTTATGGGTGTGATGGGACTCTGCACTTGAACACCATGAGGGATTCTCATATGATTTAGTGGTAGGAAGAGTGAAGTGCACTGAAATCAAGGGTGTATGAAAGAAAATTACAGTCTATGTGTTATTTTAAGCAGTAGAAGTAGAATGTTGTGGTGTTTCAAAGTTGTAATTCAATGTTAAATAGCCACGGACACACATATTTGATACGTAGCTGTTTCTTGCTCATTGAAGGCTCATTTTGGACAGTTAGGTGTCAAAAGATTCAGTGTGTTACTAATATAGAAATAGAGTTCCTAAAATGAGATTAATGTGTTACTGCTGATTCCCAACATTCTAATTTCTTCATTAGCTATAATATTTTGCATCACTTATAATGTTTGTTTATTATCCTATATTTTATAATCCAGTTCCTACTGAACAATCAAGGAATTTACTAGCGTGTCAGTCTTGACATTAGAACTTATTTCACAGATTGTGTTCAAAAAAAATATCCCATTCACTCAAATTCAGATAATAGTACTGTGGCCACTTCAAAATGAATCCCAGGAGCCCAGCTGGCAAAGGATTCCTGGGAGAGATTAAGTCAGGGTTAAGTCTAGCTGATCTAACTGCATCTGTAGTCACTGACTGACATCCTAGTTCCCCAGCCCCTGGGAGATACTGACAAGAGGGTGAGCATAGCACATGTTTAGTGGGGCTGATTAAATCAAACCTTTTGATGACAGTCTTAGCAAACTAATAATGGGATAAAAAAGGGTCTTTTTCCTTTTACCTTTCATCTTATTTTACAATAAGACTGCCTAGATTTGAAAAGCAGAGTGCAGTGTAAAAATTAAATTATTATTAAAATATTTTTTCTCCTCCAATTTATTTCAAAGAATGGAACTTAGGATAGAGTTGAGAATAATCCTTACTGGCAAATGGATGGAAATGACATCAAGGTATTCTCATCATTTAAAAATATCTATTCAGGGTTTAACTATAAATCTTCTGTGCTCCTAGGCTCTTTTAAGGAATTCAGCTGTTAATGCTATCTAAGCATTAGTGTTTTAGCAATTCAGAAATGTACAACCAGGTCTTAGAAATGAAGGTGTCAAATGATTCTCAATGGAGGAAAAAACCACACCAACCTAGTGACTGAGAAATCATTAAAGAACCATAACAATACCACATTGTTGAGTATATTCTGTTGAATATTTTCTAATTTGATTAATGGAAAAGATGGAGGGTTTGAGTGCTCTACCCAAAATATGAGTGGACAGTTGAAGGAATATAACTCGCTTTGCAAATACCTGATTGAATATACTTTGAATGCGTGGTTCCTTTTATGTCTTGGTATATCTTAGTAACAATCATACCTTGCTTTCTGGATCATGTTGAAAATTTTAAGACAATATGTCACCATTGCCCTAGCTCTGCTATCACCCTGCTGCTGCTGGGACCAGGATGAGAAGTGAACGTATAAGCTGTTAGCACTTTTTAAACTGTCATGTTTCTCAGATGTATTTCCAAGTTTCAGTGTGGCACTGGAATTATCTTGACTAATGTACATTGCTTTATTAACTCTGCCATTGTAGCAATAAAGCTAGTACAGCCTCAGGAAGTTTTTCTATGAAATGTCAGAGACTGAGCATGTATGGTTTCATGTGGGCCACAGTAAGGGCTGCCTGTTTTAAGTTCTGCCCACAGGGGAATTCGCTTTTGTTAATGTAGTTAATAATCTAATTCATATAGAAGAAACTCATGCTTCTTAGAGTAGAACATCTAGCGAAGTTTAAAGTATTTGTTATTTATGCGCTTTGAAAGAGTTTATTTGAGGATTTTCAAAAGCCTGTGCAAAATGAAGAATTCTCAATATTTCATTAGTCCTTTGCTCTAGATGTCTAGATGTAATACTCTTAGTTTCAGAAAATGTACTTCTGTTAGCCAGCTCTTTATCATCAGTGATGGAAGTTTACCTCAAATTATTGAGAATTTGTATACAGAATGTTAAGTAAGGTAGTCCTAGCATAGTGTATAAGCATAAGCTACTTCAAATGTCCGTCATACTAAACCCCCCCCCCCCCCATGTTTAGGTTGTGTCTGAAATAACAAACAGGTGTAATTCAGCAACTGTCTTCTCGAGGTGATGACACCTGTAGTCTAGAGAACAGTCAAAGTAAAGGGTATATAGATGGTATCCTCATGCAGGGATTATCATACTACAAAAACTCTGTTCTTGGGCCCAATTGCAGTGTGTTGATAAAAGATTTCAGATGTTGAAGCAGGATCTATATCAGAAAGTCATTACATAATCTTATTCTGGAGCCCTCTAAAAAGGGTGTCTGAAACCTGCATGTTTGAATTGGTGGAGTATGACGAGTGAAAACCACCTTGAAGTTGGTGTGTTGTAGCTAAGTGATGAAATACGGCATACTTATGTGACAGAGTGAGTGGTTCATGTGTATTCTTAAATTTGTTTAGCAGTTTTATTCCTACTGCTAAACGTTGAATAAATATTGCTATCAAAACTTGTATCTCTAAATTCAGAACGAAAAGAAAGGACACTCAAGGCAAAAGTCAAAGGGCACTTTTGATAAGGAAAGCAGGAGAGGTAGTGAGAGTTAAAACAGTTATTGTGCATGTTACTGCATTATTTTGAAGGGTCTGTTCTGGTCCCTTAAATGGAAATATGTAGTTAGCACAATAGATATTTTTAAGACTTATTAATTATTTGTAGTACATAGACTGAACTTTTGGTTCCCTGATAATCTTCATTGACTTAGTGTTCAAAGAGTAAGTTAAGGAGACTACAAAAAGTGTATTGTCCAGCTTGACCATTGTGAAGAGCTCCAGAAACAGTATTTTTGTGAAATTGACTTCATTGGTAACAAATCTTAGAGTCAGATGCATGATCTAGATAGAAAAGCAGCTGATATACTATGGTCCCCAGTGTTGAGAAAGACACAAACTCTACTACAAAGTCTTGTGTAAGGGTCACATTCTTTCTCATTTTAAAGTTCTTAACTTTCTCCTGGATCTCATGCAAGCAAATGAATTAAACTTCTAAAGGCTGAAAAAGTACAAAATTCCCCCAAGGATGCAGAGAAGAAAAGAAAAAGAAGGGTTGAGAGGAGACACCTTGGAACAGAATGCTAAGGGAGATTTGCTAGGAGAAAAGAATGGCAAGTTTTGATCACAAGGAAGATAAAAAATACCAAAAAAATAACCACATCTTAAGTGATCCCAGAGGGAAGAATTGGCTTCCAGTATAGAGGTACCGACTAGAACAGGTTTCCCTATAGTAAGTAGATAGGGCATTGTCAGAGTAGCTTGGTTATACATTATTTCAGTTCTATCATTCAATGTTCCCCCTAATAAATCAAATTAATAACGGTTGGCTGACATAAGCCTTGCAGCCATAAACCTCAAGATCTCCCCTTAATAGGCAGATGAGGGACTTGCAAGCAGCATGCAGCCCATCTCCATTGTTGACCCTGTGCCTAAACAGAGACCTGCTAAAAGGAGGAGGGGAGAAGGCACTTTGGGACACTAATTCAACTTAATGCTGAGTATGATTGAAGCTGTCTCTGTAGGCAGTAAAGTATACACTCCATAAGGTCTAGGAATAATGACATGTTGTAAATTCATTTAATTTTAATTTTAAAAGCTTGCTCAAAGGTAGAATTACTAGAAGTACTTCAGCTTTAGTGTGGATCTTTGGTCTGATTTTTTTTTTATTTTTTTTTTTTTTGTCTTTGAACCTGCAGCCTCACCAGGCAGCAGTTACTTAATTACAGCTCTGGCTTTAAACATTGAATAACCTGGATACAGATTGTTTTACTATTGTGGGATCACTTAGCACAGAAAGCATGTGAATAGCTTCAGTGATTTGTCATTTTGCTTTGCAGTAAGCTTAATTTTTTTAAAAATACTATTTTTTTCAAATTTACCATCCTGTGTACTTGCATCTCTGTAGTGTATAGTCTAAATTCCGCTCATACAGTGAGTGCGCAGGGCAGAAAAATGAAATGTGACCCATTGTCATAGCAGGCATGTGCTTGCAGCCCATGTAATTACCTATCTCTAGCCAGGCTGAAAAAACCTGTAACCTCGGAGTGAACTCTGGCCCCAGACCTCTACACTAAGAGTAGAGAAATGGCATGCTCCAGCAGTCACTTAAAAGCAACACAACATCAGAATATACTCTCATAGGCTGATTTCCTCCTGAAGGCACGGACACTGGTTCTTAGGTTGTATTGGAAATGCAGTTTTCTGCAGATAAATTGTTTAAAAAATCCTCTAGGCTTTACAGGCTGTTATTATGCTATATTTTAAAATATGAAAGTATACTTTGCTATTAAAGGGAATTATGATCTCTGCTGTTTGAAAATAGTCATTCTTAGAGCCTACTCGCACCTTAGATGTTGCTAATAATGCTGTATTTCTACTAACCAAACTCTCACTCACCCCATTTCTGCTTTACTCCTCTTATGTAAGTCACTCCACACTGTTTTGATTTGAATACATTAAAATCTTTGCTAGTAGCTTTGCTTTGGTTTTGGGGAAGACCCTTGCGCATCTTTGTCTACCAGACTGAAGTGGTCATTTACTTTGACTAGTGACAAAATCCATCTTCCCCTGTAGGCAATTAAACCATTAAACTTCACCCCCCCCCCTCCCCGTTCCTAAGCTAGTCTGCTCAGGAGTGAAGGGGTTAAAATGTAGCAGTACAACAATTCTTCTTTGGATTTTCTAGCACGATCAGATGTGTAAAAAGGCGTGTTGTTGCATGACAGGCAGTGGCCTCACAATTATGTAGCAAAACTTGTGTAGCCTGGGCCAAAAAGGGGCAGAGTTCCCCTCCTTCCACCAAGGACAGGTTTCTTGCTTCCTTCTCTGTGTCAGCAATAATCCTGGTGAAGCTATGAACCTGCTTTTATCAGTTCTCTGAAATCCAATAGGGTGTTTGCTCAAGAGAGGTGATGGGACCCTCCAGTTTAGGGGCACAGGGATTTTGGGTGGCTCCTCCTGGGGTCTGCCCAGGTCTGAGCCACCTTTGCTTGGACTTTGTTATGAAATCAGGGAGATGCAACTGTCGTCTGAACCTCTGCGGTTTTCTCCTCGTGAGAATGTTGTGAAGCAACATTGTGTTAATTTGTTGCAAGAAGTGATAATAGAATATCATGGGAAAGCATTTATTATTTACCTGATTTACTTCTGGTTAGGCTTATAATTAGCACTTATAGAAGCTATTTTTGTTCTAAGAATATCTGCAGAAAAATGTTGCATGAATTTTCTTGCAGCCCTGTACAAGCAGACTGCGCTAAGCCTGATGTACAGCTGTGATTACAGTTCATTGTGAACTCTGTTTAAAAGAGTTGAACTATATAGTTCAAAGTTTTATGACTGATAAATACCGAAAGTAAAAATCATAGTAGAAAATTCATGGGCAAGTGATAGGTAATTCTACCTGCTGTGGAGAGGAGCTGTGAGGATTAGATTAGTACTTATGTGCTTAACCTGTTTCCTGAACAACGATGAACTTATTCATACCCTTTTGCTTTCTAAACATCCAAAGGGAGTGGTGTGTCACAATGAATGTGGTTTCAATGGTGGTGTATAAACCTTTCGCTAAGGAAGGACCAGGAGGCAGCTGTCTTTTTCATGTAGGAAACTGCAGTAAGGAAATGTATCTGAATGTATTTCAATAGTTCTTCTAGCACCAACCCCTGATATAAATGCACTGCAGGGGGGCTAAGAGGGTTCATTTTCTGTTGTTGTTGTTGGTTTTTTTTAACACATCCATTAAAATATTGCTTTATGCTAGGGTTTTGATGTTGTTATACCGATAGGTCTTTCCTTAACATATTCAAAATGTGAGATAATTTTGCATGCATTAACAGTTACAGAATTTAAAAGCTGGTGTAGAATAACTTCTGTTAGTCTCCTAAACAAAACCGCTGTATTTCCAATAGCTTGGGAAGGTATTCAGTCCAATCTCACATTTAAATGGGAGCTATGTTCCTGCTCTGATTCATTAGTTTGCCTCCTGCCAGGAAGTAACAGCGTACTGGCTGCTGCCTGGGGAAGGCAGTTCTCACCTATGGCGAAAAAGCAGCAGTAGTAGATAGCTGGGGAGGGGAGAGTTGGTGTATGTGTCCTTTTGTGTCTGCCAAGAAGTAGTTCTGTTTTTCATTAAAGGATATTTGGAGATCTGCAACTGTCTCTAGTCTTGGTTTCACAAAAGGATGACACAATCTTTCTTCTGTAAGAAGAGGTTAACCCTAATGAGCAATCTACCACGCCTGCTTTGTCCTAAATGCCATAATTGTGTGAGTATTATTGGAAAGATCTTTGAATCAGATGTGTTTCTTAAGGAGAAAATCCTTGTTTATTTGTTAAAAATTGGTATCTGTCCCTGTTATTGAGGCCTAGTGAGAGTCAATATTGAGGAAGACTTTTTTTTCTGCTGCCCCACTCCTTTTTGGTTTTTCTGGTCCTGTCTCAATAGCCACGAAGAGTAAGTACACCTACACCATTCCACAGCACGTCTTTCACAGAAGTGACTCAGCAGGGATGTTCAATTCTCTCTGACCTCTGACAATCCCTTAAACTTGTGTAAAGGCAAAAAAAAATAATATATATCTCCTAATATGAATGTTCTTGTGGTGGATTTTTATAGCTGCTGCTCTACATGTTTCAAAATGGTAAGTTCAGTTCTTAATTCTAAGGAGAGGATCAACTGACAAGAGAAGTGAACTCTGTACTTAACTCGCAGCTACCTTCTGGAATAGTTTTTCCACAGCTTGACGTTTCCCTTATTGTAAAGTATCACTCCCCATGCATTAGGCTCTTTTAATTTCAGAAGGCTGCCAGGATTGACATTTCATAAATCCATCTACATGTGTAATCCTTTCCTATTACTTGGATAAATACTTTGACTCTCCTGCTCCAAACCAGAGAACTAGAGAAAAATGCATCACTGCTTTCATAGGGAAGGAAAAATTCTGTCTGCAGTCAGAATCAGTCATCTCTTTCTAATCTTTTGAACCTATGTGACTGAGTAATAAGCATTTTTTTAGCAGAACTGAGATAGAATCAGGAAATTATTTCTTGAAAAAACCCCAACCTGTAAAGTTACAACCAGAGTATTTTGCTTCAGCTTAAAGGGATTTTAGATCAAGCCTGTGGTGCAATTTTAACAAGCAGAAGTTCTAGTGTAGTCATCTCATTGTTGCTACACAATGTGACAAGCTTTCACCAAAAAACTAACATCCTTTACATGCGACTGGGCTTTTTAATTTGAACTTCAGAGTGGCTTTGGGGTAGCCAAGTTGCAAACTGGTCAGTCAGTGCCCATTTGTGTTTACATAAATATAACCTGGAAACAGTTCAATAGTGAGTTGGAGTATACCTATAAGGCAGTTTTGTTCACCTGTGCTTTATGCTTTGCATAATGAAAAATGTCAAATATTATAATAGGAATTGAAATACCATTTACTATATAAAAATCCCATTTTTGTTGGTGCTGCTTTCTACAGAGTATATGCTTGTGTGAACCCTACCCTAAGAAAAAAAGTCAGCAACAAAGCAGACTACTCCATAGCCTTCGTAACAATGTTTGCACAGTTAAGATTTGTCCTCAGATAACTTTTTTTGTGGTAATAAGACATAATAGAATAAAATCTGTAACTACTTTAATATTATAGGCTTTTAATTCATGGCTGAAGTTTCTAGTGGCTACAGCGATGTGAAAGATAACAAAATGAAGTGGCAATATGTATGACGCTGGCTCATCAGCCATGTTGGTTGTGATGTGGACATCAGAGGGACTAATTCTTAATTAAGGTTACGGGGTTGTAAAAATTTATTTTTTTGCTTGGTGGTTTTTTTTGTTTATAGGCTTATATATCCATTTATGTCTAGATGAGGTTTATCCCAGGCCTGTCAATCTCATTTTTTTAGTATAAGATTCAGCTGGCCCCTTTCTCCTTGCTGTGTGGCATCGATACCTCATGTAGTGACCTGTAGGGTGTTCGTTGGGGAGAAGTACAAGAGTGTTACAGGCCAGCTAAGTTTAGAGCTTTCTGGGGAATGCTGAATTGGAAAAGGGTCTCACTGCAGGACGTGTTTGCTGGCAGAAGTCTGCCATCATGCTACTGCCACTGTCCTGTGACCTGGTTTAACCAGGTGTGGTTGCTTCCAGTTGCTTGGCCTTAGATGGGAAGTATTTTGTGCTGGAATTTAAGTATGCAGGGAAAGCAGCACGGCTGGACAAGGAGTGATTCAGTGTTTGGGACACTAATCTAGCACGTGTGACACCTAGATGCAAATCCTTGTGCTGTCGCATCTTTCCTATAGCGAAGCTATTAACAGTGTCTTTTTGAGCCAGACAACTTCAGGCTGTTAATGTCTCTGTTCCTCTGCTTAGAATGTTAGCAATATCTTACTTACATGGCTAGAGTGAAGTTAAGCAAATTAAATGCATCATGTGCTTCTGATGTGCTTATGAAGACCATATCAATGTCATTAAAATGAGGATGATGTGCCAAATGTCTGTGGAAAAAAGGGGTGATGTATTCCACAATTGCGAACATCTAGTGTCCTATTCATTTGAACAGTTCACCTGTACTGTATAGTCTCCTCAGAATTAGCTTTATTTGCTGGTTTATATGAACATGCAGCTCTAAAAGTACAGTTGTGTGGTTTTTTTTTTATTTTAGATTCCTGTTTTTTACCTGTATTAACACTTTATGAAACAAAATGAAAAAAAACCCAACTTAGTACTTTGAGAGGGGATGCAATTTTTTGCTAGAGGATGAAACATTCTGTTTCTTCTAAGGAGATGTTATAAACCGAAGAAAGCATGAGATAAATGAAGATATAATTTTATATTTATGGTATACAACACTCTCGCCAAAAGGTGCCGCTTTTTTAGTCAACCTCCTATGCCTCAAACTGACAGTAATTAGGATTACTGTAATAAAAGGGACCCTGAAGACTATTAGAAAGAAGCTTGTGCTAAAATATGCCTAAGCTTTATAGATCAGACCTAGCACTTTGAATATCCTTTTGGAATGAAGAGAATCCTGTAATATATAAAACATCAGCTTAAAAAAATGCCCTCTGGGGAGAGAATATGCTTGGATGTTTTGGGTTTGATTTTGATTTCTGTAAGGCAAAATACTATGGGCAAATATGGAATATGAACTGCTGGTCTGGGAGATAAAACTGTACTACTCTGTCAAAAATTGGTTTTGCTTTTTGTCACCTCCCTCCCCCCAAAAAATGTTACGCTTTATGTGATTCTGGTGAGAGTGTTCTCCTGAAGCTACTCTTTACTCATGAAATGTGAAGTAAAGATTTCACAGTCATGCAATATAGCTTTATTATACAATAATTATTCAACTCAATGCTAAAGATGTTTTTCCCTTGGAAGCAAGGGGTTAAACTTGATAGTAAGTTTGGCTGTGAATTTGGGCACTGTAGTCTAATGGGATTTCATTTCATATGCACGGTCATGTCGGCTGTGAGCGGGTCTGAGGCAGCCTAGCTGATGGATGACTTCTTTGCCCAAGGTGGCAGTTGCCACTGGTGCCAGATCCTCCTTAGCCTACTAGAGACACGGTAGGTGCAGTGTTCTCACCGAATGCCTCAGAATACCTTCTCTGACTGGCTGCAAAAGGATGGATGTGTCCATGTTGTCAAGTCTTGGGATTTCTACTGCAAGTCCTGTGTTTTTCAAACTAGAATTTATGAAATATGTAATTTTTAACAGTTACTGAATTTTCTCGTTCAGTACAACTAATATCTGGAGCCATTTATTTTTCTGTATATTTTAATTGCCATTAGCATTATCAAGTTGTCTGGTTCAGTCACAAAATAGGCAGGCAGATAAAGCCAGGAAATGGTAGCCAAATTTGCAATACCCTGAATCCACTGCCTGAATCTTTTCAGACTGCCTTGAACTTGCATGTCATTAAAAGGTATATGTATGCTCTCTGAAATATTATGCCCTTTTTAAAAGGAAAAAAAAATATATATATCTCCCTGGAGTTGGTTGGAAGGAGTGTGTTTCTAAAGGTCCTTGGGCATGACTTAAGATACCATTGCACTTTAAAAACAAAAATGCACACCCGCTTCCCAAAACTAAACCAGCCAGAAATCCCCCAAAATTTCTTGCCTTCTTTGCTATTTTAGGCATATTCATATGGGGTGTTTTCCCTGATTATAGCTATAGTTGCCAGTTGTCAGCATTTTCTGGGGTAAGGAGGTAAAACTGTAAGAATTGGCACTAGCTTTACTGCAGCAAACAATTTCAGCTTACCATCTCTCTTAACACTAGCTGCTGATTGCTGAATTTCCACTTGTGGTAGTTCAAGTAGTTGTGGCTTTTTATTAAAACAGTAAGGCTCTAGGTTTCATGATATGTCTGAATAAACCTCTATGCAAACATAAAACCCATAATCCTATGCTCAGTTTTACATCCTGTTCAATATTGAACATAATTTTCAATATTAACATAATTTCCCTGCTGCTAACTACTGGGCAGAGAGGAAGAATACCAAACAACATGGTTGGTAATTCAAAGCTAACGTAGATGTATTACCGTCATAACTTCTAATATGTGTGTCTGTACACTTTCAGCTTGAAGACGTGCTGATGTTCTTTCAAGGAGTGTTTTTCTAATGTGTCCATAGATAATTTGATAGTGAGGAGCTCTACCCATTTTCTGGTGTGTTGGATTTGAGCCTTATGACATCCCTATGTATATTCTGAGGCATTCTGCTGAACAGAGGAGTCTGATCTTTTTGTGGATCGCTGCTGTCAGAGGATACACAAACCTAGCTGCATGGAAAACATGAAGAAAATATGAAGAAAAAGGAGATGGCATGGTTGGGAGGAGGAGAAGTGGAGTAAAAGCTGAGAGAAAGGTGTTACGTGAGAAAGCTTGGTATAAGGAAAGGTGAAGGGTGAGAAAATAATTTGAAATGGGAAGAGGAAGAGAACTGAGAGATAAGTACTAAAGGAGCAAGGAGGATAGAGAAAAAAAGATATGGTAGCAAGTAAGTCTCTGGTAAAGAGTGGTCTAAAAGACCAAAATACCGTGTTTCTGCCCAGCTCTACTATTCACAGTCCTCGACAGAAGGCAGGGCGGCAGCATAGTGATGTGAATTCAGTTGCCATATTTACCGTATCAACTGTTTAGTTGAGCCTTCTGCTTCTCTGGTACAGGAATTGATTTTCCCATAGGCAATTTCTTAAAATATGCATACTAACAGTCTTAAAACATGTTAAGCTAAAAGACCAGGCTTTAGAGCTCACATCTGGAGTGTTACTGTTCCAGTTCATACTTTTGCAAGTTGTTTTCCAAATGTAGTTTGGAGAAGCACAGAGCCATGCAAACTATACATAAGTTTTCATGTGTGTAATTTTTTTTTTTTTTTCAGAAAACTGTCTTCTGCTTGCTTCATTCCTGTTCTTTTTACTCCTGCCTTTCAGAAAAACAGCTGTTTGAGTATGTCTTCTCAAGCTGCTTTGTAAAGAGTCAGGAATCAAACTAGTTACTTCTGTTATTTAAAATGAGCTCCTTTGACACACATAAAAACATTCACTGGTGTTCAGTAAGCGTCGCTGTTGTAACAGAAAAGTAAAAATAAACAGATGATTTGTGGTTTTAAGGCCATACTCTGAGATACTAGTCTGTAGAAACTGAATATGGGTTTGTGATTAAAATAAACTATTCTAATGCTATATTTCTAGCTGGAAATAATCTGTCATTATTAAATTAATTTCTTTGAACTGCTATTTACTGTTAAGATGAACATTTTTAACAATTACATTTACAGTGCAAATCATAAATGTGATTTATGGCTTAAATGGTTAATTTACTGCAGTTGATGGTGCACCTTTGCTGCCAATTACCCATCAGTAAATTTGTAAGATTTTCACATAGCGCCTCAGCACTGAGAGAAGGAAGCTCAGACGAAAACAAATCGAACGGGCAGATCTTCAGGCAAAGACTGTGTATTTTCTGCCATGAGAAATCTGAAGGCAGCTCGCTAATTGAAGGCTTCAATTATTTCAGCCTGTTGGTTGCCTTTGATGTTACCTGCAAGGTGATTTCCCTACTAGACTATGGACATTTTGTAGCAGTGAGCACTCAAAAAAGGAGCTTGTTCCATAACCACAGTCATAAGCAGACCATTGAATGAATAAGAACATAATATTGGGAAGGATTTTCTCATTGTCTCACCAACTATCTGCTAGTGATTTCAAACAATTGTATGGTAGACAGTGGAAAGGAATCCATAGAACATCTTCTGCATGCGTATATACATACATATACCTATATAAAATATAGTTTCCATATGGCATAACATTACTAAATGTTTTATAAAGACTTTAAATATGTTTCTGTGCACGTAAGACATTGAAAGCAGACAGGATACATCAATGACTCTGTAGCGACAATGGATGTGTTAATGAACTACATAGATATTTTTCTAGATTGTAACGCTACAAAAGTAAGCACAAGCAAAAAAAAAAACCCAAACCCGAAAAAAACCACCACCCCCACCTCCCACCCAACCCCTTAAAACCTCCCACTTGCAACACCAAAACCCCAGCCCTCAAACTGGCTTTGCAGCAGTCTATGCAAATCTAATCTCTCTGGAGGATGCTTCAGCCAGAAACCTGGTGATAAGTGAAAATTGTAGCCGTTACAGGAATATGCATCTGCAGCATGTCACTGTCATTAAAAGCATTGGTACTCAAGTTCTTTCTTGAGCTGCATACAATTTCCGTTTGTTTGGAGGAAAATATTTTCTTCCTATTCTTCTTTTACACAGAATTGAAAATATGCATTCATTGACTGAGAAAAGTGTATCCTCTTCAGGCTTCTGTAGGTAGTCAGCAATGCCCTGATGTACAGGATTCATAAGTGCAATTATGATGAGAAGGAACAGGGGTTTAGTTTCACTTTAGGTTCTCTCTGTAAGAGGTCACATCAGATATATGTGGATTCAAATGATCAAGATTGAGATTCTATCTATGAAATTTTCCTGCACTATTATTTGGTCTCTTTCACAAATTTATTGAGCTCCAAGCTAAAGGCAATGTTAGGTTTCTTGTACTAGCTGCTCTGAAAGTGTTCTCTTGCAGAGCTAGTTGGAATATTATTCATGACTGAAGTATAGCTATTTGATCCTTAATCTGTCTTAAGCAGGTTTTATTCCTCCTTGATATTTATTTCTAAACATACTTCTGAAGTCGGATATTCTTTCTCAGCATTTATTTTTGCTAGCAAAATGAAGCTGTCCTCTTTCAGTGACTCTTTGCAAACACTCCGTTCTTCTGATCACTGTAATAGGTCCTCTTTTGAATTTGTTCCCGTGTTTAAATTCATTGCCCTTGCATACACATCACGAGAACTATATATAGTATTTAAGTGACACCTTACTGAAGATTGGTAAAAGAGCACTCGGAAGTCAGAGTATCAACCTGTGTATCTCGGAGCCAAATGTATTCTGAGGTTGCAGATAAATATATGAGATAGGATCAATCCTAAAGTCTTTCTTAGGTAGTATCTGATAGTCTGTTGTATTTAATTGTTGAATATGACTGGATATTCTTGGAAGTGGTGCAGAGACAGCAGCAATATGGATTACATGGAGCTGTACAGTTTTTAGGCCTCTGTTCTCTGTGCTGATAAAGGATTGATGAGTATGGATGGTGGCTTATTGAAAATATTCAGAAATTTTAGCAGATATTTTTCTTGTTTTCAGTCTTGGATGCATCTGGCATGCTTTTATAAAAAGGAGTCGGTGTGTCAATTTATCTTTCAACTCTGGGGGCACGGAATATTTGGAGAGGCCCCTGCTGATTTACTTTTGCCAATGGTACTTTTGCTTAAATGGAGGCTGCAAAATTTATTGTGATTTGGAGCTGCTTCCCTGAAATCCAGTTGCCCTGCACAGTGAGAATTCACTTACCTTCAGTGCAACCTGCAGATTTTGTCTGCTTACCTTTTCCAACGAAGTAACAGTTATTTCAACACATCTGTACAGTTTCACTCCCTTGTATACACTGTAGAAAGCAGCCTTTCCTGCTAATATTCTTCAGGTTTTTTGCTAATATTGTTTTCTAGGTGGGTGGGTGGAGGTGACTTCAGGGTGACAATGAATGTACCAATAAACTTTTAGCGCTGGGGTGAGAAACTGAGCAAAAGTTTGAAGCAGCACGGTTCTGTATTTGTTTATAAAGCAAGGGTAAGGCAGGATTTAGGCACCCTTATCTATTTCAGCCCTGTTGGCACGCACGCTAAGCAGGAGTACGTGGTTTCTCTGCTGGGTTTGTATACACACACATGTTCATAGGTGTATGTAATCATGTATTATACGCTCAACTAGCGGTCTACCTTGAGGATTTGTATTAATTGCATTACGTTACCCTTTAGCACTCCTCAGAACGTGACAGGCTGTGATAAGTGTCAACCAAGGTCTCTTTGGCTACTACAGTGTGTGATGCTGGAAAGCTAGAATTTTGGAACTCTGTTTTCTTTGGCTATTTCTTACAATTTTTTTTCATTTCATTGATGCTTCAGAATGTTCAAATGTCATTTTTCCAGTTGGGGTTTCCTAACAGCACTGGATTTAGGAACTTTCATCCTTTCCTGGACTGCAACGCGACGTGCTCGGTCCCCTTTTAAAGGCAGCTGTTTCCTCAAATACACGAGTTTGAATTTTTACACGTCATATTACTCTGGATTGAGTATATGGTTGAGGATTATTCTGCCATTAATGTTTCAGTGCCTCAGTTTATCCATCTCCAATAAGATATTAAAATGTTCTGTTTTCACAAGGATGTTGTCAACTTTAATTCATTAACGTCTACAACATCTTATTGTCATTTAAGTGCAAGGAGCTTATCAGTGCCACACGTTACCCAACACAAGTGCTCTGGAACTAGTACTGAACTCCAGTTATGAGCAATGCATCCTTTTCATCACATGAGTTTCCAAGGGAAGAGTTTACCTGGAATTACAGCATGTTGGGATTTTTGAGTGTTAGTGGAAAGGCAAATTTCTGTGCAAACACAAACTTTTGTGTTGTGACGGCATGAAGTTTTATACCTAGTCACAGGAGTAGGACTTGAAAGAGTGCAAAGACATGGAAAGCCTGAAGGCTTAGTTCTCACCTACCGAAAAGATACAAGAGCTTAGAGCTTAGTTATTCAGAATATGAATAACTGTGCAGGGGATATTGTAACAGCCTTCAGTTCAGTATCTACCTGATTTAAAGTTCCTTTGCACAGCTAGGCAGCGTGAAGGGCTCCTTGGGGATATATGAGAATCTGGCCCTCCAGTATTTTCAGCTGTTCTATCTTTTTGACTGAAGTCAGTTCACAATACAGAAAAGCAGTGTCTTTATTAAAGAAAAGAAAAAAAAAAAAAAAAGAAAAAGCTACATGATAAATGTACAAGTAATTAATATGGATACTTTTTCATTACTGTCATTGCTGCTGTGGCTTTTAACAGTTTTACCTGTGACATGACACTTTAAACTGTAATTTCATCATGATTTAGAAAATACAAATCAATCAGCAGTTAATCTATTTTTACAAAATTAAAAGTCGTGTAGAAATGTGAGTGAAAAATTAGCAATGGAAATAGCACAGAAATATCCCCAGTTCTGTTAATAACAATAATTTACATTTATATAGCATTTTTCATTTGCTTTCACTCATTTCATTCACAAGGCATTTTGTTAGCTAGCAGGCTGATATGGTTGTATTGAGGAATCTCAGTCACCTCTGAGGTACAGGTGGTGACCAAATGGTATGCAGCACATAGCAAAGCTCCATGGAAATGAAACATTTGGCCCCAGGTAAAGGATCCAAATGGCGAAAGAAAGTGCTGAGGTCTCCTCGGTTGTGATTAGGTGGGATGTCAGTCTGGTCTGTTTGGTCAACTTACAGAGTTTAAGTCATTTATGAAAGAATAGAAAGCTAATTCTATCCAGATGTGGGATGAACATGTAGTTTCAATATATTGAGCTCATTTCAGTTATGTTATAGTGAAATGGTTTGTATTAGCATACATGTGAAGAAACCTAGCCTTTGACTAGTCTTTGTCTCAGTGTGCAACTTAAACTATGCTGGCTCACGTTTGGGCGAACAGATTGTTAGGCCTGTTGCTCAGGATCCTATGAGAACACTGGGAAGACTTTTTTTTTTTCAAAAGAATTGCTTAGAAAATATCCTGCTGTCTCTCATCTGAGCTGTGGCTACTTTAAAAAGAAATTGTATTGTGTTTTGGGCACCGTGTAGGTATGTTCTGCAGATATTTTAAAATGCTTCAGCAAATTATTTATCTTGTTCTCATTGCCACAAAATGTCAACATTCAAATGAAGGCTCCCTATCATCTTGACTATTTTAGAGTTTACGGTGAGGTTTTATCTTTGCTGTTTGTAAGTCCTGTAGAAGCATCCTGGGAGTTTTGCTGTTGATTTCGGAGATACATGGGTCGTGGCCGTGCGACTTGTTCCATTTCTGCAACTGTAAAACCTTTAATCTGGAACTTTTAGGAGGTTCTTGTTAGAATCTCAGTAGTACCATATCATCCTTATTAATGAGCTGCTCATAAATTACACTACTAAAGGCATTTACATGTGAGTGTATGTATCAGTGTTTGTATGAGGATTTTCTTATGCAGATTGCCGCCTATTCAGGAGGCGCTACAAAAGCAGATAGACACTGGAACAATAGATTATTTATATCCTTCTGATTCCAGCAGAGCTCTGTTAAATGATGTTTGTTTGTTTCTTTGTTCCTTTCTTCTCTCTATAGCTCTTTAGTCTCATTTGAATGAAGGGGTTTGGCTGTGTAATACGTTGTTCTGCGAATTTCAGGTAATGGAGACCAGGGACTGGTGGCTGCCGGCAGGACCAGGCGCCCTCCAGCAGGTGGCACTATTGGGTGACTTTTGCTTCAAACTTTATTATTTCAGTACACAGGAATATGTTGATATATGATCATTTTTCTATTGGCTTTTTATGGAAACACTAAATAAGGTATACAATCTGAAGACGTATATACGTATGTGTCCTTTCTTCTAATGAATAGTAACAACTCTAGTGTACTTTCCTAAGCAGATCAAATACGTCTGTTAAAGACTGTTCTGTGTTGCATTATTAATAATGAACGAGACCGACCTACCTTAATTTTTGGAGTGATGCTTGGAATAGGTATGATCGACTCCCGTGAAACATTCTGGAGGAGTAATAGCGTTGATCTTCTATGTAGCGAGGCTTAAATATTTTAAAAGGGCTTAGAGGTCTCTACAAAAAAAAAATTCTTATTTAACATCCAGCCTTATTTTAATGTCCTCTTTACTTTTGTCATCATGTCATGAGAGGAAAAGGAAACCTGGTGTTGCTTGGATGATAGCTCTGTTGATGACAGAAGGGAGATTTGTTGTTGCATTGCTTTTCCAGCATAGTAACTTACACAAGACATGCATGTTCCATTAAACACACTGATGAATAAATGTGACTAGGTGCACGTACATATGTACACATTTTTCAAGTCACAGCCTACTCTAGCACTAGTTTTGCAGTGGGGAGATTTCTTTGAGCCACTTGACTAACGTGGGTGTCAATAAAACCAGGATTGAGCTGATTACTTTCACAAGAAAAATGTAAATACCATTCTCAGCTTATTTCATATTTAACATGGCTGTTTAACAGCTGTGGTTAACATAAACATGTCTGAAATACTGCAGATAAATTGTTTCTCCCTTTAAAAAAAAAAGGCGGTGGGGGTGGGGTGGGGGAGAGCAGTTTGCCAGCAAGCACTGGTTTCTGTCATTGCTCTTTTTCTAATGTAACAGAGTTATTTTTAGCAGTAGAAAGTGCAAAACATGTTTAAGAGAAATAGGCTGGAAAATGCGACATGCGTAACCCATCTTTGTGGGTGGATGAGGTTTCTCTATCAGGGTTGCTCTGTTTGGTCTCATTTGCATCCTCTTGCTGAGTGCCATGCTCTTTTGAATTACAGATGTGTTTTGCAGCTTAGAAACCCTACCCGAGCATATCTCTACATGACTGGAAAATATATTTAAATGATATAACATACAAGCTAGCAATGTTGTTGTAATCAATTCTGGGAAGAAATAATTCTTGATGTTTTGACTCAATATTTGTTCTTTCTGTTTATCAACCTTAGACTAATAGCGGAGTTAGAGTGACAAGGATGCATTTAACATGGTCTTAAAATAACTTTATATTTTTCAGGAGCAGGAAACAAGGAAGTGCTTCGGGTTTATTTCTAAGGATGATCAGTGTATTTCTGAACAGAACAGGGAAGAAGGGGGACTTGAGATCTATGTTTTCTTGCTGCCTTTATTCTCAGTTCTGCTGCTGGCCTCTTGGGACAAGTGTTTTTGTTTCTCTATGTGTTGCTTGCCTTAACCTTTAAAATGAGGATAGTGATTACAAACTTTTTGTTTAACCACTTGTACATGTTTAGATGAAAAGCATTGTGTAATGGTTTATTAATTCTCATATGTTTTGTTTCTGCCATCTGCCTGTTTGCTGGTCTGCTTACTCAAACAGAAGGACCCGTGCTACACTGAATTTTTTTTTTTCATCTTCAGCATGTTCAAAATTGAGAGTTAGGATGATGCCAGTCAATTGGTGATTGGGAAACTTACTACTTTCCTCCGCATGATATTTTCTCTGAGGACTACATCTTTACTAGTGGACTGAAGACTGGAGAGCACAGGGAAGGTCTGTATTTCTCCTGTCACACAGCAGAGAGAAAGTTGAGAGGAAAATTTCTGTCATGTGTACGGGAATCTGCAGCTCCTATGGTCAGTAAGGGAGAACTTGCCTCTTGCTTGCAAATACAGCTGCTTCCCTCACGAAGTTGCTGATCCACACCCCAATCATTTCGCCTGCCTGTCGGCTTGATGAGTATTCTTAGCAGGTAGAAAATGGATAAATGGTTTCCTTGCTCAGGTGTCATTCTTTCCTTTCTGTATCCAAGCTGTGATTATTTTAGTGTGGGTTTTTTTGTGTGGTGTGGGGTTTTTTTTTTGTTTGTTTTGGTGTTTTTGTGGGTTTTTTTCCTCTCTAAGATTTCTTCAATTAAGGATGCTTGAGCGTGGTAACCTTAGTATAATTGACCACAATAGTAAACTATTACATGTTTCTAGTCCTTCCACATCACCATCAGATGTCTTCTATACTGTTGTCGGAGAATATAATGTTGAAAGAAAGATTCTGCTCCCACTCCACCCACTCCCACCCCCTTACTCTTTTTAATTTGCATAAATTTTTTTTATTTTATTTTTTTTTAGGGGAGAGGGAGAGAGCTGTAACCTGTTTGTCTACTGCAAAGAGAATCAATGTAATGTATACTTAAGGTATCTTATTAAGATCAAAAATGGTATGGTGTCATCTTAATCTCAGCTAGATCTCAAGAGGAAAGGAATTTTGTTAGGAAATTTATCAAAAGGCAATTTCATTTTCCCTTGAGAGAGTTCACAAATAGGAAGGTAACACTGAGTTTTGCTTTCCTTGATCAGGAATATAGATGATAAAAAAAAACCAAAAACCAAAACCAACCAACAAAAAACCATACCACACACACATACGTACACATGTGTATATACGCCAAAAGCATATCTATTCAAAATATTTGCTCAGGTTGTCTTTTTCCCTGATGGGTGAATGCAGGGGTTCACAAAGATTTCTTCGATAATTACAATAAGCTCCAAAATTCACATCACGCTTCACCAAGAAACCTGTTGCTATTTTGCTTTTTAGCTCTTGTAGAACTCAAACTAGAATGTAAAGAGGCATAGAAAATGTAAGGTGTGCCACATCTCTGCAAACCATTGATTTGTGGCCTGTATCATCTCTCTAGGGTCAGCAGCTAAGGTAAAAACAGACCCTGGCTTTGTGCGTGCTGGCTCCTTCATCAGCTGTACCAGAAGCTAAGCAGGCTGGTATCGGTGCTGGGCTAGACAACTTTCAGTATTAGAGAACCAGCACATAAGGTTCTCCACTACAGACAATATTGAATTAATAATAATTGTAAACAACATTAGGAGCTTGCTTTTTTCTTTGTTTTTTTCTTTCCTTTTTTTTTTTTTTTTCCTGGAAGCCTCATGTTTGTAACTAAGAATTAGAATGGAAGTGTAATTGTGTTTTGGAAATGTTGGAAACCACTACTCACACTGGGATTGTTTCATAAATAGTTCTTGTCCTTAAAAAGAACTTGAGAAGAACTATCTGTTTTATTGGCTTTTTAGTTTGTATGGCATTTTGGAGCCCAATTTGCATATTAACCAGTGCAAGAACTAAAATGTTTAAGTATCCTACTACATATAAAGTCTCACGCAGCCATGTAAAATCAATCTATTATATTTCTGTAAGTGCAACTTTTAGTACAGAACTGTTGAAAACATTACAGTTTTAATCCAGGATTACCACAGGGTCTGTAGAGAAAGAAGAAAAAATCTAAACGTCGGTTTTGTGTACAGAATAATCCTGATTACTTGAGCCTTAATTATTTCAAACTTTGTTCTCAAAACGTCCGTCTATTAACTGTGCTGAAACCATCCCTGAGTACCTGAAATCCTCATCTAAATGGTCTCAATGACTTCGAGATAATCAATGTTGTAAGCTTCATGCAAATTGGACACCTAGCATCTGGGATAATTTCTTGTGATATCCCGAGATCTTTGTCACAGAAGAAGTGTTGACGGTGATGAAAGAGACTCTGACAATGAGCATATATAGCTCTGATTAGCAAGACTGGCTTCAAATGTGCGAGATGACAAACCTATCTGAAAAGGCAAGGGTCTCTGGAGGAATGACCACGGTGTGCTTTCCAGGCTGACCGGCTATCATTATCAGCTGTTCACATTCATGGGGAAGTGATGTTTTTGTTGCCTTTCCATTAAGTAGTCCTGTCAAGATGCTGCCGTGCATTTAGACAGCTGAAAACCAGAAGAGAAATACTGGGGGGAAGGGGGGGGGGAGGGGGGCAGGGAAGAACTCAAAACAAAACCTAAACCATGGAAATTAAAAACCTTTTCCTTTTTTAAATTTGCACCATGCTACTTGTTCTAATACACAAAATGTGGTGGTTGGTTTGTTTGTTGCTTTTTTAATTTTATCAGCTTTGGATGCCTTGATGCACACCCTTGCCTGTTTCTCGGGGACAGATGTTTAGATCTCACTGCAAAGTCAGTGTCTCCAGCGGGGTGCTCAGAGACGCTTTTAAAAATATAGGCTATGTAATGTTGACACAAGGCTGCGTTGCTCGCCGTCCTATGTTCTGTTTCCTATTTTCACTGCTTTTATGAGAATATGAAGTATTACGGTTCAAAAGGATATGCACAAGGCAAATGAGATGACAGAGGTTCATTATCTTAGAGCCATTTGTAAAGTAACTGCTTTGAGGTGGTTTACAGTTTACATAGTGTTGTGAATATTGGTATGAATTTCTCTTTGCTTCTCCAGGTGCTGGTTTCCAGAGACAAATATAACCTCCAATTCCCAGCACACTGATCTGTCTAAACACAATTTGACATGCGTTGCTATTAGCTTAGTACCTTATCAAATAATGTGCCCTGATAGAGATAAAAGGTTTTACAACCTTGCCGCCTTTGTTTCTGTGTGCGTTCACCCACAGAGACAGCTCTGCAGCAGCTAATAATTAACACAAAAGACAAAGACAAATCTATATGGCTCAGTGTTGGAGGCTCCAACGTGCATGTTAAGCAGTCGGGGAAGTGAAATCTACGGCAAGAGGTATAAAATGGGATCTTCAAACAAGGCTTTAAAATGAATTGAAGTTGCGCTTTGTAAAGTCTCGTTTTTTACATGATGGAGCAGATGTCAAACCGTTGTCTGGAAATCAGCACAGTTCTGTGTGTCAGAGCGTTTACTCAAATCTTCAGAGAAGCTCTTGCTGCTTTCTTAGCAGTAACCCTGTGTCGCTTTGCATGCCAAGTGTAAGCAAAGTATCTGAGAAAGGAATTAAGTGTGCTGAAAAAAATCAACCAGGGAGATGATATAAAATATTCACTGAACTGAAGCCTTCCTTTCTTGCTCCCTAACTTATTTAAGTTTTGTGTCTTTGTGGGTGTACACAGTTTTAAGTGGTAGCTTGAGGGACTAAGCCCAAGGCCATGCTGGCTTCCTCTGACTCTTTTATTTCCATTAACACTTCAGAGGCCAGTGAGGGCCTCTCTCTTACTACTTTTTTGATTAACCCAGCATCTTTAACCTACCTAGCATTTCAAATGTGACCTTAGCCAGAGTAGGTACTCCAAAACGGGAGTTGTTCTAGCACATGTGGCAAGGTAGTCCAGCGTTATCAGGACTGTGAAGCCATTTAGTTCCCCTCTCCTCCCTCCAAAATGTAGTCAAGTACTTCAAAAGTAAGAATCTTACTTTTAGACTGCTAAGGCACTATTTTATTGTCTGAGTAAATCTACGGTCCCCATTAATCGAGAGCAGCTCAGTAGTTTTAAAAATCAAGCCAAAATTCTAGTTATATGTAAACGTGTTCTGTTTTTCATCCAAATCAATTAAAGCCAGACTTTTAAAGATATTTGACAATGAAAGTATGAGTAGATGCCATGGGGGATTTTCAGAATTGTCTGTCTCCAGGTACTTTTAAAACTCACAAACCATCCATCTATGTTTTAAAGTTTATAAACACCTCTCAACAGTCTGGATCTGGGTTCCTCTGAAAATTTTCTTGAGTATTAATTCAGAGTCACGTTATTATTTCCCTCTTCTTAAATGTGGCCTCATATTAAAAAAGTGATCCTTAATAGAGCTGAAAGGTGTCCATAATGCTGAAGAGAAAGTATTTAGGGACAAGAGAAACACTGAAAAATGTGACATTTTTCTAACAAAACAAATAGGAGATACTTCAGTTCATGATCGTTCGTACTGCTACACTGAATTCTAGTTCATCACCCTATCAAAATAACGAAATGAATCTGGAAGATCTGAATGAGTTAAAGCTCCAAATACCGACAGAGACAGCAGGCAGCGTAAGCTAGAGAGCAAACAGAGATACTTTGAGGTTGTCTATGCTGTCATGCCGATCCCAACATCCATATCAGATTTTTATAACTGTAATTTGGCTGAAATTTTTAAAAGGAGCCTAAGGAATTTCGATACTCGATTCCCACTGAATTTCAGTAAGACTTTATAGTCCTTTGGAAGCCTTTCCTTTTGGTGGTACTTTTTTTTCCTTGAAGTTTTTCTTTAATGCATCTCTGACAATCTCTTTAAGGTAAATTCGCATGCTGTCACTTTGCTCCTTGACACAGCTTTCCAAAAGGATATTTTCTGCCTGCCGTTTGGTGTCTGATGTCTTACGAAGCTGGTTAGAGATGTCTCGTGTTAAGCTCTGAATTCGCTGGCAGTGGTGACAATTGGTTTTAATTCCGCAAACCAGCACCGTTTTAAGCATATTTCATGTGCTGTAGAAGCGTAATGGCAGGCCAAAAGCCCATTCTCCTCTGTGGCTCTGCCAAATGTGTAATGGAAGCAGGTTGTGCTATTGCTTAAGGCCTGATTAAATTTTTGAATTTTGTTCTGTGTTATATGATAGCCTTAGCAGCCCAGCAAATCTGTGAAGCCTTATAAATTCACCACGCCACCAAGGGCAGTAGTCTGTGCTTGTCAGCAGGACAAGACAGAAAGGTAGAATCTTCCTTCTTGCCAAGTTCTTTGTATCCTTCTGAAATAAAACCGTTTGCCCTCTCGGTTTGCTTTGTAAACCACAGAATGAAATTCAAAAGATCACCCAGCTACCAAAACCTACTTAGTATCTTGCCTGAGTTGAAAAGAAAAATGGTAGAAGACCATATGGTCATGCTTCCCTTACGATGTCTGTGATTTGTGCATTCAGCAGCTGTTTTTTCTCAGGCACTAAACTTGCTAGATTGGCTTTCTTTAGGTTTTGAAATAAATTTGAGTTTCAGCCTCCCAGGTTCTGTACATTTTGCTCCTGCTGTTGGTCACTTTTCCTCTCGTGCTCTTTGAGTGTCTGGAAATGATGAATTCTTATCCAATGCTTTGCTTGTATTCTGCTTCCTGAAAACTTTTCTCCCCTATTTTCCACTAGCTATACTTTCAATTTCTTTGTCATGCTGTTTGTGAGGCATTAGCCTAGTTGTGCCTGTAGATTCGTTAGTAATGCTCTATCCAGTGAAATCCAAAACCAAAGAGGAAATAATAGCTACTAACATGCAGCACAGAAAGCCTTATGGTCCTGAATTGCAATGAAAAGCACCGCTGAGAAGAAGCTGCAAAGTTTTCTTGGAGAAAATCTCACGACAAGTGCAGGATCCCCGGGGACAGATTTGGGCAAGGCAGGTACCTCATAATGCTGTTCGGTGGGGCTGAAGCTTGCACTTGGAGTTTGTGACAGGTGTAGTTGTAAAAGGCAAGATGTTCTTAACAGGGAAAACCCTAAGCAAAACATCCTGGATTTTACAGTCCCTTTCTATAGGCTGATGTATGTCTGTCTCACAGAATCTGGGGAGCTTGTATCCCTCCACAAAACTGTGCAGCTCATTGTTGCCTCTAAGTAAAAAATGTACAGACAAGAATGTAGGCAGGAGTGAAAGTCGCACTGTGATTTTGGAAGTGATTCTGCTGCAAGGTGGTGATGAAACTATGTGGTCACCCAAAAATGTATATGCCATGAAATATAGTTGTCAGTATTGATCTTTGGATCAATGACATTTCAGAAAAAGTTGGTTTGGTGGTATCTGGTATCTTATCAGTTAGCAAACCATCAAATTGTGTGGCAGGACGATGGAAGCTACATCCGTATTCCTGATCATGTAAGCACACCCCCCAAAAAATAACCAGCTAAGCTTCTGTTAGTAAAGCAACTCAGTTTCAAGTATATGTAGAGTAGAGGGGCAGAGTAAGAGTTTTCAGACCTTGATTTGGCTTATTCTGAAGATGCTGGTAATTCTCACTGATGATTTGGTTGAGACTTTGCAAAGGTTTATCAGTGTATTATTTAACAAAAAGGTAGTGTCACACTCCAGTGTAACAATGTCAGAGGGAAGGAGGATCGCCTCCTAAGGCTGAGGCATAAGGCAATGCGTGCTCCAGTTCTTCAGGTACGTTGGCAAAACAGAGTGAGGGAAGAGACTGGAAAATGGGAAAAGACCTGACAGAACTGGGGGGAGTAAGAGGCACCCTGTGAGGTGTTGAGACAATCTACTCCCCACCCAGGACCAAGTAGCTGATGAATCTGCCCCAGGAATATATGTGGGAAGGTAGTAATGGATTTTTACTCTACTGAATGTAGGCATTTTATTTGTCTCTATCATGGTCTGATATCAACGAATACAAGATTCTTGAAATTGCTGGGGAGATAAATCTGTACTTGCATGACCTATTGGCAAAACCAGATGGAAGGATTAGATGGGCGAGATCTGCTTGGCCTGATCCTGAATCCTGTATTGGAAATATTGGGCTGGGCTGATGACAGGCTGCTGCCCTGTACCTTCTCTACTCTTCTTAGCTTCAGCAACGACTAAGATTTCCCAAACTGTACAAGCAGTGAATAGAGACAAAGTGTCTGAAACCTGAACTGCTATTACTTTCAGTCAGTTTCTTTATTTGCAAAAATAAAGCTTACAGACGATCATCCATTTTTTAATAATGTCATTAATATTCATTATAGAGAACATTAAGCACCTAAAATAATCTTTTATTAATGCAACATATTTGTGTTTTAATATTTTCGTTCTATTAGCTGAGGACAAACTGTGAGATTTACCATTTGTGCTGTGACCAACCTGAGAACCTCCTCATCTTTCTTCCTGATTTACAGCTCACAGGAGGAGGACGGATTAGTCACCGAGTTGTGATTTATCCTCTGACTGACCCTGTTCTGGCACCTTAGCTTTGTTTCAAGGTTTTTTGTGTGTGAGGCTTTTTGAGAAGGCTGCTAGCAAGGTGTAGCATCACATTCTTATGACTCCAGCAGTTCTCCCACATAGTTTCACACTGGAGCAAGCTGTGCGTTGGAAACATTTGGTCCTGGGAAGACTGATAATATAAACTACAATTTTTATTTGCATTGTAACAACTTAGAACTTCTGTTTGAGTTTGGGAGCTCTGTTGTACTGGGCACCGTACATGTTTAATAAAAAAAAATAACTCTAGCATCTGATTATATGTTGGGGCCATAGGTGAGTGCAAGAGCTAGAAGAAAAATACAAGAGAATAGAGAGATGATAACGTCTAGTGTAATAGCAGTGGTCAGAGGATGCTTGTTGCCTGAAGGGTAGCAAGTAGTAAGAACAAATATAGAGCCTCATTACCCTGGAAGCTGCAAAATGAAATCTGAAGCAACAGTGGTACCTTTCTTTGCTGTCTCTCATGGGAAGTAGTGATGAGGACTGATGCAGAGGAACATATCGTGTAACTTTCGACATCAAGTCTGTCTAGGCCAACAGCCAGAGTAAATGCATATGGGGCTGTGTTCTAAACTGTTCAGGTTCCTCTGGGATGCTGAAAACACATCCGTGGAGGATTATGTGATTTTCTTACTGTGGAAAAACGGGGGAGGAAATTACACACATTTCAGCTTTCTTCCTCTTTTGTTACTCTTGGTTTTTCTCTGAGGGAGTTGCTATGGCTTTTATTTAGTGAGCTTTATGGCAGATGCCCAGTGATATCTTGAGCATCAAGCTTTTGGCTGTGTTAAAACTAACTGTATTCATCTAGTATGCAAGCGGAGGTGAGTTAATAAGAGATAATGGCAACTCTAACTTGGATGTTCCTGCTAAGTTTTGAAAACTATTATGTTGAGAAAGGAAGCATTTGACTAAATTATGAAAGACATGATCTCTGTGCAAATGTTATGATTTCTTGCATTTCAGATCAAGTTAATTCATTCCTATGAATGCCTCTTCTTTTCGTGTCTTGGAGTTTCACAGATGTAGTTTTGTGACCATTTACATAATTATCTAAATGGGCAACTCTTTGTCGTCCATCCTACTTTTCCCCTCAGGACCTCTTGATTCTTTTTCTGCAGTCTTTTGAAGTTCAGCCCACGATTTCTGGGGTGTAGGTATTGGCTTGATTAACTTCAAAGAGACGCGCCACTGACTATCACATTAGCTTGTCAGTTGGCCTCCAGCAGACACTGTGATTGTGAATGGAATTGAGTAGCTTTACTGTAGGTATCTTTTTTCCTTTTTTTTTTTTTTTTTTTTTTTTTCCAGAGCAATGGCAAAATAATGAAAGATGAAGGTTAAACAATGTCATTCAAGTATACGCTCATTTGCTAGCTTACAGTATTTGGTATAGCTTTAAATGAAGAGAGGTATGAGATGTCAAAATTTTTTGTGTGTTGTTCACTGTTATGCTGCCCCAAGAAGAATCCAGAAGAATGTGGAGACATGGCAGAATGGTAACAGAATTCCATTTCCCAGGACTTTGGGAGTTTGAAATAGCATAAGATGTAGAATGATAATGTCTGGGTTTTCTTCTTTTTTTTTTTTTTTCTTTTCTTTTCTTAAACTGCAACTCGACTGACATTTAACAAACAGCTTTTTGTGTCCCAGTTTTCTGTGCAGTACTAAAGATCCAAAGGTCAATGCAACATTTCTTTTTTTATGATGATAAAACTATAAATTGTCTGTCATGTATAATCATTTGTATAAAATGCATCCTCTTGATGTCAGTTATGTGATACAGTTATATTTCTTGCTGTACTAGTTTCTCTACCTTATTTTGGTAATAAGAGATCTAAAGATGTCATCTGGCCCCAGTAGTAGTTTACCAGAACTATTTAATCATAAAGAAATATCTGTGGGATGTGAAAACATTGCTTGATATTTTGATAAAGATAGCTGAGTTTTTTTTAGGGAAGGAGACATTTTCTAGGTAGAGACTCTCTCAGTATGCTGTTTGGGATGATACAGTTGAATCTTACTTTTCCTAATAACCCCCTTTTCTGTCTTTAATTTCTGTATGCAAATGATACATGTCCAAATGTAAGCTCATTTAAACATGATGAGACTGAAAGTTAAATATGCGCAGACTGTGAGAAGGGTTTGTGTTTCTGAGATCCAAAGCAGAGTTGCTAGTGGGCAGCACAGGAATTCAGATATCCTTCTTGCTGTGATTTACAGAAAGACAATATAGGAAAACCTGTATTTAGAGCTCCAAGAAACTGCCTATGTACAGTGTATGGGAGACAGTATGTTCCTTTTGATGGTAAATATAGAGTCATTTAGAGGAACTACGTTTGTCAGAGACGTGCATAGGTATTGTTAGAAGATTAGTTTCGTAGCAATTAGAAATGAATCTGAGTTAGTTACAACACCAGGTCACAGATTATCTAATGATACGAACAAAGCAGACCGGTGAGTTTTTAAAGGCACTGGTTTAGATGCTTTGATGACACAGATACACCATGATTGCATCTCTGTCAGCCTGTTACTCATTTGATATGCTTCAGTTTTCAGAACTGCTGTCTCTTACAGTGCAGTTTAAGACACTGCAGCCTCACACAGTCTTTTGTACAAATAAGACTGTACATTATGCAATAAAACTCTGTAACTGACATAGGAAATGAAAGGAGAAATGTGAAATTAAGAATTCAGTTCTATGGAAGCACTTGCACGTCCCATTCCAGAAGCGAGACCTAACCATGAAACACTCCAATTAATACTGAACACTGCATATTATTTAATTACAATGCAGAAAACTTTTTTTTGGTAGGTCGCAGTAGGGTGGCTTGATTTAAATCACCAATTTTAATCATGATTTAAGTCAGCAGGCAGGAAACCTGTACTTAAATAATTAATTTTAATCTGTGCTTAATTATTTTCCTACAGAAAGTTTCAGTCCTGTTGGTGGGTATAAACAAAACACACTGATTTGCAACCAGAAATAATCTTACGGTATAATTGGTAATATTTTTTGCTAACAAGGAAAGTGTATTAAAAATATATATGTAAGTAATTATGTCACTTAGCATACATTTGTTCGTATTATTAATTTTTGCATTTTATGATATTAGAGAATGATGAATACTGTGTTTGTTGTCTGCTTTGAGGATACTTTGTTACCCAGGATTTTTTCAAGAAGCTTGCCTCGCTTCCTTAAATGAAAATTAAATGATTCATTAAGTTACTTAAGGAAAAAAAACCTGTAACGATTTTAAAAAGTACATTCTTAAAAAGTTTGACTTTTATTTTTAATGGAGTCACTGAACAGAAAGAGGTGGTAGCTGTAGTGAATTACCAAAGCTCAGCATACACTGAATTTTCAGAATTGTTTAGGTACCTAAACGGCACACAATTTCTGTTTAGTTAAGCATTGTCTACCCACTTCAAAAAGAGAACTGGGCATTCAAATCCATCTTCAGATGTTCAAACAACTTTGAATGTCTTTCCTCACGTCTTTCAGAATTTTAGAACTTGCAGATTTTGTAGTTTTCTGCTGCTTTTTTATTCTCAGAAGGAAAAGAACACCATGTCTTCATTTTCAACTTACAATTGGGCTTCTCAATAATGAATTTAACTCAAAGAAGGAAATATTAATGCCATTTTTAGTAGATTCATACGTTAAGTACAGATATCAGTTTAAGCAAAACTTTGGTTTATATATGACTAGTACAGAAGGCTAAAATGATTCAACCTTCCTTATGACACAGAAAGAAAATCAGGGACACCAAGAAAACATAGGTTTTCAGAAGGACAAAGCAAAGAAAAACAAAGGTTCCTTCAAGAAAACAGCTGCTCTGCTGTTCTGTTTCTCATGGCAGTACCTAAATGGACATACTGAAAAAAGCTTCTAAAGAGCCATTACTTCGTATTAGATCAGTGACCTGTGAAATAAAGACTCCTGTTTGCATGTGACACAGTTGCATCTAAAAAGTCATCTTGGATAGTCTGGTTAAAATAAATAAATATATGCTCTGCAGAAAATATTGTGATCATGGTTTAATGAGTAATGGATACACTATGAGGTCTGTAATTATGTATCTCTCTCCCGTAATTAAAGAGATTTCAAAATATGTATAGCATACTGTAGAAAGTTTTAAAATAAAATACCCTATGCTCACTCAATAGTCAATGTTAGATTAGCAGCCACTGAAACAAGGAAATGAGTTAGTTTTAAAACTGTGTTTTACTGTAGCTCCCACCTTTGAAGTAATAGATCTGTGTTAGAGGTGGATGGGCTGCGTTAGGTTGTTGGCTGAGCTGCGATGTGTGGTGAAATGCTTCCTTTTCAGCTTTCTAATAATTTCTTATTGAGTTTGGTTTGGTAACGGAGCAATAAGTGGGTGCCTTCTAGGCATGGTGATGCACTAGGTCCTAGAGAGGCCTCCACTGAAATGGCACTAGATTTACAGGAATTGTGTACGGTCTCTGCAGCGATTTGCTCTGGGAGATGCTCCCCCGTCAGTACCCAGGAGGGAGGGTTTGCAGCAGGGCTTATTGCCATCATCAATAATGTCTGCATCTTCCCTCTTACCATCAGCTTAGTTCTCTGCAGTCTTGGTTGGCTGGAGTGGATCCATGACACGTATGTAACCCTTAAAGTATCACTCCTGCTACACAATTCAAATGACCTCTTCCTACCTCAGTCTTAGCTCTGTGTTAACAGCTAGGCAGGCCTACCTGGGGTTTTGGAGCAAAGCAACTCTCCTCAGGTTGGTAGGATTTACCATCCCAACAGGGAAGGGTAAGTTTTTTCCTGTAGCTGTGCACTGGGGAAGAAACAAAAAAATATTTTCATCCTCCTTCTCTGTTAGGATAACTTCATGAGAAGCCAGGCCAACTGGTGCTGATCTGAACAGCCCCGTGATGCGGGGGAGAAAGGCAAATCTGCATTCTCTGCAGTAAGACCCTGGGAATGATCCCGACTGTCATGTCAGATGAAAATTCATGAGTCTGTTCTGTCACCATGTGAGGCAGCATAATAGAATATGGCCTCATTCGTATAAATTTCTGTTTTCTTCCCCTGCCACTTGTCTTTTTAGCTATTAAACAGGGTTAAGGGCCCTCTTGTCACTGTTATTAATACAGAGAATCTACATCAAGGAGGCTTTTGCCCTTCTATTCCTTGGGAAGTTTCAATGCTAGAATTAGAAGAGAAGATGAAAGCTGAAAAAAAAAAAATGAGACTGAGAAAAGGGGAGATATTCAGCAGCTCTTTTTTCAGGAAAGAAAACTCAAGGGAGATTATACATGTAATCAGATAGTTTAGAGACACTTCTCTTCCCTGCTGATATAAGAGAGGGAAACTAGATCTAAACAATAGATCTGTGGCCTCACCATGGAGCATGTTAGAATAGGCTACAGCCTAAATCCTTATCGAATGGTCTTGAATGTTAGGGGCTTGTTGTTGTTGATTTCAGCTGCTAAATGATTCCAGTTACTACAGGGATTTGCTCTTTAGATTTCCTAGCTCAGGGAACTGAACTTTCCCTTCAGGAGGATTACCACTAGCTCCTATAGACCTAATCAACATAAACCTTCAGCCCAGCAGGCAGGTGTCACAGTAGCAGTTCGTTTACAAGGTAAGTAGGTACAAGATGTGAAAAGTTCAGAATTAGTAATGCAAGTCTTCTGTCATTTTTATCATTGGACCCTGCAGGGAGGATCTGATTAAATGGATATTCAACTTTTTGCATTAATGTGCACCCAATTTTAATTTGCATATAATTAACAGCACAAAACCTATAATTTTATTATTTGCTGTTGGAAAGCAGATCTCTGGCAGCAAAGAGCTACATGCAGTTGCTAAAGTATGATAGAAATGACTTTATCTCTTACCTTTTTTTTCTTTCTTTTTCTGTTTCCTGCCATGTATTAAGTCCAAGATCTTTTTTGTTTGGTATAAAATGTAACATCCAGGTTGTTTGCTGAACTGAGCTGCTGTATATGTTGCTTTGTCTTGTAGGTTCTTTATGTAAAAATAACTTTGTAGACCGAGCAATCTCCAAACGCTCTATATGGTTTCACTGATATGTTTTTGGAGGTTGGATGCACGGTATAAATCCCAGCCTAGGGATGTGATTTCAGTTTCAGAGGACCTTAGTTCTGTCCACATCTTCTGACATCTATCCGGGAAGTGACAGGGAGCAAATCAGTTCACCTCTCTGCACCTTTGTTTCCCCCTCACTGTTGGCTTGCTGGTCAGTTTAGGTTCTTTGGACTAGGATTAGAATAAGAAGGGAAGAATTGCTCCACTTATATATTCACTGGGTGAATCTGTGGCTCTTGGTGGGCATAAATTGTCTCTGTAATAATTGGAATTAAGTTCCCTACTCAAAGCTTTTTTATGAATCCATAAGTTACTTGGAATCTACATGTTAGATATACAATTTTTTTTTTTTTTTACTCTAAGCAAGAATGACTGTCTCCTAGGATGAAATACTGAACTTGTATATTTCAGTAACATCCTGAACTAGATCACTGATGTGGTGAGGCTGCTTTTAGCAAACCACCAATTTGCAGTGTTTGCAGCCCTCAGCCTTTGGCTTGCTGGAAGGTTGGTGGCTGTATCCAAAAGACTAGCCTGATTTGCCCTGTTTTCTGTATTCTTTTTCAACAACATATGTCACTGTGGCTATGCTGGATAAGATAGATCTTTATTTCAATCTAGTATGGCAGGTCTCATAATCTCATATTAACAGATGCGGGTCCTGCTACCTGCTGACTTGTGAGCATGACCTTTCTGCTCAAAAACCAGGTCCCAGAAATATGTACCATCAAGACTTCTTAAATAGACAGCTATAGAAGTGCTAAAGAGTATTGTACGTTCCGCTCTTCCAGCAGTCTTAGATCTATAGCCGCACTGGAAACGCTGTCTTGTGTTAGGTTGTACTATTTCATTTTGGTAATGTAAAATCGTTTAGTGTAGTCTTCTGTATGCTGATTACATGTGAAAAGGAGCAAATGATGTATGTACTGTTGAACCAACACATAACATTGGTTCATAGAAGTGTTAGGAATCAGTGTTATCAAATGTAATATATTCTTGTGAAACTGTAACTTAGATTAATTGAATTTTGTAGTATACAACTCTTCCACCAAAGTTTATTGGAACTAATTTACACCAGAAAATTGAGTTAGTCAAAGGTTTACATGTTGAACGACATCTTTACCCAGATTTGGAGAGTCTGCTGTGCTGCTGGAGCACCACAAAAGGTCTCTTCCTATGAAAGCGTATTGAAGTAGACCATCGTCTGGGGAGTGATATAATCACACAAACATATGGACTAAATGCTAATTTCTAAACTGCATAGCTTTAAGGTAAAATTTAAACTTTTTTCTTAATCCCTAATTTGAACAATGCTCATGAATGCGCGTTTCCGTGGCATTTGCTTTAAAGTCGTATGAAAGGGAGTAGATCATAGTATAGTAATTAGCAGTTATAAAAGCATTCAGAATCTGGAATCAGGGGATCCACTATTTTCTCAGTTGACTCTGAATCAGAATATAGATACAAGATATCTCTTTACTTAGCGCCAATATTTTGTATTTCCTTACCAGAATAAAGTAGATACAAACCATCAGCCATATGAATGCTGTATGGTGAGACTTGAATGTTTATAGCTGGCAAAACTAAAGTTCTGCAGCACATTGGAGGCTGAAAAACCTTAACGCTGATCCGATTTCTAGGCTGAGTTCTAACTTAAAGAAGTTCTTTGAGGGACTCGGAGGGTAGTTTAGCAGCTGTTGCTTTTATAATTGTACCAGGATGCTGAAGATAATTATGGTAGTGGCGTGAAACTCTTTCTAGTCTGGTTGCATTGATTATTTTAAAGCAGAATTTTGTTTTAACCTGTTGAGGCAATTGAAATCTTCATTTGAGCTGTTTTTTCCTAATTTGGATACCTAGTACTCCTTTCATTTATTAGCATATGGTCTTTGTATCCTGGTTAGTGTATCTTTCCTTGGGCCTGTGTGTGTGCCAGGAGAAAAGTTTCTGTATTTTGTGCAGTCTATAAGCAGCAGCAGATCGCTGCTGGAAAGGAATTACAGTAATTGACTGGTGTGGTCACAAACAGTTAACTCTGTGGGAGAGGTGTTAGGGCTAAATGATGTTATAATGGCATTTCTGCTCAAATAAATGATACCAGCATAACACGATTTAGAAGTAGCCTCCAAATGGTGAGGCAATGGAAGCAAGCAAGTCATCAATTAGCATGCATGTTCTCTTAGGAACACTGGCTGTGTTGTGAGCTGCCAGTGGGGCTTCATCGGTGAGCAACAGGGATAACCTGGTGTAGGGGAGGCAAGTTTCAAGTTTATTGAGAAGTGACACAACAGGCATAAGCTGAATTAGTTTTCTCTAAATAAGCTATGCTGAAAGCAGTTATAGAAGATGGGACTTTTTCTTGTGCTGTGTCCTTAAAATGCATTTGTCTTACCACAGGCAGGAGAGTTTTAGTGAAGCACTAAGACCCAGATTATCTCAAGAATTTTTACACTTAGTTCTTAAGTGTTTCTAATCTTACTCCTGAAAAATCAGTAGGAGTAACACAGGATTAAACTGATGTCACCCTGTTATACTGTCGTTACTGTCCCTTTTTCCAGAGGAAACAGTCCTCGCCCAGGTCCCCAGCACCTCTTATTATTGGAATAATAAGGCATATTCTAGACAGTGCAGGCTCTATATATATCGTAGTCTGAAATAAATGTGCCTTATATCCATTGCCATGGTCCACAGCGACTTTCTTGCCTGTGGAAGGGGATGGAACGTGACTCAAGCATGTTTCTTGCACAGTTACGGATGCTGTTCTTTTTGGTCCAAACGATTGCCATGTGCCTCTGCAAAGGAAAAGAAGGTTTCTAGTCCTGTTGCTTGCTCTTCCCAGGTTGCAGCTGCGTAGGGGACTGAGGGTGGAACAGCCAGAGCTTTTTATTTGCAGTTGCCAGTTGTCTTGACTAGCCTAATTCCTTTATCTGAAGTGACTCTGGGGGAGAAGCCATAACTGGACATGCTGGATATTATAACTTTCTCTTTGTCTGGTTGTGGTAGGACATCTGGACATTCAGATATCTGAGGTTTGTTGGATTAATGATTTTGAAACAGTAATTTTAATGGAAGTGATTAATAATTGGTAATAATTGGCATATTAGAATAGTATTCAGAAAGTACTTCTTTGCTGAGGCACCTGGAAAGCTGTAAAATTCAATGAACCCAAATTATAATACAATAAACAGGATAAAAATGGAAATTTGGCAGAGCAAATCGCATAGCCCTCACATCCCTTTGTCCACCAAGTAGTTGGGCTGGCCGTAATATACATGTTAATATACTGTTTTAATGTATCTCTGAATGAGTGATAACAAAATAGTGTGAGATTATCATAGTGGCTGACCACACTGAATAAAAGATCATCATCAGTAATTTACATGATCGTAAGACAGAAGCATTAATACAAGTTAATAGGTGTACTTTGCATCTGAAAGATTAATTGTAAATTCTGAATCTGCTCTAGGCAGGAGGAAACCTGCCTGGTCCCAGGAAGATGTGACTGTATGAACAGGAATTTATTGTTGTTACCAGTATGTATGGTGCAGGAACTGGAGCGCTGTGTTCTTCAGTGGTGACTGGTCCACTATCAGCCACATTTTTGAGGTTTCCCGCTCTCCTCCCATCACCCACTGAGGTGTGACTTTTGGTCTTTCCTTACAAATCATACATTTGTTAGCTTTTGCAAGTATTTGGTGTAGCTTGTAGCGCATGTTCTTTTGGACTCTTCTAAGCAAAACAAGGCACGTTTGCTTGTGACAGAAGGTGTCCTGGGGGAATGCTCCCAGGTATGCATTCTTTAAAGTTATCTGTGATGCAGGATTTTTAGAAAAAGTGTTTTGGGAACATGGAAAGCCTTCAGTTGAAATTATGTTCCTTGACTCATTAGGTGCTTTTTGAAATTGCTAGTTATAATGGCTGCAAATATGTTTTTTGCAGGTTCTTACATGTACTTTTATGCTTGAGAGCTATTTGCTGAAATATTTTAAAATATTCCTTGTTTTACTTACGTTTGCAGTACAGAGAATATCTGAAGTTGTAGACCCTGGTGGCAAATTCAGTCTATTCAAATATGTCTGCAGCTTTATATGGGTTAGAAAAAAAACATATTGAATTTGGAAATCAATAGAAACCAAATAGTACAGAAGTACTACGTATTAGAACTTGGAGGTACATGGGAAAAAGCAAGTGTCATTTAACTGCAGAAAGTCTAAGGGTCTGAAAAATCTACAAATAAAATACAATAACTTATTTTCAGTATCACACTGGGAAAAAACCATATTTTCTCTAATAGTCACTATTCTAATTTAGTAGAAAGAAGCTTTTACATGGTTGTCGTTGCCAAGGTAACTGCTTCCTTCATATCCATGTGTTCAGCATATGTGTCTCCCTTTATCTCTTAGCTCTCAGAGGCAATATCATGGCACTGCATTTGGGAAATTATTATTATTTTTTTTAAAGAGTGTGAAATCTCCTAACATCTAGAAGATTCATTAAATGCTCTCACTCAAGAGAGACTTAAATTATGCTTGTGGGGTTCTTTTAAGCTGAAGTTCTGAATGGGACTGAGTCTCATATCTTCAAACTCAGTGCAGAAGTAAATTTAAAAAATAAGTCAGTGTCAATATTTTATTTCAAATGCGTATATACAATGATTTATTGATTATACATATGTACAGGCATACATATAAATGGATTGTGTTTATATATGTATAGAGCATAGATTGGCAAAAACAAACCCAGAGAGATCTTGCCATCTTTATATTCCTAATGGTTATAGTTTGGCGCTGAAACCTATTAACTGTCTGAGCACCTGGGCCCACTTGCCACTGGGTCACTTGAGCTGTTGGTATCAAACAGAGATATATTCACAGCGGGAGTGTTTGTGGTGCTGTAGTGACTTTACAGAAGCTACTTAAGATGTATTTCTGTGTAGCTTGCATAGTGACCAAAGAATGCATGTTTTTGCCGATTTCAGTATTTGCTGATATTCTCCAAAGTGCTTGGCAGTAGAGCTAAAGTAGAGGTTAAAAAAAAAAAAAGAGGGGGTGTAGGTGGGGAGAGGGGAGCATAGGGAATGGAGAGACTAAAAATTATGGCATGGATAGCTGTATGGCATGCCTCATTTGAAATACCAACACTATCATTTTTAGTGAAGCTGAGCAACTCCATTTCTTACAGATGCAGTAGAACCAGGAGTGTGCAGTTTTTGGAGTTTGTCCTTCTCATCTTAGAGTTAGCCTGCAAAAAAACACCTGAGGTATCTAAAACTAGCAAACACATGATATTTCTCCTTGGGTAAAGTGTTTTGCACAAGATGAAAGCAAATCCTGAGGCCACTGTGAGCTTTTTTCCTATTGACTGGTACATGTACAAACTTTAAATAAATATATAAATGAAAAAAAGTTAGTGTGGATTTATTTATGCAGATGTTTTAAATATGTCTTGGATTAAATTTGTCTGGTTTCTTATCACACTTGATGCTTTTAATGTTTTAAGGCTTCCAGAAAGTACATTTTTGCTTTGTTATTTGTATGTCTTCTTTGTACCTTAGAGCCTAAAATAAATTTTGGCTTATCTGGTGATTGTTAAAGGGGAAAAGACATTGATTTTACACCATTAAATAGGATTCTTTGAGTAAGACATGAATGAAAAAAAGTGAAGTTTGTCCGCAGTAGCTGAAGTGTAAAACTTAGCATATTTTTAAGCCCACTTGTGCTCATTTTTAGACCTCACCCTCAGCATGTGCCATCCTTATATTTAAAAATTTTGATCAGAACCCAAGGAACATGGAAGCAAATGGAAATGTTCTCATTGGGTCATATTTCTATATCATTTGATTGGTACCATTTCTATGAAGAAACTCTCTGCAAATAAAGTTGTATTAACTTTAGTTTTCAGGCAAACTGCTTGTTCAATGGAGACAGTGCAAATAACATGCCTCTTGAAACTCCTTGTCTTCATAAGCTCACCAGATACAGTCCAGCTTATAGGACTTGGTGCTGTAGTAGTGTCTTAAAACTGCAGAAACTTTAAATGACTTCAGACGTTTTCCTTCCCGCTTGCAGAATAAATTACCAGGCCAGTGGATGTCGTATTTTCCAGAAGTCTTATTCAAAGATCATCCGCTTACATCATAAACTATGAAAGTGCGACTGGCACTTGTAAGCCCATAGGTAAAGTGTATTCATCCTCAGCATCACCTCATTAGCACTTGAATAAGTTGCCTAGTTTAGTTACATGAGTTTAAATAAAAATTTGAAATGAAGGTGACCACTTGGCTTATGGTTGATTGTATTGCATGGGAAACCTCTCTGGGGTCAGTAGCTTCTTGCAGAGGGACAGGGGAGACAGCTGAGGGTGACAATGTCAAACCACTTCAGGTAGGTTTGCTGAAAGATGTCTGGAAGAGCCTCAGACTCTTAGGATTTATCCTAAAGGGCAGAAGAAACATAGGATTTCAGGTCTTACTGCAGCCTAAGAATGGACGCTATGTTAGTGAAATGTTCAGAAGTACTTCTGTTGAGCAGAAATTGTTCTTGGCAGACGGCAAGAAGTGGTTTTTTGCTGTTTTCAGGGAGTTATTTGCTGTTTTGGGGATAAAGCTGATAAAAATAAAAGTCCTTTTCTAGTCAGAACGTCTTGCTGACCAACAACATACTGAAGGAAAAAAAATACATTTTCTGTAAATGCTTTTCTGAATGTATTTAAATGATCTTTTTATATTTGGAATTTGTGCCATCAGAACTGTCTTTGAACACGGAGGAGATCAACTGGAAGGACATTTGTATGGAATAGGAAAAGGTTAAAAATAAAGGGAAAATTATGAAAACTTCTATTTAAAAGAAATAATCTTGTCATCTTTTAAAACAAACAGTGTTCACATTTATACCAAGTTTAATGTAGAAATAAGCCACAGCTTTCTGCAACAGCTACTACTTAGCCTTATCTATCTGCTTGGCTAATACAGTAGATTCAGAACCTTCTTCTACCCACTTGCTGTACGCTTTATCCCACAGGTGCTTGACAACTGTGTGGTTTGCATGGCTGGCATTCAGAAATCCCAGCAATTCTCTTATCCTGCTGCCACCCAGCTCCTCTGAAATCAGAGGAGTTCCATGCAGTCTTACATGACCGTATGGGACTTCTGTCTGCGATGTTCAGTAGTTAGTCTGAGGTTTATTTGCACATGAAAGTTTTGTCAATTAAAAGAGTAAGAGACCCCCCCATTCTGCCTACAGATTCTTTGATAAAGGGAATGCTCGGGGGGAAGGGAATGGATTTGGTAATGGAATGGGGAATAAACATATCCTGGTATAAAACAAGATTGTACTGACATGCTGCAGCTAGGCTGGGGACAATGTCTGAAGAAGTGAAATAATTAAAATAGTGGTATTGGTATGGGAACAATGTCCAGACTACAGTTATGAATTTGGATCTCAATGGAATGATCTAAAAATCACTCATATGGATGTGTGCACACATACACACAAGAAAAAAAAAAAAAAAAAAAAAAAGCAAAGACCAAACATAAAAAACTTATTTCCAAGGAAAGATGAAAAAGGCCATCTGCTTGGTTTTTTATTGTTTTTTATTTTTTATGAGTGTGATGCTCTTTGGAGTTGCACATTTCTCCCAAAGCTACCTCAGCATTGTAAATCACTACATATAGATGATTCTGTTCTTTTGTGTGTTTTTCTTCCGTATTTCCAGTTTTCTAGGGCATACCATATAAGAGCAAAAATCCCTCTACTGGGAAATCCCAGACTTCTGTTGTAATACAGTCACCTAAACTCAGTAATGATTTTATAGTTTTAATTAACTAATAAGTGATTATTAACTTAGAAGTAATACTATGTGGGATAAACAATTTGGAAATGGGGATCCTTGAGGCCAATAGGTAATACATAATCCTTAGTCCCTAGCCATATCTCCCTACCTGCCACTTCATCACTGAGGAGTCCCAAAAGGATCTCAGAGAGCTCTAACTGGGTATCTGTACAGCTGTACCTACAGTACAAAGGAGGATAATTAGGGTTAGGCAAACATTTTGAAAGTAACTTAGGGAATGAATTCCCCTTCTCTCATTCTCTTTCCTCCTTCTTTAATAGCTTCTGCAATAATTACCTGATTTCCATAACATTTTATATTTAAGAACTTTTTGCTCTGAATTTCTGTGGAAGTTTTAGAATATAGTTAGAAGGCAAACTGTTTGTATTGAGTATTCATTTGAACATTTTTCTTTTAATGGGCAGTTCGGCACTTTGGATGGAAAATCCACTACTTAGGAAGACATTAGTGGTAGTCTGTGATTTAGTTTTCTTTCATCACTGGGAACCAGGAGACTTGTGACAGTGCCTGACTAGCAGAGGAGTGGAAGGAATCATTTAATTTCAACCTTGGGAAGAGAATTTCAAGATAGCTGTAGGTGTGCTTGTGCAGTGGTTCTCTGTAGAGTAAATAATTGTGAACCTTTACGTTTTCACCAACTTTATAGAAAATGACAACACGTGCATTGAGATGGCTGCAATATTTAGAATACTGATTTGGAATATGAGGGAAAAAAAGAGCTCTTGAATTTTTCAGCTCCTGTAAGGAGTGATTTGGAATTTCCTTGGGTTTTTTGGCTGTACACTTAAACTGCCAGCCAACACATGAAAGATGTAAGGAGAAGGTTTCTGTAATGACAAACTGAGATTACAACAGTGCTGAAGCAAATAAAAGTACAGTTTAACAGCAAAACAGCTGAGTAGCATGTGATGGAAATGGTGACCGGGCTCTGATTTTCCTGTGGTCTGCTGTTACACAGGAGTTTTTCTCTTTCAAATCAAGCTTTCCAAACAGCATATGTTATAAACTACAATTTTTTTCAAATATGTAATTATACAGTCAACCAACCATTAAGAGTGCTGTTCCAGATTTTGGATTATTGTTTATATTCTGTATCTTGCCTTGTTCACTTGTTAAGAAGAAGGATGCATTAGTTTTGTGGAAATAACGGCAGGATTTCAGTTTGCCTAAGATGAACAAAATCGGTAAGATTATATTACAAATATGTTCTACATTTAATAAAGACTGGTATCTCTGGGGTTGGGTGAAATAATATGGTCTCGGCAACAGAAATACTGACCGATGAATATTGTTTTTCTTATTTTTTTACTTAACAGCTTCCCTTTGAATATTAGTTCAGTCTGAGAATCTCATGCATTAATTGAAGAGGTTAGGTTTGTACCTGCTCACTTCATTAACAGCTGTTACTAATTAGTGGAGCTTAGTCATTAAGGAACCTGCTGGGGTTTGAGGAGAACAATTTATATTTTTTCATGGCATTTAAACACACAATACGCCTGTGTGTGGAAAAGTTTCATTTGGGAGCAGTCAGGTTTAGCAACATTAGCATATCTATGGTGGGCTAGACTGGGGCTGTAGGGGAACGTCCCCAGGAAAGGAGGCTCAGGAGAGACCTGGTACTTGAGTAGGTCCTCCAGGAGGGGTGGTTCAGAGCAGCTTTTCAGGCTGCAGCTGTGCCTGCAGCAGGAAGGGTGGCATGACCTGCTCTGTTTGTGCCTGGCAGCGTGGCATCCTTGCAAGCTCTAGCCTCAAGCAGGCTTTGGGTGACAATTTTCATTAAGCCTCAGTATATGGACGATGTGATGTCTCATTAGGAGTGTGGGGGAAGAGAATTGCTTCTTCGTGGGTTGTTCAGGGCACATCAGCCTGGGCACACGTGTGTAATCCATTTGAAAGGTGCGGGCTGGTTTCCCTGTTCATTATTTTTGCTCTGTAGAGCGGAACCATTTTCTCACCTTCCTTAATATAGCCCTTGCTTCCCATAGGTAGCTGTATACTTTGTGTCTGTTTCCAGAGCGCGCTCTTCTAATAAATCCCAATATTAATTCCAGGAGCTGGGAGGGGTTTTTTTAGGATATGTCTCAGCCATGCTCTTCTGTGCAAGCTCTGTTGCAAGTCACCCTGTGAAGTGCGAGTACAGCAGTTTTGATTACTTTCTCTGCTGGGGAGAGATGAAAGAGGAAGCCTTCCTGCTCCTTCTTCCCCTTGAGCAGCTGTGTAGGACAAGTCACACGCTGTTGGGCTGACTTCAGGATTAATGTTAGCCTCTTCTTTTCATGTACTGGATTCTATTACTGGGTCAGCCCTCAAACTTTTTGCGTACGGACTTCCAGATCTATCTGGCTGTGTTGGATTTAAACTTTAAACACTTCCCTAATGTACGCTGTTGTGTAGTTCTTTGCTGATGGAATCCATGTAATAGGTTGGTTGAGCTCTTCCTCAGAACAGTTTTCTTACATCAGAAGCTGCCTGTACTTCAAAGTACTTAAGCACCATACAATGAAAGTCTACTGCAGTTTGGTACAGCTGCTGGAGCAAACCTGACGGTCTTTCCTGGTAGAGGCAGTATTCATGTATCCAGTCTACATGGTTATACTTTAAACCATATACACACACACAAAATCAAAACAAGCAGAGGTGATCTAGTATTAGAAGTCACCCAGTAACAAAAAAAGTAATTGAAAACTGAGGAACTAGCATTTTGTGGCCATGCTACTGACGTTAACAACAGATGAGCACAGATTTATTTCTTGAGCTTCAAAAAAACATGTTTGAAGGGATATGCCTACAGGTGGGATGGATGAAAGTAAAGTATCTAGTAATTTATTTCAAGTGCTGCTTTTCTACTCCTTTAGCTCTTACAATAAAACAATAACATCCTGTAGATGCTTCATGCAAAGGATATTTTCAGAGAGATTTATTTATGTTTTGTTGTTGAGAACTATATTTAGTATACTAACAGTACAGCATACTTTTGGATTTATATAATTACCAGTTGAAAGATGAGGAGTCCTTGCCTTTGGGAAATACCTTAAACACAACCCTCCACCTCCCTAAAATTTTTTCTTGTATATCATTTTAGAAGGCTCACAAGTAAGCAATCTTAAGCAGGAATGCTTCTTAGCTCTACTAAGAAGATGTCTAAGCTGCATCAGAAGCAGGGAAAACATTTCTAATACTTTGTCAGGACCTTACTAAAAATAATAAACAAATCTGTAATTCTCTTTTGTCTGGTTGCAGAACTTTAAGAAATAACTCCTGGGAGGTCCTGAGAGGCCTTTCTGGCACGCTGTTGACAACAACCTGGTGCTGTGTTGGGATAGCTCATTAAAACGTACATTGCTGTGGTAGAACAGAGAAGCAGCATCATGGTTCCCCAGACAGAAGCCCCCCCGTGCCCCCCCCGTATAACTTGTGATCAGAGTAATCTCTTTCCAGATAACCCTCCATAGTGCATGGGCATGTGAGGGTGTTGTGGGAAGTCACAGCAGCTCTCGGCTGCCATAAGGGCTGCTGGAAGCCACAACAAGTGGGATGAGTCCAGTGTCATCCCGTAAGCTGCAGGACAGAGCTGGATGGTGGAGACTGCTTCTGTTTCAAGAAGGGTTGGGAGGCAAATTCTGCAACTGAAAATAGAAGATTGCTGCTAACTTGAAATCTTGATCTATCTGAATTTGGGAAACGTCAAAATATTTTGACAATATGGGAAAATCCCCTTCCCTCTTCTCCTAAATGTGTTCCAAGAACCCCCTTCTGGCTAAAGGGAGTTGGCTTTGCCGGTTATTTCAGTTCTTATGGGGAACCACAGAGGCTGTTTAAACTTCTGAAATGTGTTCTTCTGGGAAGTTGTGGCAGTGGAGCTAAAGCCTCAGGGCAATAGGCTTTACCAATGGTGAAGGAGAAGACAGGCGGCTGTCCCCGTTTGTTCGTGCTTCTGAGTATGCACCCTGCCATGTGAAACCCCAGCCCCTCATCTCCAGCTACACAGCTGCTGCTTGGGCTGGGCATGGGGGTGATGGGTCATTTCTTTGCTGGGAGTGGGGCCTGTGGCCTTACCTTCCATAAGTACCATCTCTCGCATCTCCTGGTGAATTACCTCCGGTGTCTCATAGGAAACCTTCATCTGCCAGGGGCTTCAGATTTGCTAAACTGCATGTTGGTCATTTTGATGAGAGTGCCTCAGCATGAAACTTTTCCTTGGGCTTTAAACTTTCATGAGTACTAGAGTAAGGACTTTGTTTAGTTGGCTGTTAAACCTGGCTGTTGGCTTGTTTTAGAAATGTAATATGGAAAGGAAATATACTTATCTATGCCATTGCTGAGTCCTTTTCACTCTTCTCTTGCTCCCACATCTTTAATCTTATTTAGAAGGAAAGTTTGATAACCTGTGGTGCTTTCCTGATTTTTTTTTAGGTTGAGTTTTTCTTAAAATAAATTTCAAGACTAAGTATGTAAGAGTAAGAATGAACTATTGACCTCACTTTGCCTTCATGTGCAGACTTCCCCAGCAAGAATTTCTTCTCAAATAGTCTATTCAGTACTCAAAGATTCAGCTCTGGAGGGTTATGCTAGGTTGCACAGTACACTTTCCACATATTAAATACAAAATTAACCAAACAGAAAACTCAAAAAAACTTTCGTCAGAACTATCAACAACAATCCAAGCATGAATCCTTAACTGAAGCAGCAGTGCTTTCCCTGGTCTTTGTAGACTCTCTGCCAATATAGCAACAGCTTGAGTAAACCTAGTGGATAAGAATGATGTACTTAGAGATGAGAGGTTCTTCACATGCTGTATAGCACTTTAAAATGCTAAGTACTTCCAAATATGGAAGTACTTATCTTTTTGTTTCTACAATATCTTAATTTTTTTTTAAAAAAAGCCCCAGAAATCATATTAGGTTCTTGTAAGTGTTTGCTTTTATATTAATAAATCTTCAGGGAAAACACATAATTTTTCTGATTGATTTTATAATTTGACACCTGCCTCTTAAGAAGATATTTAAAACATTTAAAACCAGTGTTAAGCCATCTTATTCATTTCTGTTGGATGCAATCATGTGATAGTACCAGATACACTGCCGCCTGCCAGTGATTTCATTGACGTTTCAAGTCAGAGTACTAGAGAATTAGGACACACGCTTTATAGAACAGTACATTGTTTCTGGTATTCCTGTCTTCCTTTTAAGGGTACTGTACAAATAATTTATATGTTGCTAATCTTCGTGTCATGGGCATGAACTTCCTTCTCAGGATTTTAGAAAGGAAATTAGCACTGGTGAAATGCATAAGATTCACAGAAATAAAACCTAAGTAGTGGCACTGGATGACAGACCAGAAAAAACCAGAGGCATCAGAACTACAGAATTCCCTTTTAACCCTGGCAAGGTGCCCCCGCCTGACCCGGCAGGGAAAATGAGGTAGCTGAGCCTCCTCCCTGGTTCAGATCCTTGGCTGCGTTTTGAAGCTGACAGTAAAGAAATGATGTCACAGCAGATTTGACGGTGTTTTGTGTGCGGCGTGGCTCATGCTCACTTAGTCACTGTCCTACACCAGCAGCCTACAGAAGTGTGCAATCTTAGTGATCTAAAGTAGTCATAAATCTTATGGCTGTGTCTTTGTAGCCAGGTAATGGTACAGTAGTACTTGTTACACGCTAGATGTGAGTTCACTGAGGTTTAAGAATTACCAGTTATGTGATACCGAGATTTAAGAAATCCGTTAAATGGTTAAAATTTACTTAAACAGAACGAGCAACGTGTATTCAAATACCTGAGCCATGCAATTCTGTTCTGGAATCAGCAGAGTTCTGCTGTCGGCTTCAGTGCTCTGTAAGTTGTTGCCCAGTGATGAGTAGATATGAAGGATTTAAAATGTCAGATCTTACAGTTCTCCACTTTGTGCTTGTAGAACTGATGATGGATAGCAATGAATGGCAGGTGATGAGAATGAGTGTCATATTTGTTGTTGGGTTTTTGGGACTTTTTTGTAGCAGTACCCAAGTACTGCATGCGATGTTGGTCCTTCATAGTTACTTTTTCTACAGAGGAGTGTTTCTAAAGGTTAAATATGACTTGTTTAAAATTAGGAAAAAAATCAGGAGGCTTGTGAAATATGAAGTTTGCACATTTCTCTGTGTGGTGGACTTGGTGGACCTGCAAAACCATTCGGTCCCCAGCTATCCAAATTACAATTTCAATCAGATGACGTTAACATTTGAATGTTAAATTTATTTACTAAGCGTAGCAATGTTTAATAGAACAGTGCTCTTCTCTGGAAGGGCCAGATTCAGTCTAACTTTGAAGAGGGATGGTCAGAGCCACAGAGTTGCAACTTTATTACAAAGGTTTGGTATAATCTGATAAATACTTGGTTTAGTCCTCTTCCCTGTCTCTACTGCCCATGGCTTGTCTACTACCATTTTATCATTATCATTCTATATACTAGACTAGAAAGGTAACATATCTCAGTGCAGAAAGATTCATAAAGCAAAAGCACCTTTACTGAAGGAGCGCCAGATTAGAGGACAGAACCAACAAAGAGGTTTGCTGTGAAAACAAAGCCTCTTCTGAATGAAGTCTTTCAGCGCCTTGCATGTGTTTTCAGATGCGACTACATTAAGAAGCAATATAATACGGTGGTGAGATGGCTAAGGAAGGATACAATGACATGCAATGGCAAAGACGGAGCAGAACTTTTGCCTTCAGCACTCACCTACAGCCTAATGCCAGAGAGCATTTCTGCCTCCTATCCCCAGTAAGGCTTCACAGACCTTCGTTCTAGAATAACGGTGCAAAATTATGTGCCTTATAAATACCCCGTGACTTGACTTGAAGATACTGAATAATAAAAGATATATTACTTTTGTGATGTTTATGTTTTGTTTGCCAGTTGGGTCTTGTTTTATTCTGTGTTATGGAATGCCTTAGTGCCCAATAACAGGCAAGACTACAGGAATACACTGTACAGTACACTGAGGTAAAAATATCCATTAGGATAGCACTGTGATATTGTTCAAGAACTTTTGAATAGTTCCATTGAGTTTTAAAGAGGTTTTTGGAAATTTTCCATGTATGATGCTCTTTAGTAACTGGGCAAAACTTTTCATAGTTGATTGCCAGCCCTTGATGTGTTGCTTCATATTTTAATAAGATCCTTCTGTTAATAAAATATATGTTAGCTGAGTAGATGGGTGAGGGGGCAGTTGAAGAAAGTGACTGTTTTAATTTCTTACTGTTTTTACACTCTTAAAAAAAAAAAAAATCAACAACAAGAGCTGACACATTCCCTGTTTGTTGAATGACTCTGGACACATGAATATTTTGAACTTGAAATGCAAGTAGATGGGGAGGTTGTAAAGATTATACATTTGGGGAGGTACCTATCTCAGATGATGTCACATTGAAAATACTTTCCCCTTCAAGTGGTCTCATTTGTTCCAAAAGCAATGCTTTTGGTAGGTAGCTTTTTATTTTTATTTCTTTTGTTTAGGAGTTGGTAAAAATCAGTACAGTATCTGAGGTTACGGGAGCTGTACTGGTCTGAATGATCTGAGAGGTGACTTGGTTTTAATCTTAAAATGAGCAAAGTTCTTCAAATTCAGATTCTGAGCTTTCCTTTTCTCAGGCCCTGCATTTCATACTCAAAGAAATTTGAGTAAAGACTTGCAAAATAAAAATGTATATTCTACACCTGTTTTTCCTCAGACTTTAAACTTCAGGTTTACAAATTACTTTGGCAAGTTTTAAAAAAAATAAAATAAAATCACCTTAAACATGCAGTAAACATCACTGCTACAGAAAAGCTCATCTGCATTATTGACTGTGTCACTGCAATCAGTACATAGGAAAAGCCAAGGAGAAAAAAGCTAGGTTTAGTGCACTGTAGTTGTTCTATTAATTAATTGGACCAAAAGCTCAGTTTAAAAATAGACTTTTTTTTTTTTTTAAGGAATGATGACTTTTAAAGTGTGCAGTATCATAAATATCTTATTAACCGAATATACATCAACTCTTGAGCTGCATGGGGAGGAAAAGAAAAGAAAAACCAGATGCAGTCAAATTTCATGCCAAATGTTTGTCTTTAAAACAAATCTTATCGAGTGTTTATTAGTTACTATTATGATAAAAATATTCCTAGCAATCATAGCCCAGCGAATACCCATTTATTCCAGCAGAACTGCATATTTTTTCTGACTTTCCTCTTGAAACACTTTGTCTGAAGGGATTTTTCTTTAAATGGTACACAGCTCTGCAGGTTTCCGTAACTTTGAAGATTACTTGAATGTTTTCTAGTTTAAAAAACAAAACAAAACGAAACAACAGACTTCTGGTTTTAGCTGAACATTGATTCTGATTAATCCATTAAACAGGAATGAGATAATCCTGAGTTCAAACCAGTGTTTTGGTTGTAATTAACCTGATCTATGGTGTTTAATAGAAGTTGAATGAATTTTTAAGGGGAAATTCCATACTTTTTTGTGCTAAACAAGCCCGTGTTTATGGAAAACTTTTAAATAAATAGTTTTGATAGAATTAAATACTCTTTTGTCATGAAGGCTCTTAAATGACTTTAAAAGGTTGCAAACCAAGATCTCGGAGATATGTAATGATACATTGAGTCAGTTTACCAAGTGGCACCACTCAGGTCCTGCTGTTTCTAACTTTACCTTTAGTCCTGTCTATATTCTTTAAGTGCAAGAGGCATCAGTGTGCTGGGACTTTTACTCATCCTTGGGAAAAACCACTGTGATACCCCAGCAGTGCCAGGCGTGAGGAGGAGCTATATAATGTTTCCTCTGACATGAATGGTTAAAGACTCCCAGGAGATGGTTTCTCTGTGTTCTCTATCTGGGTTTTTCATTTCTGAGGCATTTATTGAAATAAGCTAAGAATGAAATACCACCTGCTCTGGGCCAGATGGTAAGTTTGTGGGACTTTATCAGATTCTGAAGCTGCATGAGTGTTTTGTATAAACAGGGGTGGAGATGACTTTTACTCCCTGTCTCATTCCTTTGGCATAAATATTGCATAGCAGTTCAGGAGCTTATTAAGTATATATACAGCTTATTAAATTCTCTGGCTTTCATTCACTGAATCTGGTCAGTTATACATCAACATTGCTATTGGCCTATGTGGTCTGGTCTTTGTGTTACACATGCTTTGTAAAATTCCTGGGTAAGAGGATTTCGTTCTACTTTGGTAAAATAATATCAGAACTTCATAACCTCATACTGGTTTTGACTAATGGGGTATTTAGCCATCCTGTCATGCCTACAACAGTGGCCAAAAGTGGATGCCCTAGAATGAATAAGAACAAGACAAGTGGATGTGGTACTTTCCAGACACTTTCTGATCATTCATCTGGTTCAGACACTACTGTTTAGATATTCATTTTGTATCAATAGATTTTGTTGTTTTTTTCTCACTGAACTTGTGCAGTTTTCCACTGAGCTGGATCTCGCTGGCTTCTCTCTGTTTAGGGGTCACAGCTGCTACTGACTAGTCTTCAGACATTATAACAGTTTTAAGCAAAAGTGGTAGATGTTACTGTTACTGGCTGAACTGTTTCCTCCCTGAATTCCTTTCAAATTCTTGGCTGAGTATAAGCTAGCTCTGGGAATTCGATAGTTTGTCATTTTTCCTTATGTTCCTTAGAAACGCTTTGGTTTCAGAGAGATCCTTCAGGTTCCTCCAGAGATAGGGGCACAGCTTGCGTATCTCCCAGGTCTTTTCCACAATCAGCCTTGACACAAATTTTTTTGGTTTTCCGCTGCATCTTTGAGAACTTCATTTGTGTTCTGATCATCTGACAGTATTTGTGTTCCTACAGTTTATCTGATAGTGTTCATGTTCCTTATGTATTTGAAGGAAGATTTATGATCAGTTCTGAGTACTCCTGTTAAGTTTTCATTAAATTTGTTTTTATTATACCTTGGGTTGAGTTTAATAACTTTTTAAAATTCTGCCTGTTTTTTTTATTTTGTAAAATTGATCACAAACCCAGCTTTCTCAGTGATTTCTTGCTTCTGAGAGGCTTTCTTACCCTTCTGGTAAGCCATGCTGATTTCATTCTGCCATTCAGGTTTGCTGATACCTAGAGTATTCATTGGTAAGATTTTGAACCACACTCAACATGTCAGTCTGTTGCAAGGTGAAGTTGCAACTCTTCTTGTGGGACTTCTAAATAGCAGGCCTGTAAAACATTTCCTGATAACATTTCCTGATAACACTTAAACTTTATCTCTGAATTCTGTCCTGATAGGTCATTTACCTGATGTATTTTCCTATTTTCCACAAAATGGATCAATAGTATTCCAAGGGCAAAGAAATTTGGTCTTATGTGATTCCATTAGTGTGCACCAAAATACTGGAAAGATATCTAGGAGGCAGCAATTCATTTTCCCCGCTGATTTAGACCTCAGATTCTCAGCCACTAAGTTGCCCTTGACTGTGCTTTCTGTGAGACAGACACGGTGCATTTGGTAGGAGATGAACTCCACCATACAATCCACCTAACAGTCATAGGATGTAGTTGCCTTTGGTCTTCAGTCTGTTTCTTCTTGCAGTGCCTTAGGTGCGAAGGGCTGCTGCAACCAGCCCTCGGATGTGCTCAGTTCCACATTTCCTGTTACTTCTATACAGAGGAAGAAAAATAAAATTACATGAGAAGAGATGTAGATGCAACACATAAAAAAATCCAGCATTTAGACAGCAATAATTTGCCTGTCAGATAGTTACCCTAGTATTCCTGTGTGATTATATAAATAAAAGATACTTTTAATATTTTTTTTTACCAGAATGCTCAAAAGGATATATAACTCATTTCATACCTTTTCAAGGCGTGATAGTCTCCCCCTCTTCATCCGTAAGGAGCTCCTTAAACCCTCAAACTAGAAATAAAATTGCTTCATGGTGATCTCATTTTTTATTTTATTTTTTTCTAGGCATGAAGTTATGAAGTTGCTAATCCAGTCTTTTATCTTGTATTCACCATTATAATGTCAAGATTGAGTAATCTGCCTTTATCTCCAGGGTGACAGCTATGTAGAATCTTCAAAAGGGACAGTTTTGCCAGCATCTAAAGACTCTTGTTAATTACTGTATCTTGAAGTAAAGTGAAATAAAGCAGGATGAAAAATGATATTTCTCTTTGACAACCTTGTAAAAATACTAGTGAAGAAGCGGTACATTTTTAGTACTTTAAGAATGCATTAACTGAGATCAAGGCCATTCTGATCCTGGTGCAGGTTAATCTCTACAAGATACATTGTAGAAAGCAATGTGTGTGTGGCACTAATGGTTTAGAAAGCTCATTACTGGAAATTAAATATTTTGCTTCTGTTTTCCTATTGAAATTGATTGAGATGACTTAGTAATGGTGTTAGTGTGTGTGGAAAAGCCTGTATTGTGATGTCTTCCAAACATAAATTAACTCTTTTTCTTCTGTTTTCATTAACTTTGTGTATTTCATATTCCAGTTTTATGCTGTTTTTACTACTGTTGGCCTTACGTGACCTAAGTAGTGTAAAGCCAGACTGTATAGATTAATATGACCTTGTAGCAACCACTTTGTTATCAGCAGAGAATACCAATAGTGTATTAACTCTATGTTTCTGCAGGATTGGGGTTTGAGGTGATAGTTCTGCACTGAGTGTAGGTTTGTCTACGTGCTACTTGTGGAGAGTCAGAGGCCGAGTGAAGCTGTTTGGATCAATCAATGGATTGATATTTGCTCCATAGTTGGAATGCCATATGGAAGAAGTCCTGAGATCAAACCCATAGAACTTGGCCCAGTCAGCAAAGGCTGTGGATCTGTTCTTTTTTTTAAAAGGGCTGTTACATTTGTTGTCTGAAAATCTGAGGAGGGTTAATGCAAGCAAGCAACCAATTAATCCCTTGTTAACACCGAGTTGAAAGTAAGTGCTTCGTATACACTCATGGTAAGTTAAAATCAGGCTCAGGTTTTCAGAGATCATATAGCATTTTCTGTTCATTTGTTTTGGTTTTGTTTAATCTTGCTTGATATAATACACAACTATTTATATCATGAAAATACATAATGCAAGCCACAGAGGATAACTGAGGAAACTGAACTGATGTTGGCACTAGAACACGCTTTGTTTCATTACTTTTAACTGCTTGAGGAATTGTAGCTTTGTGAATTTACTATTTCATCAGCAATGGCTTTGAGCAGTATTTAAATAACTGTTATACCAGACTGCTGGCCATCCCTGCAACATCCTTGTATTAGTAGTAGCCAATAGATCATGTTCCTAAGGTAGGAGATCTTAGCAGTAGTACAAAGGGCTTAAGGAATTGTAGAGACTTGGCTGGGTAAGGGGAAGAAGCCCCCTCCTTGGTCACTACAGTTTACACCCCCAAAATAGTTTCACTGCAGGAGCTATAACATAGCCGTACAGGAGATGAGAATTCTCATGACATGAGCCGGTCATTCCTGCTAACACCTTATTTCAGCAGCGCTGTTCACCACAAGTATTTGCCTGTTTGCGCTGCAATCATTCGCTGTGACATCTCTTTGAAAAATAAATCTAAAAAAAAAATAATAAGGGAAAGCTAGACTATTAAAGTGAGATAATAGTCCCTCCTGGCAATACAAAAAATCAACAAATGTAGCATTCCTTTTGTTAGCGTAACCTTGTAATGGTCTCATCTGTAAAAAAGCTGCACTTAGGAAATCTCTAGTCTAGGCTTTCAGTCTAAGTCTCTCCCCGTGTAACAGACAGCAATGCAAGGTGTGTGGCTTTCTCCACGTGTGTAATTTTCCTCGTTCCTTTTACTTATGTAGGAGGCTGACATCTAAAGTGGATGTTCAGTAACTGGATAATTGTGGTTAAATGGGGGGCCCTGGGGCTTTTAGCAAAGGGACAGTTTTAAGGAATTACCAAGGTGCCATCAGGAAATTACCACGGTTAAAATGAGCCAAGCATGGCAGCAGGGACATGGCAGCACTTGCACCTTTCAGAAAGGAAAAATGTTCATTAGCGTGAAAGTTTGTAAGATATATAAAGGTGGGTTCCGGGCTGAATACCATGTGATCTGTGGAGTACATTTTAGTAATGTCTGATACTGAGAATCTCATGTATTGCTTTAAGTTGAGATGAAGTTATTTTTTGAGTTTCAGTTGTTATTACTGGGATCTGTTTTAAAACTGCTGAGAAAGTTTAAATGAGGTACTAAAGCCCAGGAGTTTTTGAAGGTAGTTCTAGTACCTGAGTAGCTTTCAGAAGTGAAACCTTGTATGTGAGACATCAGCTCTGTAGTGCAAAGGCCCTTGCTGAAAGTAGATGTGGATAATTACACCACTTCATACGTCCACAGGGGTGTCATTACTCTGAGACTTCTGTAAGAGGAACTTGTATGAAGGCAGTGTGAATGCAGCCGTACTGGCCTGCAGTCAGAGCAGCACCAGCACTATTTCCAAGCCCGTTTATGGTTGGAAGAATTTTAAGCGGACGCGTTTTAAGTTTTCTGTTATTACACTGATGTTGTAATATGCACAGTAATATATCAGTAACAAATCCAAAGACTGACAAGTGAAATTTAGTGCATCCCAAACTCATGGAGCCTGAAGCTGCTGCTGTTTAGTGGAACTGGCAGGAAGAGACGTTGGCACGTGGTGAAGTGGGCACTGCAGCTGGGGGACACAGGCTCCGTCCTGGAGGTGGAGATGCACTAGTGTTCTTGTATAGCTCTTTGGGTTTTAGTACAGCAACACAAAATAAAAATAGATTGCTTAAATTTTACATGACAACGGACAGAAGGTACAGTGCTGGCTTAATCGTTTGAAAAGAGTTAAGCTAAGTCACATTCTTCCTTGGCTGGTTTTGATAAGTAATAAACCCCATGTTACATACATTTGTGCTTTTAGAAATATCATAGTATTTGTTGTTATGAGTACATCTAGGTTTGGATTTTCAGCCTAACTTCAGTTTTTGGTTAGAAACAAATGAAAATGGCTTCCAGTGGTAGCGAGTGAGGTTACGTTACACAGCAATATTCCTGGTAGCAAAAGAAAACAATGTTCCTTTCCTAATGACTGAATTACACAGGCAAGGAGTACAATGGTTACTGTAGAGAAAGTAACATTTCTCTGTATGAATGTATTTTAATAGTAAAAAGTCTTCGATTAGTTTAACAATTAAAATATTTGGTATCTTGTACTTGCCTGAACCAGAATATAGTCTAGTTGTTGCTGAACACATCAGTGCATTAGCGCTGCAAAATTTGCAGTAGCTACTTAACCAGATTTCTTTACACCCAGCTTTTCTGGGATTTTTGAAACTAGTTTATCTAATTCTAGAGAGAAGGAAAAAGTATTCCAACATCTTTTTCTGAGTTTATTCAGACCTTATATTAATGAGCAGAATATAACTAATTTCTGAGCCTAAGTCTGAGAGGGATGGTGAGGGAGGCATGATAAACAATCATATTATACAAATGGAAGTAATTCTCAGAGTATGCATAAATAATTAGATCTATGGAGCATTTTGAGGAAAAGCTATGTGTTTCCAGTTGCTGTTTGTTCAGGTCATCTGAAACAGGACACTGATAACAGCACTACACTGTCACTGTACAGTGCTTCCAAGTCTGGGGTGGGTCAGCTGAAGTTTTTAGGGATGTACCTACTTGTTGTGAGGCCCCATGTTAAATTATATCTGCTGTGAGTATTCAAACGCCTAATAAATTCTAGGAACAAGACTACTCTTCTGTTCTCCTTTCCACCCCTTTGTCTGTGGGAATTGATTCATAGTTTTAATTAGCCTGCCTTCTTTCACAAAAAAAATATTCTTCTAAGAAGAAAAAACAATAAATATTTTAAAAGATGATTTTTTTGCTAGGTGCGTCCTTACTAAATTTGTACTTGCTGTCCTTTTTAAGAAATATTATTTGTTAGCTCATTGAGAACTCTAAAATGTAAAATTAGTGAGGGAGCCAGTTTCTAAACTGTTGGGAGTGTGCGTGTACACTCTGCCAGGGAAACAGATTCTTTCAAAACCAGTGTCATTTTCTTTTTAAGTGTCTCAGGAAAAGGTCTGTGTAGAGAGCTCTGTGTATTTCAGACTCTTAATGGGTGGTAAAGAGTTGTCAGCTCATTTCTGCTCATCTACAATCGGAAAATCTGTTGCAGGATTATTGTCTGTTTTAAACAGTTCAGCAAAAACTATCGTACTAGCGAGTCCTAACCTGAATATTTAAATGCTGAAATATCTGTCATAGTAATTAACATACAGTAATTCAACAATACTGGCTATATACTAATTTAGTCCATGGATGCCCAAATCCAGCAAAACTGTCACATATAATCCCATTGAAGTTGGTATAATTGAAGTTATATATATTCTTAAGTGCTTTTTTGGATTAGGGCCTAAATACTTTTCAACGAAAATGCTGTTCAGCTCCTTGCTCGTAGACACTCTTGCTCATAAAAATAAGTGTTGCAACCTGAATATGTGAATAATGAGGAGGTCACTACTCCCAGCTATTTGTGAAGCTGGGTCTTTCTGCTCTCCACTTGCCTAAGCACATGTGGCTTGGGCCAGGAGATCCCTGGTGCTGCAGAACTGGGAGCTGGGGAGAGGCTGGCTCCGCGAGGCCGGCGCTGGTGGGAGAACAGGCTGCATTGCTTCACAGAAGGAGTACAGGTGAACGGTGTGAACACAAGTTTTGGGTGAAAACAAGTTATTGTGGAGGAACTGTTGTAATGTTATTTTTCTGATGCCTTGTTGCAGTTCAGAGTCAGCAAGCCTTTCTCTTAAATGCTTACATTTCCTGAAAGAAAGCATTTTGAACTTGCTCAGGAATTCTAGAAACTCTGCCCTGGAAATGTGAAATAAAAAGTCAACAGCCCCCTCTCCCTTTCTTGAAAACAATACCCTGGGCGTGGTGCTATCAAAGGTAGGGATGAGTGTCCTGCTCTGGAAGGGGTTTCCTGAGTAAGGAGAGTGCTGAAAAGGGCAAGTAGTAGCCAAGGACAGAATGTTGTTATGTGGGTTACAGAGATTAGACAGCTGAAACACTTGAGATCTCTTTCGTGTTTTTACAGGTGTTATTCTTGAGATTTTTCTCCTTTTCCTCCTAAAACACTCTCTCTCTTTTTTATGTACATGACATAAGAATTTAATGTGGACTCTAAAAAGAAAGTGCTTGGAAACTCTGGAAACCTATTTTTAGAGTTCTGTGTCCTGAAACCTTCTAGTTGGTATGTACAAGAGCCTCTGCCTAGATTGTTGTCACTGTAGATCACAGCACCTTGCAGGAGGATTAAAGTATAAGGAAGATGCATGTAACAAATACGGTTGCTCGTCTCCCAGGTGTATTTCAGCTCAAGCATTCTGCAAATAATTCACTAAAAGTAGCTGCTTTCATGCCTGCAAGACAGCATGTAATGTTCATCTCCTGTTCCCTCCATCTTACTCAAACTTACCACTCTGGTTAAAACCAGAAATGTCTTTCACCTCTGCTAAGCCGTTCTGTTGTCCTGCCAGCTCTGGTCCTGTCCTCCTTTCTTTCATCTTTGACTTATTTGCAAGCAGTTTTTTTATGGAGCTCTTCTCTTTGGTTACTACTTTCCTCTTGGACTGGTACCTGACACAGTATCCTGCTCCAAGGGCAGGGATTTTGTCATCTGTAATACTGTCTTTCTGAGTAGCATCCCTGAAAATTCCCAGATGTAGAAGTAGGAACATCACAATTTTCTGATAAAATTTAGGATGAAATGTAATGTAAAGCTCGTGTCATTGAGGAAGTGCTAACATGACTAAATCCAGATTTAAGAGCATTCTGCAGCAGCACTGGAATCAAAACTAATGGCTGTACTCAGCTTGGACTGGAGGCACAGTGCTGTCAGGATGTCACTCCTGTGTTCATGATTCAGATAGCAAAGTCTGTCCCAAAGAGCTGGCACTACTGGATCTATGGCAGTTGTTGCAATGCATAATTAATGCAGCCCTGGGATACGGTTTCAAACGCTCTGTGTGAGTGCGTGCAGGAAGCCTGCAAAATGGGCAGTGTTTTCAGTAGTCAAATATTGATGATTAACTAAGTTTATAATGGCTTACACATTTCTGCAAAATTGGGTGAGGAGAGGAAGGATTGCCAAATAGGTTGTAATTGAGAGATTCTAGTGGAAATCAATGTCATTTTCATTTTCTACAAACAGCAAGGAAAAGATGAATTAATGTTTGCTTAAGCAGTTTTTGGCAATGTACAGCATAAACAACAAAATGAGTAAAGAAAAAAACTTCTAGTTGGCCATAGGTTGAAAGAAAGATACAGGAGGAAGCAAAAATTCTCTTGGTGTTTGGGTAGTGTGATTAGAGAGATGGTTTTGAAGCAAGCTGGTAGGTGAAGATGATTTCTCAAGAATAGTCTTTAGTCAGCAAGGTACGTAATGTTTATATGGAGAACTGCCTTCCTGGCGGGTTGAAGAAAACGAAAATGGCTGTTTAATACTGGTTCCTTTTCTACATGCTGATAACCTTTGCCATGCAACAGGAAGAGTGTCTCGTCCTTTAGCTGTGACTCCGACTCCCACAAACAGAGGATGATACTGGAGTGTGCACTTCGTGTTGAGCTATACCCTAACCCCCATGTGTGGGGTTAGCTGAAAAAAAGCTGCCATGATAAGAAACTGTCCAGGGGAAATTTTTGAAAAGAAGTTATATAAAAGGAGATGAGCTGATCTAAACAATTGTTGCACCTTTTGTGCTGTGCATTTGACTTTCTGTAGCGGTATTGTGTAGCAGTAGCAGAGGGTCTCTGGGCAGGGTAGTAATTATGCTGTGTACGATTCTTCCTGGTTTGGTTTCTTTGGTTTTTGTTGAAGTGTCTAGGAAAAATACAAACCACAGCTGTCTGAGAGATCCAAATTTAAAAATCTACCTTCTCTGACCTTAAACGTCATTCCTGCGGTGCATGTGTTTTCACAAGACTATCCCTTGTTGCATATGAATTATGTAAATGACTTGAATTATATTCCCAGTGGCCATGGTGGAAAAACTGCTTCATGCGTGAAATTTAACAAACGAGAAGTAGAAATTGATTTTGAAATTTAGATCCTACTCCACTAGTTTTAGTACTTGGATTAAATTAGTGAAGTTTTATGAATGTCAAGTCGTTGAAAACTTGAAGTGGTATCTCTATACTTAAGAGTATATTTAAATATCTTTATCTAGATAATGTCATTTCAGGACTTGTTTCTTGAAATGCTTTGAATTTAATTCAGATATGAAAATAAATCACTGTTAGCCTGAAAAAAAAAAAAAAAAAAAAGGTTTGTGTCTAAAATAAATGAAATTTTTTTCTAAAAGTAGAGGTTTTTGAGAGATACAACAATCACTTCATTCATTCTTTAAAACATAGAAGACCGTGGCTAGGAAGAGCAGCCCAAACTTAACTTAAGGAATTTGTGTCCACAAAAGATGCTCCACCTAACAGTACTAATGTAGGAGAGGTTTTTTTTCCACTCAGTCATCTATGTGCCACCCTATTTTTAAAAAAACCAAAACGGTGTCTGTGAAAAATTGTGGTAGCTACAGAATGAAATCAGCTAAGAAAACTAGGATGTGCGTTGCATACTAGTAAAACTAAAAAAACTACATTCTTTCTGATGGTAATGACTTTTTTCTACGCTTTTATAATGAGATTGTGTGCTTCTTCAAAGACAGACAGCCCATTTCTGAAAGATTCTATTGCCACAGGTATTTATAACTTGCCAAACCCAGGTCTGTCAGGGAGTAGTTTAATGCCACATTTAATTTCAACAAGCTCTGAAAGATCTGGAACACTGAAGTATGAAGGCTGGCTTTTCTAGTAGGTGCCTTTTAAATAAGGGTTATGAAATCCCTGGAGAAATGTTGTGAGGACCACAGAGGCTCTGGTAAACACACTCCCCCAGTCAGGGAATGACAGTTGATGGGTTTGCACTGAAATGGGCTATTCCGAATCTGGCTAATGATTGCTGCTGGTTCACCCCCTCTGGATTGTGAAACCGAAATTATGCATCAAATCGAATAGCTGCAAGTTTGCCATACAAAAAGACAAATATATGTAATACATGTCTGCTGTAACTAATTTATGTATACATATCTAATTTGATTCTTAGTAGATTGGCATTTACATATTTAAACAAAAGCCAATTTGATATAGAAAAAATCAGGAGGGAGATGATGGGCTGCATTTAAAGCACAACCCCTCCCTGCAAATAAACCAAAACGAAAAAGAGGGGAGACCTGGACTGAGAGAATTATTTTTTTCCCCTCAGTTTTTCAAGGCAGTTTTGAGTAATTCTTTTACTTTTTTCTGTAACTTTTATTGACAAGTGCATCGTTCCTTTGCTTACAGTGACGGCACGCTGTTGAGCAGTATCTGCCCCGTTTATATGAGCAGACTTAATTGGTTATACTTGAGCTGGGTGTATAACAGACAACATAGTGTGAAAAAAGAAAATTGTTCTTCTGCAGAGAATAATTCCTAGTTAATAGATGGAATTTTATTAGTAGTTATGAACAAATAATAACATGCATTTTTTGAGGTGTGGACAAACATTGCCTAGCCTAAGATTCACTTAAAATAAGTAAAGGCACTGCCCACCACAGTGGGAATGTAAGGGCCTCCTGTCATGTTACAGGCTTGGGTGATGCTTAAATGAGCCAGAACAAAAGATCTATTTGAAAAGAAGCTACATTAGGATTTGGTCCAGTTACTTCATATGTGTCCCCTTTTGTTGTCAACCACAGAAGGCTATCCTATAATGGGTGGCCCTGTCAAAGACCATTTAGGTATAACGGAAAGAGTCTCCTAGTAAAAATGCAAGTAAATTTTTCATCTACCTGCAACAATGAGTTGAAATGCTTGCAGGGGGGAAAACCGGAGCAGTTTGTTTATTTATTTATTTTGCGTGAAAGGCTTGGAACAATTCTGCAGTGTAGTTCTGACCTTTTCATATACGGCACTAAGTGGTAAGGGAAATTGGGTTTCCTGTCAGCTCTTACAACCCACTATTTCTCTCCTTTTTCTTGTGGTCAATACTTGGCTTTTCTCTAAAGCCTTGCTGGGGATATTGTTGTTTCAGTTAGACCATAAAGACCCTCACCTGCCACTGCCAACATGTTTCCTAGCAGAAATAGATTAGCTCAAATGACAGCATCCAGGCAAAAGTTCAGCTTTAATGTCTGATGCCTTGTAGAAAACTAGCAGCATGCAATACATGGCTTAGCTGCACTTCACTGTCAATATGGGCTTTATTCAAGGTTTACCTTCTTCTTTTCTTAGAAGCCATTTTATATGCAGAGGTACAATGGAGTAGAACTTTTTTCTTGTATAGAAAATATTGTTCTGGCTTGTAGGATGAGATGACAGGAAAGGGCAGAATAAAAGTACGGGATGATGGCAAAGAAAATATTAGAAGTGAAAAAGATCAATTAAGCACATCAGTCTGATTTGTGAAATTGATTAAATTAAGCAAATTTCTGAGCCAAGAGGGGATCTTATTTATTGGGACTGATTTGTGGGAGCTCAGATGAATAAGCTCATCTGTGCCACCTTTTCTTAACCGGTAAAATTCTTAGGAGTAGAAATTGCAAAAGCGGAATTCGTTTAAAATTCTGAGGAAAAGGGACTGTGTAATGTAAAATGCCTTATGAGTCTAGTGGCTGTTCCTTGGGGTACAAACAAAGGCTTAGCTTCAAAATTGTGGCTAAACCTGTTTTCTAAGAAAAGAGAATGAATGCATACACAGAGATAAACCCTTGAAGGTGCTGATTGTTTCTATGACGCGTGATCTGCAGCTCTCCCTCATCAAGGAGAATTACTTACCATGGAGGCCTTTTTAAGAATAATGCTGGTAAGAAAAGGGGCTAAAATGGATAGTCTTCCATATCCTGAGCTTATTCATTAACTACCTTGTGGAAAATAAACAAGAGGAAAGCTTTCTGGGACGCTGGAGTGTCGGGGTATCTCAAGACTGCAGACGAAGAATAGGTGAAGAATTCTGGCATGAATTTGGAAAAATGGAATCTGTGGGACCAAAGACTGATCAAACTTTTCCTGTCCCTATAACTTCAGATTTTGGGAAGTACATAGCATTTTGTTGTTTCTGAGAAAGATGCTTTAGGGAATCCTGCCTTGAGGAATGTGAACTTATGAAAGGTTCTGTGTACATAAATTCTGAAAAAAATTCCTTACCTATAGAACATATTCAGCTGGTAGATTATGACAGGTAGGAAAGGATAAGAGGTGGTGTTAAGGTAAGAGGTGGTGTTAAGATAAGAGGTGGTGTAAAAATTGTCATAGTACGCTATTCTATGCAAAGCTGCTATATTTAGTGCAAATCAAAAAAGCAGAGGTCAGAACGTAGAGGACAGTGCATCTCTATGGAAGTCACGTTTTGGCAGAGCTGAAGGCTTGGTTCTGTGGACAAATCAGAGAAACACTGCCAGGTTTAGTGAGTAAAAAACAAGCTGTGCAAATTTAGTGGATTGGGGAATGGGTGTGAGAAGCAGAAAAAACAGCTTTGAGTGCAATTGCATCAGGCTGTGCTGCAGCGTGGCATGCTCATGTGCCTGTATTCTGTGATTATTGGTCAAAATGATTTTGACTCCTCATTTTGGTGGGGTTTATGTTTGAGGCTTTTTCCTTAAAAACTGATTTAGAAGAGAAGAATAAAAGGTTACATAAAAGGACAGAACTTCAGATAAAACCAGACATCTACTTGTGGTTAATAAAATATTTCTCAGCAATCCAAAACAAGTATTTGAAGACTTGAACTGACCTAACTCTTATACCTCATCAACATGTTATTTTATTTTATTTTTAATTTGACTACAAAACCAGAAAGAAGCCCTGTTTCCCCAACTGTATAATTGACTTAAGGAGTATTAATAGCCCATTTACCCTTCCGTTTGATTTTTTCTTCTTTATTTCTTGAATGAATGGTGCAGACAGGCGGAAGCAAAAGCCTGTTGTTTTGCAACATTTGTTTTTATGAAGGGAGGCTCCATTTACAGTTGACGATGACCCCTTTAACAAAACCTCTAGAATTCAGTTAGGCTTCTGTTATCATTTTTGACAAATTTCAACTGGAAAATCATAAGTTCATTGAGGACAAGTAAGTCTAAAGCACCACCACTGCTCCCCCCATGCTATCACAAGTGCTCCTGGTAAGTATACTGATGAGTTGGGATGGATGAAATGTGGTTCTGATGTTTACCATATGTGTGTGTGTGTGTTTATACATACATATAAATATACATGTACGTGTATATTTTTGTCACATATATGTAAAAAGCAGGAGCCCAAGCTGAAGCATTTGTAGTCTCTTAGGCTGTTGGTCAGGCACAAATCGTTAGCACTGGATTCACAAAACAAAAAAATCTGCACGTATAAAAGATGAGGGGAAAGTTGTTGCAAAGATTCAGAGCAACGGAATTTTTAGGGCTCTTAATATTGAAGGGGTGTGGCTTTTTGGCCGGGAGGAGAATCAGAGGAGCTAGCACCATTTCAAGTGCTGCTCTTGTTTGCCTGATGGAAGGCTGACGGGTGGTTTGATTGTGTTTCTCCTTGTTGCAGTGCTATAGTCACTAGTCACTGACAATATCCCACAAGCAAGGAGGATCAGTGAGAGGCAAGGTCAAGGAAATGAGCAACAGACTACTTTATTGAGAGGACAAGACAAGCTGAAAAGACCCGAGCACCTAGTGTGGAAAGGTGTTGCAGTGGAAGGTGATGCATCAGCTAAGTACTCTGCAGTGAGTTTCATTTAAAAGCAAAGACACAGCTTGTCCTGCAAAAATTCCTCCAGGCTTTACTGAATGACCTGACTGCTTTTTTCTAGAGTGAGCTGTCTTTGTGAAGAAAATTTCTTAAGAGAAAGAGCTTAGATCACAGCTTGGTACTTGTTGTATCAAAGGGCATGCAATAAGGCTACGGCACTCAGTGCCTTCCTTGCCCCAGTCTTTGCCGGTAGAGACTAATGTTCAGGAATCCCATATCCCTGAAACCAGGGGGAAAGCCTTGAGCAAGGAAGAATTTCCCTTGATGGAGGAGGATAGTGCTATGGAGCTCTTAAATAATCTGGATTTAAAAATCCACAGGACTCTATGGGATATAGGCATAATCGGTGAGGAAGCTGGCTGATGTCATTGGGATGCCACTCTTGTCTTCAAAAGGTTGTGCAGTGCTTGGGCTAGACACCATTCAAAGGTCCCCTCCAACCTCAACCATTCTGTGATTATATCGAGCATGTCCTGAAAGTGAATGAAACTGCTTCTACCACACCAGTTTCTGAAGCCTCTACTGTTGGAGGGGTGCATGAAGTAAGCCGTTACTGGAACGATAAGGCTCTTACTGACAAGGACATACAAGCTCTTTGTTTGAAAATCTGTCTACAGGGCTTCTTTTTAGATTACGTAGAGATGAGATGCTCTATGGCTGATCCTGTACTTCATAAAATCAGTGATTAAATTTCCACTGGGAATAGGAAGTAACTGGTGAGCTCAGGGAGGGTTACAATATCATAAATATAGCTGTTGTTTTCTCAGGAGTGCCTCCGGGAGAAGGGTATTTAAAGTAAAAATCTGTTTCCTGCTTGCCCTCTGTGTTGTAGCTCTACCTGAAAGCTGCTGGACTTTGTTGATCCTTGGGGGGCAGCTGCTGAAATTGCAGTGGAAAGTCCACAGATAAGAAACGCTATCATGGCAAAAAGAGAAGGCTGATCCAAATTCCTGTACTTTCTTTTTTTTTTTTTTTCTTTTTTCTGTACTGAGTCACTTGAATACATAGGGATACCTTGTGCTATCTGTCACACGTTCTGTTCACATTGACTAAATAGACGTTTCCTTCTAAATTTCACTTGTTCTGGTACAGAGACTCAAGAAATCTCTATACCCTTACTGTGCTGTTGACGAGATTTCTTTCTGATCCCCCGCTTGTCTAGCTTAGTTAAATTATAAGTTATTAAAGACACTAGCTTTCTTACATATGTATCTGGGTTCCTACAAACTAGCTGTGGCCTCTACATGCTGTTGTAAGAGAAAAAAGAAATTTCATGAAGACTTGAGTAATACCTGGTAGCTGATGTATAGCTGACAACAGTTCTATAATCTGGGATTGAGTGAAAAGCCATGGAATAGCATCAAAACAGTCTACTGTGTTGTGATTAGTTACTCTGTTAGTTGAACTACACTTTGATAAGCTGGTTGATGCATGTTTCTTCATCCTCGCTTATATCTTACCTCATATACTAGATAGCTTGTGCTATCTCTGGCCAAAAATATGCTGGGTGTGGAGGAAGGCTTTTCCAGGGAGTTAAAAATCAGTGAGGCTATGGGATTTTTTTCACTGATTATGGCAGGGTTTTGTTAGAAAGTCACATTCTATTTTTTATACTTGAAAGGGAGATGGCTACAAACATATCTACACATTGAGTATGTGTTTGGTTAGAATAATTTGTTCTAATTCAGTTTGATTTCTCCCTCATTTTCATGAGTTTAGTTTTGGGACAATGATAGAATTGTTTTGATATTTCAGTGATGCAAGATTAATATAGAAGGCTATTTAACAAGACAGCACCCTGTGTATTAGCTGACTTCTGTATTTTTGTCTGGTACCACCATTATTACAAAAAGAAAAATCTTCTATTTTTGAATAGTTGTCAGAGAGAGGAGGGGATTTGTTTTGCTGACTTTTCTCTAGACGGGAGCTCTCATAGCAAAGACATCATATTCATGCTCAGACCTTATTTACTCTTCCTAATGAAAATGAATGTTTGTATTCCTATTCTTAGTCAGTTTGCCCATCCTTAATTTGTTTATGAAGAAGCAGGACTGAATGTTCTGCAGCATCTGTGAAGTATTAACAATTACTTCCCAATTACATCACTACTAAATAGCACACAGATTTTATTGTTGAGATATCTGTGAACCATTGATAAAAGGAAAGTTGGGTTTTTCTTCAGAGATTATATTTTTAACAAATCACCCTTTACATGCAGACAGCTGCATTAGTCTTTGTTACAACTTTAAATAATTGCTATATCTTTTCAATATCTCTGCAACTGCATATCCTCAATATACGTAGCAGTTTCCTAGCCTTCTCTGGGTGTACAAACAGATGTCTGGGTAAGCCAGGAATTAACGGTATGAGTGCAGAGAGGCAATGAGAAGTTTCGTTTGGCTGTAAACTTCAGAGCAGCCCACCAGCTAAATTTTCTGTTTGACATAAAAGGGTCAGGTTGTTACCGTGTGATCTCATGCTGGCCACAGCGCTGCTGCCCAAGGAGTACGGGAAATCAATAGTGACTGACAGATTCTAGTTGTGGGTACGATTTGCTGCTCGTCTCATTCATTGCTCTAAGATGAAAGAAACCTGCATCAGTTCTGCTGAGGATAAAATTGCTTCTCTCTGTGTGTCCGTTACGGTGCTGGATTTAGCTTGCGAAGGACCCAGCAAAGTGCTGTTTCCCCCCATAACTGCCCCTGCCCCACATGCTTGCAGAGGGAGGGAGGAGTGTGGCAATTTAGTGGCATTTTCTTTTCCCATTGTTAGTTTTAGCAATACAGCGAGTTTGTGTTACAGAAATTAAGCTTGAGTTGATCGCGGGTCACGGAGCTGAGCTCAAGACTACAAATAATGACAAGTATATCCCAAGGTGTTTGAGAAACCCACATGCTTTGGCAGGAGCGCCAGCACCGGTGGGCTGCTTTGCTGGACAAACTGTGACAGTGCTGCTAACTGAGTAGCTGTATTTATGCAAGTGGGTTACAGAAATGATGGCAATAGATACACGTGGAACTTGCTTCTCTTTCAGAGCTACTGTAATATTGCCAGAAACACACTTTCAGAAAATTCCGTTCTCCTAATTAAGGATTCTGTTATGTCATTGTAGACAGTGAAATGGGCAAGACCTTTTTATAAATCAGTTGATAGTCAAATACATAAAAAAATGTTATGGCTTACAGAATCAAGAGATCAATTTGTGGTTTTTTTCGTTAGTTTTCTGTGCCTGAGACACTGAAGCACCCCAGTTGGCTGGAAACTAAAACCTTCTAACCTTTAGACTCTTTTCATTCTGACACTGGAAAGATGAATATATGGATCCATTTACTATTATGTATGTGTGAAATAGTGAATCTTAGGCAATGAATGCACCAAGGGTTTGACAATTAACATTACATTTGCTTTTGTGTTGCTGTTGTTTTTTTATTTTATTTTATTGTTACTGGTTTCTAAGAGAACACAGTCAAGGGCTAATAACAGAGATATATTTTTTTCTCTCCATTCTCTTTATTCTCTCTATTTTCTGTTCATAGAGATTTTATTTTCTATTGCTGAGGCCATGAGCTGAAAATGGCAGAGGAAGACAAAGACTCGTATATTTGTCAATTGCTTCAGAATACAGCTGGCTGATGGGGGGGAGTAAGCACAGAGTCCTGGAGTTTGGCAGATGACGTATATCCACCTGACACTGAATAGTGTTAGTTCAGTAGCGCAGATTTTGCAGGGTACAGGTTTGTTCATCTGTGTTCAAGAAAGATGAACTCAAACTGGTACACGTACACAGAATTGCCTTGAGGTTAATGAAAAGCCTGTTTTACAAGAAGAGACTGAAAAGAGATCGCTCATTTAACTTAGGAAAATGAAGCTGAGTGGATCAGAGTGCTGCCTATGAATACATCAAAGAACATGGAGGCAGGTAAAACAGGGAGGGAAAAGAGACAAGCTACTTAATCTAAAGGACAGGCACAAGAACAAATGGATATAAACTGGTCACAAATAAATTCTTAAGTTGGAATTTAGAAGAAGGTTCCTTGCCATTAGAAGGATTCAGAATTTGGAATAGCCTTTTATAATTAGAGTAGCAGGGGCAAGAAATTACGAAGGAAATTGTATGATATGGTGCTGCTGGTAGCAGGGGCCTGCAACTGGTGAAAAAGGAGGTCCATTTCAGGCTCACTTCCTATGTGCTCTGTATTCTTTTCTGGGAAGACAAGTACAAGCTAGTTTCCATTTCAGAAGACAAAAGCGAACATCACGGCATTACACAAATAAAGCCATCTCGTGGTAGTTTCATACGCAGCAACTGCAAAAGGTGTTGGTATCGTGTTATAGCTAGATGCAGTATATAGAAAAATAGTATATAGAAAAGAACTGAGTAGAAAGCAAGAAAATATTTTTGGACTAAACAGATTTCTTAGCAAAAAATGCAAAGATGAAGCCAGTATGGTTTAATGCCACCAAAATGTAAATAAGAAAATTTAGTAGTAAGCATGTCCAAACTGTAGGGATCAAAGGGTGGGGTGCGGGTTAAAAAAGAGATTACTGACATTACTTAATAATATCTCAGTGGATATACTAAAAGCTGTCATGATACCTTGCCATTCTTTTTGCTCCAGCCTTTTCTAATATTACTTTACAGGAGATGTAGGAAAAAAAAAATAATACCACCCATGGGTTTGAACTGTACTGTAGAGAGAGCAGACGTACTTAGGGATGAGGCTAGTACTTAATTATCTCATTGCCAGCCTGTGTTCTTTTACATCTAAATCAATGCTTTGCTGTCCCAGATGGATAATTCACTTATACTTTGGTTTATGTGAACTAACAAGAAAGCTGCAAAAAGCAAACATTGGGTGAATTTATATGATGTAACCAATGCTTCTGCTTTAAATATTGATTCTGTTACTTTATCTTCTAGCAAGACTGTGCCACTTAGTCTAGTAATGGAGGCTTCATAAGTGTTCAGGGAGTGATGGGTTTGTAAAGTAATGAGCATTTATACTGTACTTCAGGGCTCACTGCTAGATTGGTCCAGTGTGAGCTCAAGCTTTGACCTTGTGTGACCCTGTGAGGCAACGGAGGCCCTCAGTCTCTGCCATCAGTCCCTTCTGACATTTTGATATAGCATGAGTTGCCGTGATCGGCAATGTGAGCAAAGTCATGCAGCGCAACTGAGGAAATTCAGAAAACTCCCTCTGACCACCACCTAGTTACTGCTTTTCAAATGAGACTGCAGCTCCAGCCACACGAGTGCTCACCGCTGTTCTTGGGAGGTGGGAGTGAAAGGTGCTCATTACAAGCTGAAACCACTGCCTGCCACCTCCTTGAAATAAAAGTCAAAGAAAACTTGTGCACTCGGCTCCTGTCTCAGCTGGAAGGGGATTTAAGTGCTGCCTCTTAGGTAAGAAATGGCTTTGAGTGAGTCTTTGCCAGCTCCACTTCCTATGTGTGTTAGTATAAACAAGTAGTATAGAGCACAAGTGCACATTTTGCCTGCATTTAGATACACTAGGACCCGACCTGTAAGATTAGTCTGAATCACAACAAGGTGAGAAAAAACAGTGATGCTGTGGGTCTGAGTTCTTTCAAATTGTAGACAGGATCACTGGGACTAGACAAGTGCAGCTAGACAACTGAAATGGAAGCATTTCTGATGAAAGTCTTTCATAAGGCACAAAAAAATACAGTTGTATGATAAATATTTAGCTCTTAATAGCACTAACGACCTTGGTGGAAGGTAGTCCTAGGGATTAATGAGCACCTGAGGTTAATGGAATTGGCTCCACCCAACCAATCATTAATTCAGAGCCAGTGCCCTAGACTTTGATCATTAGTGCTTAAAAACAAAATCAATTTTACATGGTTTGGGGCACCTTCTGACCAGCAACATCAACAACACAGTTTCTTAATTTTGAAAATGACCTTCCTGCTAGATTTCTCTCTTTTTCTTCCTTATATTGCCCACCGTTCAGTAACGTGTAAGCGCTAAAAGAAAATGCCCAATCTCAGCATGCTGTGTTTTGAGATGTCTGGTTTATTAAGTCCTGAGGTGTGTTGATAACAGAAGCATAACGGCTTTTTACATGGAGCGCTTCAAGATTCCAGTCTTAGAAATGGCAGTTCTTAATGGTTTGAAAGTATTTTCTAAGCACTTTGGACACTGTGTTTGAATTTAATGTTTGAGTTCAACACAGTATTAAATATCTTGGTTTTGTGCATGCCTTGCACCTGCAGGTAGGTACTTGGTGGTTAAGGAGCTGTGTTCCCAAACAGGGGCTGATGGCTCTTTTTAGAAACAAATCTTAATTTTGGGGGGATTTTGGAAATAGTAAGCTAAATTTCAGAAAGATTCCAGTAACTTCAGTTCTTTCAGTGCAGACCACAGGGGCCTAATTTTTCTGACATACTGCATATAGACACCTCCTTTTGAGCTGAATACTAAAAATGTAGTGTACATTGTACAGAAGTATTACTAAGACCATTCACGTTTTATAAAATACAGCCTGCGGCCGAGCAGACAAAAGTGATGCCACGGGGTTGCTCTGGTGTGGGATAACATGCACAGGAAACAAACATCAATAGCCTCCTGAACTGTGTAGACTGAATACTCTCCCATCCATGTTAGAATATGTCATGTATAAACTTAAATGTGGTAATCCATTGCTATGGTGATGTGGATGCTAAGCATCCCTGGGAAAAAAGAGCTCTGTAATTAAACTCCCTGCTACAAGCAGATCTGATTATGAAGTGTGCGAGTTAAAGGAAATGATTCTGGACAAGAGAACTGGCTCAAGCACAGGGTTTTAATAAGAGCAGTCCCATTTTTAAAGTGGAGTATCTGAATAGGCAGCCCCCATCTTTTGTGTTCCAGTGCCAGAAGGTATCTGATCTTACCTGCAGCGATACATGCAGCAGGAATCTCACAGGATGCTTACATCTGAAAGCTGTTCTTTAGCCTTACTGTTAAATGTCACACAGATTAAGTGTATTTATTTTTTATGTATACATGTTGCGTATATATACACACATATAGTCAAAATACAAGAAAGGCATTTGTAAGAATCAACATCTCACAAAAATAGCATCACTAGAAGGCTGTACTTAGAATGGCTGTTTGTCTGTTTGTTTTAAAATACTGTGTTTTTCTTTACTGCAGAACAAATTGTTGCTGAACTGCTTAACTCTCTCTATTTCATTAAAAGGAGCGGAGTCCTAGCCCACTGAATACGGTGGCAAATTTTTTTTCTGTAGGATCATAATTAAATGTGAACATTTCTTATCAGATTAAAAAACCCAACAAACACCCCTCCCCCCAGTACCACAATCCCAAAACGTAAAAAAAGGCAACCAGAGGAAATCACTGAAAATTCATAAAAAAATACATCTGTCTATATCAATGTCAAGACATACATCCTAAGAAATTAAAAATGTTTCTAATGTTTTTGAAAATATTTTTGGTTTATGCAGCATTATTTCAGTTATATATTAAAACATGTGCCTAACACATTGTTTGCTTGAAAACTCTGTAACTCCCACGCCTCTCCTGTAAATTTTAGCTTAAACCACCTCTAAAGTTTATTGTGTGAACCTTGGTTGATGACACAGCATTGTTTCTGCTCAATATAATTGGAGACACCTAACATTTCAATGGAAGTCTGTTTTGTTTTGGATTTTTTCATTGTTGGTTTCACCTTAGAAATACTTGACCAGTTACTCAAGTATAGTGACACTACTGTCTGTTGCACTGTGAGTAAATTTTTAAATGGTTTTTGATTGTAGAGTATAACACTCCCTCAGAATCCCATGAAAACACTCCCCCATTTAACTCAGCAAAGCTTTATTAAAACTGTTAGTTTTCACGCACATTTCTCTGTGGGATTTTCTTTACTGTTTAAAATACCACTGAAAACCTTATTCTAATAACAGCTCGGCCCTTCATAGTGAAATGATGGGGGAGCTTGGTGAGGCTATAAAAGAAATTGTTAATGCTGAGAAGAACGTGCTTGTGGGCTGCGCAGCAGCCTTCTACTCTGTGTTCTGCAGCCCCATAAACAACTTGCTAACGAGCACCAGATAATGGCTGTGGATGCTAAATAATTTCTTTCCCTGCAATTGAGCTGAAATGTTTAAAAATATGGTAGTTGAAAAAAATTAGTCTTTCTAGGGGAAAACACATAATTTTCTGTTTGATCTACAACACCTTTTTAATAACATTTTATGGTATCGCACAGAGGAGAAAACAAAATAAATTCAGCAAATGTAGAAATCGATAGAGAAGCTGGTATTTCCTCCGGTGAATAAAATCAATTACATCTTCAGAGAAGGTGTTTAAAACAAAAAAGAAAACGACTGGGGAGGGGGAAGGAGGGCGGGGGGTGGGGAGGCAAAAAAAAAAAGCACACAGAGAGACAGCCAGACCCCCCAAATGTTCTCAGCCGGGTGTGCTGGCTGTAGGTGTCACTGTGAACATGGCTTTGGGGTCAGGTGCCGGGGATGTCATTGTAACCCATTGAGCTGTCCACGTTATTGAATGAGTCGGCGTTCAGATGTTCAGCATGCATGGGACATTGTCTGCCGGGCTGTTTGAGGCACTGGCAGCAGAAGGTGACATCTGGTGACTAATGGGCTCAGATGTGAAAGCCGTTCCCACAGTTCCTTGGGCTGCAGCTGCTCTGCCACCGCGCACGACGCAGGAAACGGGGGGAGAAGAGCGCCTGAAAAAAATCAATACCTTCTGATTTCCGAGGAAGTATAACATGGCCCCGGCTGCAGACATTTTCCCAGCCCAGGACTTCTGATAAATGAAAAGACCACACAGCTAAGCACGGCGCTTTACCGTGCCTCCTCTTTTGCTTATCTAAACCCATCAACTTTTAACGAAATGGCTCCACCTTATGAAACAAAGATGGACCCTTTCCAGGCACAGTCTGAGCTCCGCTCTGTTTCTCTTAGCAGACAGGGCTCTGCCTGAGTCAAAGCGCTCTGGTTTCAGGGTAACCTCAGCTCTCGATCATCCCCCTGTAACGCTTTCAAAACTGAATCAGAGCTCTTGCTGTTTCCTCGTGGGCAGGTACGTGTGAGGAGAAACTCATCTGTCATTTAAACTCCCTGAAACAAAGACTAAGCTGGAATGCGGTGCCCGTATGTTTCCTGTTTGATCCACTGATCAAATGTCATTTATTTGTCAGATTCTCAGAAATGGCAGAGAGAAACCACAGGAAGAGCTCAGTGCTGCAGATGGTGGTAAAAACTGTTATTAGCAGATGACAGCACAAACCACAGAGAGGAAAGCACAGATAAATTCATGGCTGGAAGTTAGTGTTTACAGCAGAAAAAGGGTTTTAAGAGGGGCTTTCTGGAGTGTGCAGGGGAGGGAAAGGGGAAGGGAGCTGGGAAAGGGGAAGGGAGCTGGGAAAGGAGTGTTTCTCAGTTCTCATGCCCTTCCACTACAAGTAAATTGGTGTGTTTGGTCTCAGGGAGTCGTTGGAAAGAACGGACAGAAAGAAGAAAGGAAAAGCAAGGACCCGAGCAGAGAGATACATTTTGCTGTGCATGCATGCGTACGTGCACAGATAATCACATGATTTTTCCATCATCCAAGCCTCTAGTGTGACAGAGGGAGGGAGGGGAGTCACATGGATCAGCCCCATAAAATCTGCAAGAGCGCTGTTCTTAATTCAGCCATCGGCTGCTCCCAGACCTCACGCAGAGAATTACAACGAAATTCTATTTGCAGACTGACATCCCTAATGCTGCTGTGTCCTTATGTTTACTTCGGTTAACTGTCAGCCCTTATAAAGTGCACTGTACCACAGCCGCTGCCGTGGAAAAGAAAACGCTCAGAGTAGCTGCTTTGGGGGAGATATTTGAGAGAAACATAAACAGAAGAAGCAGGGGCGGGGGGCGGGGAAGAAAGAAAATCTACTTGTGTATCTACACAATGTGAGACTCAAAACAGAGATCATTCAACCCTTGTTTCCAGCACATTTCTTGGTTTTAGTCTCAGCTGATAAAATATTTAACAGCCATCTTGGCACTCAGCATAGCAATAACCAAAGAACATCCAAGCTCTCGGCCCCCACTGAGACAGATTCCAGTGACATGAAGTTTTCTTTTCCCCCTTCCCATATGATGTGCTGTCTAGCCTAGCTCCAGGTTTGATGTGAATTAAAAAAAAAATAAAAAATGTCCCATTACAGCATGCCCTGTTACTGAAACATAGCCATGGTTTTCTGGAAATTACAACTTGAAGGATGCCACTGGCACTGCTACATGTCAGGTTACTGTATTTGCCTGCTTTTAAAAACACAAATAAGACAAAAGTTACTTAGTTTAGGTCCCCAGTTGGGATGGAATTACATATTTCCATGTGGACATAAACCAAAATGCAATCTTTGCTCCCAGGAGCGTGCTTTCTAAATAAATAATAATAATAAAAAAGGTTGGTGAAGCAAATCAACGTAAGAACACTGGCAAACAGATTTAAGCACCACGTAGAAGGTTCCCCCTGTTATTCATTGGTTTTAAGTCAGGAACTGAATAAGGAATAGCTGCAGTCAGACCTGTGCGTTATTACTCCTAATCGAAAGATCACTGAAAATTGTTTTTCCAGGTAGGAAATTGGGAAAACCATAATTAAAAAATTGTTTTTAACATCAGCTTGCTTTGTGGCGTTTCATACAGAAATACAGTTTGCTAATTACTAGACCCTGTAATGAGGGGAGCTGGGTGTGGTTTTTTTCTTTTGGAATTGCTAAATACTGACAGTTCCCGTTCTGAATGAGCAGTGTCTTTTCAACGTTTTTGGAGGGCTGGCCCTCACAGGCTTTTTGTCAGAGAGGGCAGTATCAGCTCTTGAGATATTTATTAGAGCTGTCATGGGTTTTGGTGGTTTTCTCTGTGCGCCAGCTGCCAGAATCAGGAAATTGCACCATCCATTCGGTTGCTGTTACTAAATAAGTAAATAAGCATAACCCTTCTTGCTGGGAAACTTGTGATTTGGTGAGGCTTAGAAACTGCTGATCAAATACCAAGGCTCTACAGCTTATCATCTGAAAATGATATATCCTTATGAATTTTGCACATCCAGGTTCTCATACTGAATTGATCCTTGTTGCTTTCAGTAAAGGTAGAACCGAGCGTTATGCTTTCATTTAAGATTATCTCATCTTTTTTTCTGGGTGCTGTTATACATTGCATACAGTGTCCACAGGCCAGCTTTTCAGAGTGAGTTTTCTCGTGCCAGGTTATCTGTATTTTAGGTGATTACCTTTTTTTCTTTTTTTGGTTCTAAATATTAGCTTTTACTAAGGATGATATCAGTCCTTAATTCTGAATCACTAAATCTTTAGCACTTGCATGCTCTGGGGCAGTGGTTTGAAATACAGGGAGTAGCTTGTTAAAGACCACCAGTTGAAAGAACAGATGAACATATAGAGAGAGGAGAGGAGAGAAGTGCTGAAGAAGAGCAATATGAAACGTAGAATGGAGAGCATGAAGTGCTAGCCATTAGAGAAACCCTTTAGGAAAAGGAGCACAGATGTGGAGCGCAGGGGTAGTACAAGCAAGGCTTTTTGTGGTACGATATTGCTAAGTGTCTCAGAGGGAGTTTCATGATAAATCTGGCATTTTAAAGACTTTTAAATTAGCTAAAAGTATCCTTTCCTTCTGACTTGTACAAGACATTTTATTATTGTTATTGGCTGCGATAATTCTCTTGGAATTTTTTAAAATAAATTCCTAACGTTTCAAAAACAAAGAAACTTCTTTTCTTATTAAAACTAATAAACTAAGCCCTAAACCACTTTTCTATCTATATCAGTTACTTGAGTTTTGATGATAAACAAAGCAGTGTTACAAATGAGTTCCTTTCAGTACCACTGATATATGAGGGGAACTTAAACTAGTTGCTGAGCTTTCCAAGGCCTCTGTTTTTCTATGTGTGATGCGGTGACAAGTTTTGTCAATTTTCATTCTCTGAATGAAACTGCAAAGAACTTATTTTAACAGAATGTTTAAAATTACCTTCTTTCCTAAATAATGAACAGGTTCTCTAGGAATGTAATTTTCTCTAGATAGTTTGGGAAGGCAGAACGGATCTGTATGTGTATTGCTAGTCGCTTTCAAGAACTCTGCAGAGCCTGGATAGTAGTCTTCCTAAATTTTTCTAAAAGGCTTGTCGCAATGCATTATAATAATTTTCAGAATGTCATGCTCTAACTGTGTGTGTGTGCATACATGCTTTGTTCGCTAGGGCTTTGGGCGGTCTTGTTGCAGTCATTTGTAAAGTTGTTATTCCTAGCTGTAAGATCTGGGAAATGGATGTTAGCCTCGTGCTGTCTTCAGGTACTGATGCTTGGGTTTTCTGTCACTTTCTTGAGTAATCAAGGGCTTAGGCAGAGTGGTTGTAGCTATGGAAGCTAGTGGAGGAGGCATTGAGGACAGAGGGTCACCTTCTGTATCCGTCAGTAACAGCTGGAGAGGGATGGAGGAGAACATATTCCTTCTCATGTGAAACAGCTGCCCTTCCCATGTAAAGGCTAAGGAACTTGCTAAAAGGTGCTAAGCTACTGGAGTTTCATCGAGGGGCCGGGTAGGATGAAAGGATTAGGAATCAAGAATTAGGGATCAATTACAAATCAATCATTTGTACAGTTTTCTGCGTGAACTTGGATCTGTGGTGCGTGCTCGGGCACATAAAAAGGACGGTTCTCAGTGCTCAGTGTTTTCAGTTATATGCTGCAGTATTATTTCTATGTCTATATTGCTAATATCTTACACTATTAAACGTGAAGGTAGGGTAAAAATCCGATTTGATTCTCATTACATTTCTAGTAGCAAAGGCTTTGCTAGAGGTAGTGCTGTTACTAGCATTAACTCGTGCCTTTGCTAATTAGGGTGGGAGAGGCAAGGGTAGAGTGGAGGCAGATCTAGGGTTTTTTTTTCTCCAGCAAGCAACTCTGTTTGAGGCCCACCTCAAAGTACTGTGAGGGAAACTTTGTACCATCTTCAGAATTTTCTGTGGGAGTGGAAGCTTATATTTACTTTGAATAAACATATACTTATTTATTAGGAAGACTTTCAGAAGTTCGCATCACTTCCTAGGTTGTGGTTGCTGAGATTACATAGTCAGTGATGCTTTGACCTCTTTGACTGAACTGTGTTCTTCCCTGTGAAAGGAAACATTGGCTAAACTAGAGCCTGTATTTTCTTGCTTTCTGAATGGCGTTATCCTCCTTCACAGAGCCTCTGCACCACCTCTGCTACAATTATAGATGTATGTACATGAACACACAAACTCTAAAGTTTGATACCCTCATGTTTATTGGAGATGACTTGTAGTATGGATTTGCTCTGAGAGGTACTCTTCAGCTCCCTAACTGAAGTCTTGTTTTTAATTCTTGTGTGAAGATAAGCTATTACAATGAAAGATTTAACTTACTGTCAGAAATGTTTAGATTATTCTGCAGTTATGAATGCTGCGCTATGTTTTTCTAGACAAATGAACACAGTTAATAACATTACAATGATAAGGCTTTTACTATTTACAAAAAAACATTTAGCTCTGGTGTCTCTGGGGGTTTATTTGGAATATCTGTATTTTCACAGCTGCAAAATACAGGTGGCGTGGGCTGTTGTTGAATGAGTATGACATGTTTTTCAAAGGCAGAAAAATGAAGTCAACAGTCACACGGCTAATTGACAATCATTAGTGAGTTGATCTTTTGCACCAATTGTTGGTTTAAGGCTTGAAAAATCTATCATTATCCCTGACAGCAAAAATTAGCCTGGTGAGATTCTAGCTCTCGGTTGACTAATTAACTTCTCTAATGCTGATAGACTTCTACCAGGTACACCTAGGAAATAGAGCCATGGTAAGAATCCTCAGATACTGAATCATTTGAATGTAGTCTCTCTTGGGAGCTGCAGTGTCGGGAGACAGGCGAGCAGTCTATCAGCACCGAAGGCGTTAAGAAAGCACTCTCTTGGTTGCCTTAGAGAAGAAGGTGGTCATGCCTAAGCTAAAATATCTTATCAGAATTTCAAAAACTGACTTCTAGATTAGGGAGCTAAGAAGCAGTATCTTAAAAATCACACACAGCCTTGTAGATGCTTCTGATTTGAATTTTCCTTGCAGGAACTGCTAAGTTCATGGTACTGGTGGAGCAAACTCATTTTAAAAATTGCTGCAAACCTGCAGTGTTTGTGTTTCTCCAACAGCTGAAAGAGGATTTGTAATCTTGTACTATTTGACTGATTTTGAAAATTAAGTTTCTAATTCTGTCACAGCAAAGTTAGTAATGAAAAAATAGTATAATTAATAGAGTTGAACTGTGGCAATAGAGGTAGCAATACTAAAAATGAATTTTCAAGACAACATGACTCTGTTTCTTTAGATTGGTGTGACCAATTGTCTGTTATTTCATAGCAGGAATGTAAAGGTCTTTCAGGCAAAACCTGACATTTACTGTCTTAACTGAGGATGATCCACCACAAATGGCATGTTAATAATGGTAAATAGCAAAATGTTAGATGAAAGGCACTGTATGACATGCAATATGAAGATATGAGGCGCGTCTCTTTTATTTTGTAAGATTTTTTTTGCTTCATCTAGTTGTAGTTCACTAAGCTGAGACTGAAACAGTGATACATTTTTTAATATTATCAAGCTATACGGCTTATACTCTGCACCCTGATGTCTTTCATGTCATTTGGGTGCTCACATGGCTTTGTATTCTAATCTGTTACTATCGCAGACTTTCTCTGGCAACCTAATGAGTTACTGTCATTAGTTTTATCTTTAATTTGACCACATCTGGGTGTTCTGTAGGGGTGTAATAACATGCAAGTTCTCGATCGGTCTTTGACACAGTGCTTACACATAACATTACCCTCTCGCGCTTTTATTTTTAAATACAGTTTTTCAGTGGAAATACTGGTATCCAGCATTCAAACATGTTGGTACCAGCTTTCAATGCTGCTTGACTGCAGATATCCAATTGACGGCAATTTAATAAGTGCCTGTTTGCATTAATATATTAAAAGAGAATACTGCCAGGTTTAAAGGCTGGGATATTTTTATGTTTTCTTGTGGTTACCCCCCCACACACCCCCAAAAAGGGAAAAAAGACCCAAACCACCCAAAGCCTCCAGCACAGGAATGGTTGAAGCTCCCATGAGACCTACACGCCTGGTGGGTGAGGCGCGCGCCCTCCTGCCTCTGTGCTGCAGCCTGCCCTCAGAGGGAGGGCTTCCCCTTCAAGCCTTTCCATCATGGACAACCAGGAATATTTATTTGTACTTTGAGCTACAGAAGTCCATTACTGAAAGGAATGTTCTGGCAGAGTGTAGCGGGACTGCCGCAGAGGTGGGAAGGAGGAAGGGCCTGCAGGAGTGCGCAGGGCAGGGCAGGCCCTTCCCCTCCCTGCTGCCATGAGCTGCAGTCGTGAGCAGCCCCAGACCCCTCGCCCTGTGTGAATGCCCAAGTGCCAAACCTGTATCGCCTTTAAATGCATACGTAAGTTCGTTATGAGTAAGAATTGGCAGGGGTGTGTGCTTATGGCACAGCATGTGGTTAAGTGCTTTTCTGAATTGGAGTTCAAGGAGTCGAATGGATCAAGTCTTCCTGCAATCCGAATTGATCCTGTCTGCTCATGACTGTGTAAACGATTGGTCTGTTACTAATGAATAATTTCAATCCTTTATCTCAGGGTGGTATAAAAGCGTTCTTTGTCTGCTCAGGTTTTTTCAGCTCAGTGATCTGCCCAAATGTTTCATGTATTTGCAGGAATCCTTACTGCATTAACTGCAGTTGGCTTGCATCTGGTTCTCTCAATTTGTCCTGCTGCCCTCAGTGTGTTTATTCCTTAGTGTGTATTGGAGTAGCCGATTTATTTAATTTGGATGTTCCTTTTGTAAGCTGTGGGTGAGAACAAAGTCTTGTCTTAAATCCTACTTCAGTGATTTAGGTGAAACCAGGCCCAGGTCCTCAGCAGTTACACATACACTTAATTTGCTGCATGATAAGGATCAGTAAGTTTCATACTCCAACACTGGTCACATATCAAAGGCTTTTTAAAGAAACAAAATGTACCACATGAGAACTAGTCCCTTAGATAATTGGAGATGCTACACTACATCTTGCTTCAATACCAGGAGTTTCTGCATTCTGGCCTCAGATACATCCCTGACTCACTACATGGTGTTTTGTAAACATACCTCAAATGTCTCTGGGAAACCCTTACAATCCATCCGTTTCCTCATTTGTAAAACAAGATTTAAATGATGTACTTCACAGGAAAGCTAGTTAATGCGTTGCAAAATTCCGAACAAGTAAAATCCTCTGTGCTTTACATACCATTATGTAACTGAAATATATGAAGAAACACAATGTGCCTTTTAATAGTTACTTGTGCAGTACCAATCAGTTCCTTACTGTTCTCCCCCCCCTCATTAATTAATTTCTTTCTTTGTGTGCTGTTTTAAAATTACCTAATTACCTGTAAACAAAAGGAAACATGTTTCTGGGTTTTTTTTTAATGGCGGAGTTTAATTTTTACTAATCTTATTAAATAATAATATTAATAAGACTTAACAGCTCTCATACAAAGAGAGTGCGCTGTGGAAAACATGAATACATTTAACGAGTGTAAAACAGCTTGAGCCATTTTCATTTCCACTGTGTATTATGTACTTTTTTAAAGAAGAAAATCAGACATGGGAGAATTAATTTTAACTTCATTGCTTATGAATTATTAATTCCTTATGACTGGAGTTATTTACATACTGAATAGTAGTTAGGCAAAGAGCAATTAGAAATTAGAAAGGTGTAGCTTTCTCAAACTTTAGGAAGCCAAAATAACAAGCTGTTGCCCTTTCTCTCTTGCTTTTTTTTTCTTTCCTTTTTTTTTTTTTTTTTTTTCTAAAAAGGCTTATTTGGTTTGACAGTCACATTTCCATCAGTTTTCCCATGTGGATATGTACCCTTTTATATGTATTCTTGCAAAGGTAGCATTGTAACTTCGATATTCTCTGCTTTTATATCTACCTCTTGACCTCCCAGTCACACTTCAGCAGTTTTGTGTTTTACCTCTATATTGAATATTTCCTTTAGGGCCACCAGTATCTCAAATTCAACATCTCAAATTCAATTGCTTTCCTGAAGTTCTGCCCTTTCTTGTTGCTCAGAGTGACTCCTGTGCCGCTGTAACCATCTCCTGCTCATTCTTTCAGCCCTTCATTGACTGCCTCTTTGCTTTTCCATAAGTTTCAGCTCCATTTGTTACTTTTTAGATTCTCAAATATCTAACTCCTAACTTCTTCTCTGTTGTATTTTTTTTTCCTCATTCTACTCTGAACTTTCCCCTTGAGTTTGTTCCTAATATTTCTTTACCGACCTCCTTTCCTATTCTTGGCTTTTGGCTGTACCTGTCTGGGAAGGTTTACCCTTCTCAGATTGCTTCCATGGCTTGGTCAGTCTTTAGGGGAAGAAGACCTATGTGCCTTAAAATTACAACTTAATTACTTCTGGCTTTTATTGTCTTTAGTTTTGCAAACATTTATGCTCACCAAGGAATTTTGCCTCCATTTCTGAAGCCAATGAGAAGCAACGATGTTACCAAGTGCCAACACTGTAGGAAGGTACAGAAAGGCCAGGTCTTATCTGCTGGACTTTATGCCATAACCTTCAAGTCAAGTTACAAAACTGCTGACACATTAGTTCTGCTGTAGTATTATAGTATTTTATATGATATGAAATATCTGGGAATCCCTGATAAAAACATCTCAAAAGCTACCCAAGACTTGTACTAAATTGCAAAAGAAAGCGTACAGACTTGCATATTATTTCTTCCTTAATGCCAGAGGGATTAGCATTATGATAATGAATATCCAAGGAATTAAACATGATTTGTCATTTGTTGCAAACTGTTGCCCAGAATAGTAACCTATCATTGCTTTTTCACAAAAGCAGCTTTATCTGTGAATGAGATCTCAGAGATACTACTATCTTCATAAAAATGCCTATTGCCACTAGTAATATAAAAGCAGGCTGAGCTCTGGCAGTTTAGCAGGAGACGAGACAGGACCTAACTAAGAACTTTAATGAGATTACAGGGGTTTACAGTAATGGGTTAACTTTCCTCCTAGTTACCGTCATGCATGACTATTCTGTTCTTCCCTGTAGTGTGCAACAAGCAGATGGAATGGTCAGCAAGTCAAAATATGAAATGTTGGAAAGGTCATGATACTACAGGATGCCGCTGTCTTTCTCATCTGTCTTACAATTAGGGTATCTTGTTCTTGTAGCAAGAGTCATAATGAGGACTGTAATGAATACAGCTTATATCTGTTCCTCTCACCCAGAAGCTCAAAACAAAGGGCAGGTGAATTTGTACTAATGAGGGACCAGGCAAGGCAGCGTTTATTTACGTGAGCAAATGTTTCTCATTCAGAGAGTCATACTTATATTTGAAATTATTGAAGAAAAAAAGGATTGCTAGATGGGCTTCTAAATGAGGGCCGTTATCTGAAGACTATTTTGAGTCTTAAACTTTTTAAGGTTGAAAAAGCTTGGTGAATTTGCATTATTAAAAAAAAAAAAATGTTCAGGGTATCTGTGATTAGGATAATGGGCATAGGTTCAGGAGACCCAGGTCCTGGCCATAAGTCTCATGTAGAATTTAGTGATTATTTCAAGACCACTAATGGTGGAAGATTTGGGAGAGGTATTTATACAACTTCAGAGTTGTTCTAAATATGGTGAAGCAGTTGCTGAGGGAATTGCTTTATTCCTGGATGTCAGTGGGATGGCAGGGTTGGATTAAGTGTCTCTGCCAGCCTGGGACACTAGTAGGTTATTAGAATTAAAAAAAGCACCTATTCAAGGAGAACTACCTCAACCAGTTGCTCTTAAAGGAACTTGAGATGCAAGAGTAGAACAAACAAAAGAAATAGTGGTCATCGTATCAGGACTAAAACATTAATGGTACTCAGGTGTAGTGAGGGATTAGATTAATTCACATGAAGCATTTCTGCCATAGCCACAGCAGTGCCCTTGGGCAATCTGAGTTGGCTAGAGCAGCTGACAGACCTCTAGGTGGGTCTCTGCTGAGTGGCTGCAGCTATGAATAGGGCTGTTGGAGCCGAGCTTTCAAGGTGTTATATCTGTAATGCTGCAACATTATTTTGTTTTTCTGTCTCTCTGCAATTTATGAAAAAGCACCTCTGAAAGATGGATAAGTCTGTGTGTTCAGCCTTTAGATAGCTGCAGGGTAATGGAGCTCTGCAAGTTCACTCAGCAACTCTGGCAGCTCTACTAGAACCATTTGTGAAATGGAGCAACATTTTTTTCTGTCATCTAATATTCAGGACCAGCTGTGGAAAGTGTCTTTTCTTTGGTGTGAGTGGAGAATGAAAGTAATGAAATATTTCTTGTGGCTTCTTTTGGGTCTCTGTTTTGTTTCAATATCTTGACTGTCTTTTAAACCATAGTTGCAGTAAGTTTGCGTGACTTGTATCAGAGTTCCATTACTACAAATCCTGAGGTCTGATATATCTGTCAGCCTGTGAAAGGTTCTCATGACTTACCAGGCAGTGACTGCTGGTCTCACCTGCCATGCTAGTAAGCATTTTCCAATCATGGAAATGAAAGTATAGAAATGATGTCATGAAACTTAGTCTATTTTTTGAAGGCGGCGTGGTATCTTTAGTGTTATCTAGATTATAATACTGCCTACTAACCTTCAGCAAAATTAATAATTGTTGTCTGATGAACCTAAGAAGCAATGAAGAAAAGCAGAAATGGAGTTAGACAGCGATCATGATTTTCCCATGTTTACATAGCAGGTGAGTGGCAGAACCAGGTATATAATCCATGTCCCATGATTTCCTGGCATTTTCTGACATCTGTACTAACTTTGACTAAAAGTATCTGATTGCACTGAATTATACTATTGAAGATTTTGTTCATGGTGTTTCTGTAATATTTTTCAAGGATACAGTGTATTTTCTTGCTTTCTTGTCATTTATGGTAAAAGTAGCACTAAAACATGTGAAGGCATGAACTGAACCGCAGTGTGTAAACGTCAAGAGATTCGTGCACCATGAGTATTTTGTATAAATAGATATAAGACAATGAACACAAAACAAAATAAATATTGGAAAGTTAATACTTCTGGTAAAGAAAATGCTGGTATTCAGACTGCAGTCTTTTTACACTTCATTCAGTGCTGGCTGGTTTTTACATGCAAATGAGCAAATTACCTCATGTGTCAGGAAATGGGGCGTACCTGGTTGAGGGGCTGATCCTCTGCTTAGAGGCTGTAACAATGAAATGTTGGACCTTTGCTGTAACTAGATAAACATGGGAGATGGAAAAAAGCCATGTATATTTCATTCTGATTCATAGTAGAAGTTCTACACAGTGATAACATGAAAAAGTTTCAAGAGTGATTTTGTTAGAGTTACGTAACTATTGGAGCTATGTCAATAGCAGAAATACATAGGAGTTTTGCAAATATTTTTGTGAACACTTTATTTTTGGAGGAAAATATTAGGAACTTACATAGATCGGCTTTTGTTGTTCTCAGGCATATGATGTGTATTTTTGACTGTGCAATTCATGGGAGGAAAAATGATGGATGTTACACAAGAAAACTCTCAGCTGAGTTATGTTCTGCGCTTTTTCCAAAAGCTGTAGTGTACCGGAATTCATTCTTGGTTTTTATCTCCTACAGCTCACAAGCCGAATCTCCATGATTATATGTAAAGTCCTTTGCACTGCCATCAAAAATCTTGTAGCCAAATCAGGATGTATTTCCTACAGAACATCTAAAGATCAGTGGAGGGAATCTTTCCACTGACTTCACTAGGCTTTGAATCTCACTGTAACTCACTCTTTAAAGCACTACAAATACAAGATCTGAAGGCAGGAGTGTATTTGCATATCTCCTTAACCCCCTGAAATACTAGAGCTAGTTGAATTTTTATACCTTTTGACTTTCATGAGACTTTTATCCTTACCTCCCCCTTTCCCCTTATCTAATCCCTACCCTACCCCCCACAGAGTTTGATTTCAGCCCCCATTATTTTTTTGCCATGTTTTATATATTCTTCTCTCTTTCGCTCTGAAGGGAGGAGGAAAAGGGTCAGGTTAGCTTTACAAACTATGTTTCAAAACCAGATAGAGAGTGTGTGTAGAGTTAAATAACTTGGACAGTTTGTATGCTGTAAAGTTGTCATCTTATGCTGAGTGCTCCTGAGTTGCTTTTCTTTGTTTTGTTAGAGCACCCTTTTTGTCAATGTAAGCCCTCTAAAAATTAAGCAGAGAACCAAGTCGATATTTCAGAACGCTTAATACGGATGAAATTAACACTAAAGTATCCAAGCTCCCCAGTTTTTCATGAGTACTAAGTGAGAATGGACTCTGCTTCAGGATTTGACCCTGAGCTTATGTAGTTCCTGAATGGCAAGATATATATTCTTAAGGTTAAATCAGATGAACTAATTTTCTGCCCTAATTAAACTAGTGAGAATCCTTTAGAGTTGTACAGAATCAGTTATTTACCTACTTGGTTGACTGACTGACTCTGCTATTGCATTAAGTGAAGGGGAAATACCAACATGATCTTGTTGGTCTTAGGTCACAGATGAAACAGTTTTCATAAAGCTTTTCCAGGTAATAATACTTGTTTCACACTATTGTAGGTATGAAAGTATTAGTGGGAAGGCATCCTGATATGAAAGGGTTGCTTTATTAGGTTACACTGTTGCTGTAAATGTTTCCTAATTATCTCTGTTATGGTAGAAATCTGGAAAAGTGTAAATTGAGCGCTTTGCATAATTTATAAAAGCTGAATGTTTCCTAATTAGTTCTGTTAGGTTAATGATACCACAGCCTCATTTTTCTGTGGCCCTGAGCAATGACCTTTACCCTCCCCATTTTTAACACTTTCTTTTAGTTCAAAAACATGTGGTGACCTTCCTCATCTCGAATGATCTTTGGGAGACATAATGCTTTGGAAAATGTTACAAATCCCTTCTCCCCTCTCCCTTTGAAAGTAAAGAAATAGCCTGCTTTATGCAGGCAGAGTAAAAGCCTGATTTATACAGATCCTCTGAAGAATGCTGGTGAAGTGCATTCCTTCAGTGTTTTCATAGAAACTGATGTGAGCTGCATTAGCAGAAGATGTGAAAATGGTGAGGTGGAGGAGAGAAAAACCTCTCTCAAAAGGATTCTAAAATAACATTTTGCATCCTCGAGTAATTCCCAGCTCTCCCTGGCAACCATTCATTTCTTCCGAACAGCAGAAATTTGCAATATGAAAGTGGATTGGCTTGCTTTTCCCATGGGGCTCTGTATCTCTTCATCCACCGCCTAGGGTAAAAAGCAATGCATACGTTTACAATATAAATGTGATTTAATCGACCTCCCTGTCAGCGAGAAATGGCAAGCATATCAAACAAGCCCAAGATGTTAGGAAGAAAAAATCATAAATTATTCCAGTGATGAGTTTCTAAGCAGCATTTTGGACTACTAGATGATTCTGTGTAAAGCTGTTCCTTGAAACAATAATTAAGATAATTCTGTGTGACAAGGAGAAAAATGTTCAGCTTTGTATGAATGTGCTTTATGTTTAGAAAGCTGAATGTTCGCTGTATCAAAATTTCCCTTAGCTGCTGCAATGCAAAGTTAAAACTAATTGAATGAATCACCATCTGTATTTCTAAGTCCTTATTTATTTCGTCCTATGGAAAATCAGTTGGGTTCTAAATCAGGAAGATGATAGGTTCCTTTATGGGGGGGCTCTCTGTCTATGTGTACCGTAAAGTCCTCAATACCAGTATCTTTCTGAGCTATGAAAATACAGCTATGTGGAAAAGAGATTTTTTAGGAAAAAAAATATTTACATAGTACTATTATTTTGATTTCTGTTGCTTGAAAGAGACTTGAGTTCTTCTGAGAAGATAAGCAAAAGAGGAAAGGCTCATAGAATCATTGTGCCCTTAATTTGTCTAAAAGAGCTCCTTCTGGAATTGTTTCCTATTCACAGGCACAAATGCATGTTTTCATTGTAAGCTTTATTTCCGAAAAATATAGAAAAGGTAGAAAAAGTATTTTCTGCGGATGTGACAGTTTGTTACACAAATGTGATCACAATTGGTTCCTCCTCTGTGCCTTCCCCACCCAGCAATGAACTTCTTTTTTGGTACCAGATTGTCTGAAGTCTTTTATGTCATTGTCATCGTCTTTTTTTTTTAATTTACTCTAATGCAGCGTGGATCAAGACCAAGGGACCTTGGTTCATAACTCCATAGTGGGATCTTTGCTCCCCTCCAGATCTTTTTCTGCTAAATGTATGGTCGTATCAATGGAAGATTACTGGAGGGACCATACTGTATTAAATCTGTGTGTACCAGAAAGGTACTATGACTGGATTTTAAGGCCACTTCTCCTTCCTGACTTTCACTGTTTATTACTATTTTAAATGTTATGCGATTGTATGTATCCCTTCACTATTAATATAACACAGCACTAGTTGGTGGAAAGCTTAATTTTATCTCATATTATTAAGACTGGAGATTTGGCACTTTATCTTCTTTTAGTTTACTTCCTTTTTTTAATAGTGAAAAAGGCTTCCTGTTGACCTGTACTGTCCATTGCAATGCATAATTTGTGCATGGTTTATTTTGGATTTTTTTCTCTTTTTCCCCTGGTAGGAAATTACATCTTTATTTACAGTCTCATCCCTATCATAACTTGCTTCATGTCTGCCTGTTACAACTAAGATTTTGGTTAAAACCAGTTATGATCTAGTGGATTTTTCCAGCTAATTTCCAACATTTTAATGTTTTGACCTGGTATAGTATGTTTCTTTCAAACTCCTTTGACAGAATGTGTCATTTTTGAACTTTACACTTGAATTCTTGGCTCCAGCACACTTTGAATTACTGCTTTTCTCCCCCTCCTGTGAATAAATTATAGTTCCTACCTCTTAGAGAACTGTCATACTGTCTCCTTCACTGACCTCATGTTCTTAATTCACATGAAAATTTCTTGTTTTTTAGCTTAACCTCTTGTATAGCTTTGCTTTCTTCCTCTGCAGTGCATTTTCTTTTTGTGCTCTTGGAACTTCAATGTATAATCTTCCCAGTCTTCTTTTGTACCTGGTGTTTTACCTCTTAAAGGTCTGTACAGCAAGGCTGATATCTCTAGTATCCTGGCAAGACTCCAGTTTAAGTAATTACATTCTGCCTTTCTAAATTCTTCTTACTTTTTCAAATGAATATGATGGTCCCTCTCTTCCTGCCCTTCACTATTGTGTGCATTGCTAAACGGTCCCCGTGCTTCAGCCTGCAACTTCCCTGCCATATTGTCCTGTCTGTGCTTTGGGACAAAGGGGAAATTTAAAATAATATTTATCATTATTTTAACATGTAAGCCATACCTCCTTTATGCTTTATTTTTATGCACTTACAGGTTGTTCTTTAGTGCTTCTACCTGTCATTCCAATAGGTTTAATGCCCTATTTGTCCTACAGAACACTTCCACAGTACTTTGGGTCTTTTGTCCAATACCTGTTTCTCTGCCTTTTGCTCCTCCTGTCATAGGTATTGATCTCCTCCCCCCCCACCCCCCCCCACCCCCCCCATTTTTACCCCCAGTCTTTCTTCTAGAATTTAAAATATTCTGTTTCTAGTGAAGTTCTCCCTGTTCATGTAGTGCTTGGTCTGCTCTCAAATGAATGATTTGCACGTATATGCTGTTCACTTCACGATTGCATGTGCATCATACCTTCCCCTACTCTGTATGCCTCCACAGGTAGACCAAATTCTTAGGGCTCTATGAGGACCCCAGCAGGCATATGATCAGGTCCATCTGGTTTTTTGTCTGTGTGAACAATCCGAGGTGATATCACTGCAGATGAATGAAGAGAGTGAGATATGTCGGATTTCCACAACACCCATGTTGCACAATAAAGAGGAGGGGAGGAATGTCACTTACGGTCCAGTTCTTTTCAGTACTGTTCTGAGTTACATGTATTGGCCTGAGAATGGATTCTGTAATGAGCTGTATCTCTTGTGTGATAGCACAACCAACAGTTGGTGCTGCCTGCTCCCAAAACACTTTGAGGCTGGGGGTAGAAGTACACCAATGAAGATCAGAAACAGGGTCCTCTCTTGTTGATGCATTGGTCTTTCAGAAAGGAATGTGACTGTGCCACGCTACTGAGTGAGAGTCATGGCAAACGAAATAGTGTGGAAGCACCCCTTTCCACGAGCTTTCAGCCGTTTTCTTACAGGAAAATTTTCTTCTAAAATGTACTGTGGCACAATGAATAGATGCTGATAGCTGCTGGTATAAAGGGATTGTGTTGAAACGACGTGCAGAATGAGTTGGATGCTGATTTTGTGCACTGGGATGAACATACAGAGAAATTTTAAGAGGTTTGCTATTGTTTAAGAGTTTGGCTGATTACTTGATATAACCTGTATGAGTCATGCCAGGGCCAACAATGACATAATGAGGATAGCTAGGTTTGGAGCAGCATAAACCTCTGGGACATCAGAAGGAAATTGGTTTTATTCCTCCAAACAGATATGTCTTTTTGCTTAAGTAAGTACAGTTTGCATAAAATGCGAGGTGTCTGAGAGGAGGCGGCTGCTGCTCTGCTGCACGTATGATTAGGGTACAGTGTGTTGTGAAATGGAGCAAAATCAGTGGAAAGATTCAGATGGTGATCAAGTGGCTTAAAAACAGGAAAACCAAACCATACTCATCAGAACACTTCTATCTCACAAAATCTTGCACACCGAGTGGTTTAGAGCTCCTACTATTCTGTTGTTCTTGTTAGCCATCTGCAGCCATTGACATTTATTGTGCAGGTTTTTTAAGCCTTCATGTTCCTCAGCTCAGGGGGAAAAAAAAAAGGCAACAATATTAGTTCTTCATGTTAATGTCAGCAAACCCTGTTGCAAAGAGTCTAATCTAGGGATGGGATCACAAAGAGTGGTCAAGAGCAAGGTATATAATTAAGGGAAAGCAATAATATGTCCGTCATAACCATAGAAACAGTCTAGTTGAACTATAGGCGTGAAAGTATTCATATGACTTCGATGCAGATCCACGTGACAGTCAGGCTGTACACTGTGTGACTGATTCAACGATAGTAATTGAAGACTTACAGAGATGCAAAGCAGCATGGAGGAAAGCATAGCAAGTGTAAATTAAATACATGGTGGGGGGATATGTGTTCCTCTTGCTTACTGGATTATTTACATATTTAAATCTAGATGTAGAACCTGCTCCTGTTCAGTGAATTATCTGTAGCCAACAATAACAGGCCTCCCCCTGCCCTCCCTCAAGCTGTTGTACAGCGAAGGAAAGGCTATGCTGTTTGAGTCATTTATTGTGTTTCCTTTCATTTTCAGGAAAACTGCTAGAAAGAGACAGAGCTTACAAATCAGCATTAAGTAGTAGGAAAACAATCTAGTTGAACAGTAAACAGTGCAGCGTTGCTAAAGAATACAGTTAGAAACCTGGCGCATTGTTGATATCGCTGTGAGCAGATGGACTGTAAGCACACTCACTGCCAAACCTCCCTAAACCCCACACGCCAAGCATGGCTGCATGGCAGGATGTTTGAGTGAGTGGCAGCTTACTACCCCCACCCCCCACCCCAGTATTTGTTTTTTTAGTTATGTGGCTAAGTAATTTTTTTTAAAAAAATAATATATATAAAAATTAAAATATATAATCCTTATGAAAAAGTTAATAGTAACAGTGACCTCGTACTTATGTCATATGGATAACCTGCCACTTTACTGATGTTATTGATTGATGACACAAACTGTGGCCCACATTCTGATTGTCACAGCAGTGACGGCATCCTCTGCCGTGGGCACTATCTCCTTCAGGGCAGGACTGAGCAGCAGACCTGAGCACCACAGGGTAGGTACAGAAGAAACTGTGTGTTCCTACCATCTGGTGGGCCACAATTGTTTCTGTAAGCAGAATAGTGTTTCTCAACTGGTGGACTGTGGCACTTGAAGGAGAATGAGGTTTATTTACCATGGGTGTCAGGAAAAGTGAAAAGGACATTACTACATGTCTTTTTATGATATAAAGCAAAACTGTACTCTTTCACAGACCACCACCCTCAAGTCCAAGAAGCTGTCAGCCTGTTGCCGCATGCAAATAGTACTTTGTTTTTTCTCTGTGGTATGTTTTTATTGTAACTCTTGTAAGTAATGTAAGAGTCTTGCGGAAAAAGTCCTTTGAATAAGGACACTTCCAAATTAAAGCTTTCCTCTGGGATAGTAATTTTCACTAGTGATTGTTAAGAACAGCACGACCTCCTATGACTTGGGACACCCTTGTTGAAACAAGTGCTGAAAACATTCCAGGCTCTGACACAAAGGACCACAGGGCTTAAAAATAATCCCATTATAACAGCAGTTCATGACCTTCATTTTGGATAGCATCAGGCCACCTGAGCCAGTTCTAAATGTCCCTTTAGATAAAATTATGCAGTCTTCTCTGGTCAGTCAAACGATGCCATAATTTTCTTTTAAACCTGATACAAAGACTATTATTTCTAGTCCTCAATAATGTTATTTTCTGATAAAATATAAGTACTGTGGTGTCTGCTTTCTAGGAATATTTTTGGTTTTAAACACTTTTGTTTTCAATTTGGCTAGCAGATACTGGAAAAGATTTTCCATATTTTCACCAGTTCACTTGGTACTGTAAAATTTTCTGGGAGATATGAAGGCAGGATAAAATGAGAAAGAATGAAGTATACTAAAAATCTGGAAGGAAATGAGAGGGTTCAAAAATGTGTAGCCAGGGAAGGGTGTAACAGCCGTTAATATCAACAAGCCTTATTCGACTGCTAAGGGGGTTTTGAACATTGGCATTGGTGTACCTCTCGGAACACATAAAATTTTACTGAAAATCAGTGTTTCACTAGTCTGAAACAGCCCATTCATTTTTAACTTTGATTTTAGCTAATATATGTACTTTGATTAAACCCTTAAAAATTATTTAATGTTCTTAAGGTAATTTTAAATGTTCTATATTTTAATAGCTTCCTGTTCAGTAAACGAGGCAGGCATATTTTACTATTCTTTAACATAACGAACAAGGAAGAAATAAAAAGCCTTAGTAATTGTCAATGAAGACGTATAACTTAGTAATGTATTTACATTAGCTTTCTCTAATCAGGACTTATATACACACATATCTACAGAAAATACCTATGCAAGGGTAAGTATGTGTCTCCAGGAAGACACAGGACATTCTCCCTGTTAAGAGAAGAGTTACTCCACAGCTAGTGGAAAGGCATTGTAAGCCAACATGTTCCAGGGGTTAGACTCCTCCTCAGGAGAGAGGCTTTAGAAAAATAGCTGAAGTACAAATTGAAAATAAATTTGGTGACAGTTATTTACATTCATTCACTGCAATTCCCCCTTTTCAGTCACAATCTGCTTCTGTGATGGTGTTAAATCAGTCCATCCTGGTTGACTGTGCTACACTTTCTTCTTCTTCCTTCCCTGCTTCCAGTTTGAGCAGATACCTATGGACAAAATGATACAGTGGTATTTGCACTGTTATATCTGAAGGTTTGGTGTCAGTAGAAAGTGAGTGTATCTGAAGTAAGTAGCATAATCTGTAAACTGTGAATCTAAAATCAGTGTCAGTAGAACAGGTAGCAAAACAAAGGAGACCAAGTAAATGCTAGTCTGTCCCCCTGGTACATGCTCAACTAATTCCAGCACTCTTTCTTCTGTTAAATATAAGTATAGCACACAGAATTCAACATTCCTTGGTATATTAGTATATACATTTGCTCCTTAGTGCATAGGTATCAAAGAAGTTAACTGTAGACACTGATGGTGTTACATTAGCTCTTCGTTCAGAGCTGGTGTGTCATATGCTTCCAGATTTATATCTCTCTCTTTCCATCAATATTGGCAAGTATTCTCTAGACATTTATAATCTGAAACTATCACAGGCCAGTGCATTTTCCAGGGGCCAAAATCAATACTGATCTTGGTTTGAATATTTTTCTGGCAAGGTTCTTTTTGTAGATTCACAAGTAGAACTAATATGTGTTAAAGCTATTCGACCTGGCATTTCACAGCCTCATTGACATATTAAATATAGGCATTACCCATGACTATTAACCTTACAACTATTAAGTAATAAAACTCCTGCATAAGTATTTACTAGCTTAAAGTTATACTGTAACACATGGTATTACAAAACAGGAAATAAAACACCGTATGGAAAAATGCATCAAACTGGACGGATCTCCAGCAGCTTCCCCAAAGTACTCTGCCAAAATGCTTCACTTTTGATGAACTGCTTGGGTCAGGATCCGTTTACATTCAGTTTTGGGGCCTCTTTGGAGAGTTCTTTGCAGTGCACAACTATAGGACACAATTCAGGACAATCCAATTAGATATGGAGGGGTGGGTTGCTTGATTTGTTCTCAGACCATGAGAGTGGTTTGACACCCACAGTGTATTTCACTGAGCTTGCTTTCTAGAGCTTCAGCAAGTGGAGATGATGCTTCACTCAGTGGACTAAAGTCTGTTTGTTGGTAGGCTGCTGTCCGTCATGAAAGATACTGTATTTACCTGCAGCTCCATCCACTGCCTTCCGCAGCCTCCTGTGGGAAGGAGACCTCTAGGGACAAAGGCAGGACCTTGGTTTCACAGAAATTCTGGTTTGGGACTCTCTGCAGACCTGGGAAGACGTTGCAGTATCTTTTATCAGAATAACATATTTTGTATTCTTCTCTATGATCTGAATGTATTTTGGAACTTCTGCCCCTTTCTTTTTTTAAATGACAGCTCAAGGACAGGGGACTCTACATTTAAGCTGCTTGCATCTTAATCACCATTTCATTCTCTTCCTTAGGTGGCTCTCGCTTCTTTTCTCCCTTCTTTATTACATTATCATCAAACTTCTCTTGAAGCCATTTCTCTTTGGACTGCTTGCTTTCACGAGTATGGGTACTGTCCTGAAAACATGTCTTCTGATCCATAGGCACTTTAACTCACTTCTTGACTCCTCTGATCATTAGAGACTCTTATTCGCAAAGGGGAAAACTACAGCTGAAAGTAAAAAAAAATCCCTTTAGTGACTTCTAGAGGAAACAGGCCATTGAAAGGGCAAAGCAGAGATACTGCATCCCTCAGTAATCCAGCTAAGAGATTAATAGCCAAGATAAAAATAGAAAAATATAATTATTCTAACTTAATTTCCTCTCTTAGAAAATATAAGAGCAGGCAAGACCTTCACAACCCTGATTCCCAGGTTTATATCTCCCTATCAGATTTGCGTGACTTGAAGCACAGGGAAGCCTTAGTAGTAAAACTAAGTGAATAATTCATGGTGAATAGCTTATTTGATGAATTACTGAAGGCCCTTTTTCTGTTTGTGTAGAAAGTTTCTGGCAGATGACAATTTCTTTCACCATGTATTATTCAAATTTACTCAACCATTTTCTTTGTTGCTGTTGTTGTTGTTTTTTAACTTGCTGATTTACTGCAAGCAGCTTTCCAGGTATTGCACAGCACCAGACTCTTGACACTGCAACTGGTCCCCAAAGCCACCTGGGAGAGTTTGTGCCTCCCAGCTGGCTGGGCATAACCTTTACACCGAGGAAAAGTCCTCAGAAAAGAGGTAATGCTCATACTTTGGTTTTCATAGAGAGAGGCAGCAATGGGTTTGAAATTCCCTATAATTCCTTAATCTTTTTTCTTTCTGGGTCACAGAGGCATTGTATGAGGCATCATTCTTACTAGGTAAAAGGCTAATGTAAGATTTATTGGCTGTGGGTAGAGTTCAGATCTAAATTTCTGCTGTCACATTCATACTAAGTAATTATCTGCACATTTATAAACCTACTAGCAAAGGGGGCAGTCAGGCCCTTATCTACTGCTTTTAATTACTTTCATGTTGGGAGTACACAAAAAGTGTGTTTTGTTTTTATTTCCCTTGTTTCGTTTTGCCATGTCAAGCAATATGTCATCTCACCCCAAATCTTCATCTTTTGTGGTGCAAAGGCTTTATGCATTTAAGAGATCGTGAGAAAGAGAAAGATTATTAGGATTTGTAAAACCAAAAATCTTTGCAGAAAGTGTGATGGTAAGCCCAATGGAGTCTATTATTTAACTGAACATATGAAATAAGAAGCAGATCTGCACTGAGCTCTGCGACGACACCAACCTTAGTGAAGAAAACTGGTTTTGGAAATGGAGAGTTGAATGAGGGAAGAATATTTCATAGTCTGTAGGTCAGGCTCAGGGAACAGTGCTGAATCTGAGGTTAAGCATTATAGCTTTTGTTCACAGTTAATTATTGGGGTTTCTTCGGAGAGCCTTTGTGGATGTTGGAGGCTTAGTTCTTAGGGGCAAAGTAAGGGTTGAGGGGTTATTAGCAGATAACATCCTTTAAATTTGTGAGAGGAATTTATAATAGCAGCTCTTAACAATTTGTCCCAGAAATTTTTCTGTTTTCCTGAGCATTCGTACACTCATCATAGTGAGTTGTCTGTATAGAATTATTTTTATTTATGGAAAATAAACAAATTGCCTTATACTTGACATAGTGTTTTATTTTGGCCATCTTTCTTTCTTTGCTCAGCATGGAAGAAGGAAAGTTATGCCCGCAGGAGCCTGTGTACCGCCTCACTTAGCTGTTCTTAGCTGATGGGACAGATCCTTGTGTGAAGAAGGCATGTCTTTCAGCAGAGAGATCTTCAGAGCCCATCTTAGACTGTTCTGCATTTACTGCTGACGTGAAGAAATTTATACTGCATAGCCAGGATATATTACTTCAATTAACATGGCGAAAAATTATTATTGCTGGTTTCTATGTGAAATGTAGAGCTAGGAAAGTATTGACAGAAATGGGATGCAGTAAGTTAAGGATGCAGTTTAACAACATGTCCAACCTATGTCACAAGAAATTATTTGGGGTTTTACTTGACTTATACCTTCTGATTTTCCTTAGAAAAGGAGTTGTTTCCATAGTAACAGCCACATTACATGGTTCTACATTTATGATACTTCTAAGATAGACCAGCATTACAAAGAAATATACTTCTCAACGTGTCATGAAAAAATCCTGTACTTGTTAGTAAGAAAAATCTTATTTTCAGCAAAGTGAGTCACTTGTTTCTAGGTTATGTTTAATTTGTTTATACTCTTTTTCTGTCCCTCCCTCATTTATTGTAGGTGGTGCTTATATTGCTGCCTATTAAGATGCCTGACACCTCCTACTATAGGCTTTTGTCTCCAGCTGCTTACAGCTTTACCAAATATTAACTGTTTAGACTGATACTTTCTGTTCAGGGTCTCTGCCTTGTGCAGAGTCCTTTTGGAATATCTCAAAGCTGTGCAGCTATTTGTGAGAATTACTCTGTGTGTGTTATCTTTTTTTTTTTTTTTTTTTTTTTTTCCCTAGGTTAATCAGTGGGTGGATCTTTTTGAAGATTTCTATATCCCTTCTGGGCAAAAACCTAGTGTAGGGTGTGCCTTTTGCTGTATGTCCATTTCCCATCCCTTCACTCTCCCCTGCCCCAGTTTTGATATTTCACTCCAAGTATCTGTGATCTCTCAGTATCCATGCTGTCAATTCCTGACTTTTGAAGGCTTCTGGAAGATCTTGGTAACGTGCTACTAACACATACATGTATTTATTAAGTGCATATGTATGGATGGATACAGTGCAGGTATTTATGCACTTCAATAGGTTCCAGTGGTTGTCTGGAGAATGACAGGTATAACAGTGCTATTCCATTTGTGTCAGAGGAGTAAGAGATCAGATACAGCTATTAGAATAATTGGAAAATGAAGACAGGACATGACTCTAGCTCTTAACAATTCAACTAGTCAATGAGGAATCGAAAGTGGTAAGGCGCTCAGTAGTTGGAGCATGTTAATTTGCAACCTGTTCAGAAGCTGCCATGGAGACTTAATACCTCAGACATTTCTTAATGAATTTTAAAAACAATGTGAACTTGGTTACTGCAGTTGCATGCTGTATTGTGATTCATTCCTGTCAGAAAATGTACTGAGGTGCTGTTTCTGAGTCCAGTGCTGTTCACTGCATGCAGAATTACTTCTCTGGCCCTTGGTATAAGACACTAAGGAATTTTCTTACAATGCCTTAGTATTTCAGTATTATACTTCATTTTGTGAATTTGATATTTCCCCCCACACACACACTATAAGCTCTAGGGGTATATTGCTATGCTACAAAACAATGCAGTGTCAAGATACCCAAGTTAGCTCTGGAGTACTAGTAGGGCTTTTTTTGGTGCAGTACTCCATCACTGTGAAGTGTATTTAATTTGGTTGGGCCACGGCACTGCACAAATACAGATCCTGACACCTGAATACTCTCTTTTATTGGCAGCTTGGAATATTCCATAGTATCATATAGATCTAAGTTATGCATTGTTTACCAAATCTCTTCTGGATGCACATTTCTTCTGGCATCCAAAACTGGCAGAAATCTGCCTGCAGAGCCTGGCAGAGTCCCTTAGCTGTTTCACCTTTTTTTTTTTTTTTTTTTTTTTTTTTTTCTGAAGGGAACACACGTGGGGTTGTAAAGGTCGTGTTATTTAGCACAGAAGTGACAAGTGAACCGTTACCTCCTGCAGCCTCTGCCATGCTTCTTTCACGACTGCTACTTTGATTTGTCACTGGGGTAGTCTCCTTCAGTCGCCTCCTTGCATGACTATCACTGCCGCTTTGTCATTTCACTTCCTAGTGCAGATCTAAAGGGCTTGGTTCATACCAGTCAACTGCCATTCCTAACCTGTCAGGCAGCAAACAAATCTAACTCAGTAATGCAAGCAAGATCCCAGTAATTCATGAATCTCTGAAACACCAAAAAGAGCAAAAGACGTATCTGTAGATGAGCATAGGCTACGTTATACTATCACTGTAACACTTTATTCTGACAAGCTACCAGATTTATGGTTGTTTTCTTCCCCAGAATTTCAGCATCTCTGGCATTATTGATCGTGTTATGTGTAACAGCAAGTTTGCTCTGGGAGATTTTTGTAGCACAGTAGTGGAGACACAGCTGGGGATGTAAGTGAACTTGGTCTGAGTGGGGGACATCGCTTGCTGTTTCTCAAGTAAAGCCTTCTCAGAGAAATGAGTAAAAGGCAACAGCATGCAGCAGCCAACGTACAGGAACGGGTGTTGGTCTATATTAGGTCACTCCATTTGCCTTCCTGAAATAATTTAGCTACTCTTCCTAGCAATTCCTCTTTTAAGAGCTGGGAAGCAGTGTATTGGACATGAGCAGAAATATTGCAAGAAAATAAACATAGAAGTTCTGTCAGTAGGTTCTGGGACTAGGATGGGAAACCTCTGTGGTGGTAGCTGAGTGTGAGTAGTGTTATTTGCAGTGGATGCTAATTTGGAGGAAAGCCTGGAAGTAAAAGCTGCAAAGTGAAGTAAATAGCATGCTTAGTCGCTTCCTTTTCCTGCCAGCTCTCTTAGAATCTGCGTATAGTCTTCTCCTCCTAACTTGTTATTTAATCCAGTACAAAAAGGCGTACTAGTGACTAGAAGCTGAAGCAAGATAAGTCTAAGAATAGATGTAAGCTTTTAAAAGTGAGAGCAATTAATAGTAGAACAGTGTACCTACAGCTCTAGTGGGTTGTCTGTCACTCACAATCTTCAGTCAACATTGGATCTGTTTCTAGCAGATGTACTTAGCACAGAACTTGATTCAGAGTTGACTAGATTGGAAACTGTGGCCTGACTATACTAAGTCATCCCATGAGATGAAAATCTGTGAGCCTTTTGGGAAAAGATTCTCTAACTGGCTGATTCTCTGTCTGTACTCTTGGCTGATTGCTTCAGGTTTCCTAATTGAAAGTTATTTTAATTTTACCTCATGTCAATACTCTCAAGTATTCTTACACTATTAAACTATTCTGAAGTGTAGGTTCATTCTTTCAGCTGGATGAAAATAAGTACATGTATCAAATTAATAATATCTAATACTAAAGAACCAATGTACTGTGTTATCGAAGAGTTAGTTTTTAATACTAGATCCTGAAAGTAGATCAGCATAGGCATATCTTTGTGTCCATAGAGAGTTCATTGCCTTCCATTCTGCAGATACATTTGCTGGATTATTGCCTTAGTTTTCCTTCATAGTTCTGAGAGGATTATAACTTGTATCCAAAATGATGGAATTCACACCCCAAATAATATAGCGTATTAAGATGAAAATGTGTATGGGGCCAGATAAAGTGCAAAGAAACACATGCAGGTGAAAAAATAACATCCTCTCTGTGTGTGTATATATCTGTATATAAAGTAACGGCTCAAAATCAGCTATTCGCACCCAGGGAATGATGATGGAGTAACTCGTTTTCGTATCAATGATGGGATAGCTGTGCTCCATATTGTGCGTAAGGCTCTGGTTCTTCAAGAGTGCAGACTAAGGGACTTGCTGGAGCACAGTTTCTCTGCTTTTCTGCTTAAACACATTTGTTTTGAGAGGTAAAGGTGTTTACCTAGATCTTGTTTGTATATATGGGTGAGATGAGGTGAGGATTCTTACCAAGACCTTGGAGCTAGGAAGTACTTCTTTTCATCCCACAGTTTAGACTTGCCTCTTCTGGTTTTCTGAAAACATCAACTCATTGCTCTGAAGTTGTCAAAGGCACAACAGAATGGTTACAATGTTAATCTTATTCAGTTAAGTGCTACAGAAAAAATAAATCACATGATATCATTATAGGGCGCATATATTTTCTGAATGTTCATTGTTTTGATCATCCCACCAAAGAATGAATAAAGCAGAGGAAGAAACAACACACTTTACAGAGAAGGATTAGAAAGGGTGAGGCAGAAAAAATAGAAGTTTTCCTGGAAGGAGAGACTAAGGCCCTTTAGCTTGAAAAAAAAGAAGACAGAATGGAGACTACATAAGAGCTTAGTGAAACCTTGAAGAGGCGATTACAGAATGACTGTGCACTATTTCTCTCAATATAAGAACCGAAGACACCCAGGCTTAATGTGACCAAAATTAGTTGATTTTGTTTTCCACATGGTGTGTAAGAATTATGCCATGTAACTCAATGTATGCGATGATGTTGGTGCCTAAAAAATTTAGGAGAAAGGTTCATAGCTGGCTATTAAATACAAAAGTCTGGATGGTTTACCTCGACTACAATATTCCTGAGTTACCTTTGGGAAGGCAGTAAGATATGCAGAAGAGATCAGATTCTGGCTTTGGGGCTGTGCAAGGGCATTCACTACTGAGCGGTGGACTCAATGGATATTTGGCTTGCAGTATGATCGTGCTTTTCCTCTTAACCAGGTACCTTATTTTACATGTACTGCAATCAAAAAAGTTGTGCTGATTTATACTAAAAGAAGATCTACAAGACACAATATTTGCTTCTGTTAGAGCAAATTTTATCTTTACTTACTTATGTAACTGTTGTTTTCCCTTAATTTTTTTTATAGTGAAATTTTTACTTAATGTTTGTTTTTAGTTGTTGAGTCTGTGCATGAAGTAAGGTCTGCCACCTGTTTTTGTCTTTAAGGTTCCATGTGAGATTTTTAAAGAGTTTACATAAGAAAGGAAAGCAAAAGCACAAAATTGCTTAAATATGTATGTGGTTTCATTAGACTGTCCACACATGATGATAAGGACAGCACTGCAAATGTCAAATTAAAAGATCAGTCTGTTCCTGGTATAAACCAATCCTACTGTGTCGCCTTCAAGTAGCATGATGCCATTTTCCAGGATCTATTATCAGAAAGGGAGCAGTAATGAATCCCTGTGCCAATCAACTCCACAGGCTTGAGTGGAAAAAGGAAAAGAGGAGGAACAAATTACATGGGTAAATACCTCTGTGATATTTTTTTTTTTTTCTAACAGCATAAGAAAGTTCTTCCATTTATAGTCTCTGATCATCTGCATTATTATGCTTATAATCCTTTTAGCTTCTGGCAGTGTTGCTTCAGTGCTAACATATAATCATGCTTTGTCTCAAGGAAAGTCAGAAAAGGAGGACAGAGGAAAGAAATAGGAAGCCAAGCAAACAGAAATAATGAAGTAAGTGTTTTGTGCTCTGCCTTGCATCTCACTGACCTTCCTTCACCAAAGCGAAGCTTGGTTGCAGTTTGAAGTGCTTAAAAGGATTGCTTCTCTCTTTTCTTTTGGAGCAACATAAATCCCTACCACACCTTTGTTTATCTGTGGGGAAAAAAGCAGGTGCCATAATTTGTATGGTTCCAAATGTAAACCTGAAAACTTAGTAATGCAAATATTTTGAAAGAAGCATAAGGCAAAGATGAATGCTTATTTTCCTCTAATGAAAACAATATGTGAAATGGAAATAGGTTCTAAACTGTATTCTAAGTGAAGAGCTACGTTCCTTTAGTGACACATTATTCTTAGAGCACACGGTAACTCTGAAGTTTCTGTTTCTAAAAAACTTTTGATGTATGTTCTTAAGTGTCACCCCAGCTGTATGTCTGCAATTTATGCTAAACTCCGAGATAATTTATAATCTGTTTCAAAGCCAATTGAAATCAATAGAAAAAACCCCATAGACTTATAGGAGCTTTGCACCAGGCCTTTAAAGGTTTGTTTGGTTGTTGATTTTGTGTGTCAGCAAAACTGTCCAACAGTCCAACCCTTACAGGTTTGGCACACTACAAAGAAACAAACTTTGGGTATCTTCCCTTCATAGGACAGGAAAGCATGGCAAGATGAAGAGGCCCACCAGCAGTCACCAGGTGGTCAGTAGAAGGAGCAAGCCTGGTTCTGATTCCGTAAGCACTAGACTATCGCGCCCCACACTGAGAAGTTTATTGCAGTTTTATTTTCTAACATATTCCGTTGTGCAATGCACGTGTTTAACACAATCAATATGTGCTGGTCCCTAGCTGTACTTATGAACAGTTTCATACCTGAAACATTTCAGCACCTTGAATACAGGTGGTGGTGGTTGCCTTGTTCCAGCACATGCCCATCAGCCCAAATTCATAGAAAAACACTCATTAAGGCACTGGGGCTAATGTCACTAGCTTGTGCCTGTAATGGTAGCTGCAGATAAATGAAGTGATAGTAATCAGTGAGGTGAAGCACAGCAATGATCAGTGTCTCTGCCATCTATAGTAGTAGATGTTGTCTACACCTGTCTTTTCAATTTTTATCATATGTAAAAACTTGGTGCATCAACAGAAAAAAGTGTTATAATTCTGTAGTTTGATAGTTCTCTTGTACCTTTAGACTTAAAAATAAAGTAGGGTATATCTGAGGTCTTCTCTTACTCTTTAAAAAAAACTCAAATGCAAGAAATAAAATCCCACCGCATATCATGGTTTTCTAAAAAGCCCTGGACGCTGGCAACTATTGTTGTGTTTCCTTCCCATAGTGATGAACCTTCCTGCGTTCTGCATAGCTATTGGAATTTCTTTAATACACAGTATAAAGAAGGAACCTGTATGGATCTGGGGAAAGATGCAGAATCAAGAACTTAAGCCTGTAGCGATGGTTCCTGTGGTTAGCTCTGAGAGATCTGTTTTTCCAGAGTGGAAAATGTCTGTTTCTCCAAAAACTCCATCATTGCTATGCTGGCAGAACCAGCAGCAAGGGTAAACAGTGTGATATCATAAGCAGAGCTGTTGTCTGCCCATTTCATGGTCAGTAGGAGAATGGAAGTAAGACCATCTGTGACCAGTGTTCACCAGTTCTGATCTGTGATTCCTTGGTGGCTTGAGCTGGGTGGTTATTGGTTTGCTGTGGATTCACTCCGCGTTTTGCTGCCTCTCCTCATTATTTCCACAAGTTATATGAAAATTGTTTCCTTTCCCTGAAAGCTGTTCCTGTAGCTTTATTTGGAATACTATTTACTCGTCGTTGGAAAGTGACCTATGCATCTGTGAACAGAAGGTGAAGTGTTTCATAGGACAGTGTGTCTATTAAGTAGTGCTTGCTGTGCAAAGAAAATATAAATTTGAGCCTCTGCCAAAAGATTCAACTAACTACTCAAACAGAACTCGATGGTCCTATTTGCATGGGCTCAGGATCTAGCCCTGCTGTGTTTGTGTAGGTATTTATAACATATTTATACATTTATATTTATAAAATACTAGGAAATTTTTTATTTGATTTTTCAAAGTGAGAGCGAGAATTTTAGCTGCATAGCTCCTGTTAAAATCAGTGGGACTGTTGCTGGTAATATCCCAGGTGAAACACTGAGCGTATTAGAACTACAAAATGTAATGATGTATCTCTGTACTGCACAGCCTACCTTTAACTGCTCAACCATTGCTTTTAGGATGCAGGTAGCTAAAGATAATGCAGTCATGAATGCAATGTCATGCTGCTGTCAGGAAAACAAGCTGATGTCAGTCGTCCCGGTTTCTTTGGAGATTGGTACACAGCAGTGGTATGTTTACTGTAGAGAAGAATGAGACCAATTTTAATTTAGTATTATGCCCATAAAATGGCTTGATTTGTGACATTTTTTTTCAGCACTGCTGGCATTGAAATTCTATTCTGAATTATATTTTTTATACTTAGAAAACTTCTAAAGTTGGAAATCAATGCAGGATTTGACCTTTGGTGTGGTTATGAAGAATACAGCTCAGATAAATGAAATCTTCTCTTAGTTTGTAATTGTAGGTGTGTCTAGATTGCTGTTAATGCTTTTTGCCACTTGAGATTTTTGAGCATACAGAAAAATGGAATGGTAAGCGGTTGCACTCTTTCAAGAAGTGATAAGGGTGTAGTGTTTGTCAATTTAATATTACAATTGTTTCAGTTACACCTCTGATAATGCTTTTTCATTTACACTTGTTCACTCTGAATGCTTCTTCTGTATTGAAAACTACTCTAAAATTAAGCATGTCCATTGTTCTTTCCTTTTTAATTCCTGCTTAGCAAATAATAAGAAGACTAAGACTACTTATTTTATTATTGCGGAGAGAGTATTAGTGGGAAAGAACTTGCTTGCTCGCAGCAGCTTTGGTGAAAGCTTAGCATGACCTTTCCTTATACTCTAGGCTGCAGAAGTGCAGTAAGGGATTACAGAGAAACTGCTAAGAAGAGAGATGTGTGAAGAAAAGTTACATCAGGAGTACGCATTGCGATAGCTCCATTGACATGAAGCTTCTTTTTACAGTAAGTACAGCCGTTGCAGCATACTACTGGAGAAAAAGAGCAATGAAACTGAACACCCAGAAAAATCCTGTACTTTTGCCGTCTCCCACTTCACAGCTGGCTGTACATTTGTGAAGTGGGGAATATTTTCTGTTGTTTTACAGTGTTTGCTCATTTTATTCACTAAGCGAGTTTTCCTTCTTCAAAGTAAAATGAATTTGCCTCTGGGAAACTAAACCTGGGGTCTCAACTGAGACTCATTGTCATTAGCGGCAGAGCCCAGGAAGTTCCTAATTTAATGAGCAAGTAATTTCTGAAAATCTTTATAGATATATACACACACACATATGTATATATTTGAAAATCAACTTCTGTTCTACTATCCAAAGATCATACAGTCTAAACTGAGGCCAAGAGGTAACAGATGGGTTTGAGAAGAAAACAGCACAATGGAAAGTATTTTGTATCCTGTTTGAAGTTACCTTAATCTACCTACACCCTAACTTTTTGCTTTATATATGGCTAAACTTTTAAACAGGCATTTGAAAGACATGAGCTGAAAGCTGTAAACAGATGTTCACAGCCTAGTCTGGGAGGAAGCCCGATGATGACTGTTGTAAAATGTTGTGAGTAGGTACAGACTGCCATTGTTGCCTGGACAGAGGTTCTGAACTGACATTTCCCTACTGAATGAAAAATTTTAAGTAGAGCAGAGAGAAATGATGAAGAGCCTTAAATATGAAGTCAAGTAGTCATGATTGCCTTAGGCCAGGTAAAGGAACACGTCTCCCAGTGAGTGTCATATTTCTGTATGGTTGGTGTAGGCTGAAATGTATGGGAGCAAAGTACAGATAAGTTTTCTAAATGTGATTTTCAGTCACTTTTCAAGGAACTAGGCTAGAAAATACATTTTGTATGAATAGATTGAGTTTCTCAGTTCCTGTATGCTTTTCTGTTGTTACACATTTCGTAATAAAAATCTGCTTGTTAAGGGATATGAAAAGTTAACAGCAGCAGCTGATTGAACACTATTACAAAAAAAAAGGGGGGGGGGGGCAAGAAAATCAATGTCTTTATGAAAACAGTATCCCAGGCTTGTACTCTTGAAGCCAGGAATAGGCCGTTTGAATGATTTCCTAGTTCCTAACTGTGTGCCAGTATTAATACCACGAACTCTGCTAGGATACCTTTCCACCAAAACACAATGTGGGAACATCTACTCTCACAGTCTGGAAGCGGATCCTCCTTACACAGGAATGAACATGTCTTCCAGAGAGATAGAGAGGTATACAGAAAGTAAAGCTATAATTCTCAGAAGTGGCAAGTGCCAAGTGTCTAAGTTTTGAGTTGTTAGAAGAGTTCAAGGTGATCTGTGCAAGAGGATAGGAACGCAACAATTGCTCTAATTCAATGTTGTGCTCCAATAGTACCACTAACACCAGAGACAGGGAAAAAACCCCAAACAAACAAATTCCAACTCCAAACTAGCAGTCATAGAATCATAGAATCATTTAGATTATAATAACCTTAATAAAAGAGCTTTGAGATCATCAAGTCCAATTGTTAACTCAGGACTGCCAAGTCCACCGCTAACCCATGTCCCTAGAGCGCTGCATCTATGTGTTCTTAAAATGCCCCCAGTGATGGTGACTCCACCACCTTCCCAGGAAGCCTGTTCCAATGCTTGACCACCCTTTCCATAAAGACATTTTCCCCTATACCCAATCTAACCTTCCCTGGTGCAACTTGAGGCTGTTCCCTCTTGTTCTGCCACTTTTTATAGGGCAGCAGACTTACACCCCCCTTCCTACAACCTCCTTCCAGATAGTTGTAGAGAGTCCCTGTGCTACTAGTGATCTCTTTGGGTCTTTTGAACTCAGATGCATACATCACAGAACCCAGTAATCTGAATTTCCATGATCCTTTTCTAAGCACTCCAGGCTGAGCCATTTCCATGACTTTGTAGGATATATCCAGGAATTTTGTACCTGTGATTGTAACTTTGCAGGTTATATCCAGGAATTACATGGTTGTAATCCTAACTGTGATGCAGCTTGTTTTACTTATCTCTCTGCTCCCACCTGACATCGCTGGCTGATTATCATTGCCTTGCTATGACAAAATTTTATTCAGGGATAGTTATTATTTACTTTTCAACAGTACTTGGCAAATAACCCGTAGGAACAACAGGGGGGTTTTGTACTTGCTTGTAGTTTGGGGTCTGCACGTGTAGGACTAACTTCTTGTTGGTTGTTTACAACCCAGCTCTGACTGCAGGTTGGCAGATCATCATCTCCTAGAGGAAACTGCTTCTGGAGGTATAGCACAGGGGAAAAAAAGGAACTGAACCTGACCTCTTTGTTTGAAAACACCTCTATGAAAATAATATATGAAATATACAAAATTGATAAAACATTTTACTGTTGTTTAATAAACTGGACATGGATTTTGTAGTGTACTGCAAGAGTTTGGGGAACAAAGTATTATTTGGTCAAAAGTCAGGTCAGGCTGACAATAGAAGATGACTGAACAATGTAGGCTTTCAAGTGTACACAGCACTGTTCAACAGATCTGCCCTTTACCTAGGCAGGGCTGCTTAAGTGTCTGTCTGTGAGGTTAATATGTGGCAGCTTTGTTACAACTTTAATGATCCTAAAGGCTGAACGTGGGAAAAGAGCCCTCAAACCTTCCTGTGAGACAGTTCAATTTGTGGCCGGTTTTTCAACCCTGTGGCCTGCAGTGGGAAGAGCTAACCAGATGAAAGCCTGGAGCACTGATTCACCTCAATTTCTATCCACTCTCTTCTGTGCTACAAACTGATAGCCAAAGAAGTTTCTCTTTTGCTTTTCCTCCTTCCCATGCAGTTGGTTTCAATCAGACAGGCAACACCTGCGAGCCTGAAACTGTAGCCTGCTATTCTGGTGGCCGTAATACTTTGTGGGTCCATTCTTGCTGTCCAGTGACACAACTGATGTATTTGAGCATCTGTGAGACCATTTGTGAAGTGCCACGTGGAAGGGGAACTTCCCTTTGTTAGCCAGTGTAGTATGATGCTGGATATCATGTAGCCCAAGCGCGTAGAGATAGGCATGGACCTAAAAATGTCCTTGGATCATTCCAAAGGGCCATGAGGACAACTAGGAACTCCTTGCATAGATGTGCAGTTGTGAAGATTAATCACTGAATCAACCAATTAGTGAATAAAGAATTAAAGTTCTGTAGCATAAGGTGTTTGGCCTTTCTGTAGCTACTTTTTTGGAAAGCACTTGCTATTGGCCTAGCTTTTCTCTTGTTAAAAGCACATTAGACTTTCTGTGACATTAATAGGGAAAGAGGGCAGCGGTAACATTCAGCCTGTTGCATTGTCTTACCTGCCCCTGCTGAGATTTCGGTATGACAATGATGGGAAACAAATGATTGTAAAACTTAGTTCACAGGTTACAGAAAGTGCTTTAATCTTTTGCCTCTTGCCAGCAGCGCTGCTGACAGGCAGGCCAGTACCTGGAACAATGCTCAGGATTTGACAGTGGTTGGTGGGTGAGAGGCTTGGAGAAAGTGTCTTTTTGAATGTATAAGTAGCCTACGCAAGCAATACAAGCTTAAATTTACTTCTCAGCACTCCTCACAGCTGCAGACAGCATCTGGGGTGGCTGTGATCCAGAAGAGGGGTCTGAAGGTGAGCTTCCCCTTCTGCTGGCGTTTCCAAGCTTCTGCAACAGGCTGGGAGTAGGAATCACACACCCACCCACCTTCCTGCTCTCTGTCATCTCTCTTCCCAGATCTTTCAATATCATGTACTTAAAGCCAGTGGCACCTGGTTCCCCTTCTTTCTCTCCGCCTCTTCCAGAGAATTTTTGCTATTTTATGGTCACATATTTCTGAGTGTGGGTTTTTTTCTTTTTAATATCTATCAGTTACTGGAAGGAGTGGAGGAAGGATAACTGGGAGAAGGGTGGGGAATGGGGGGAAGCAAGAGAAGACCTGTTAGGATCAATTATCTTATTTTGGAATGCATTTCATAGAAATGTAAAAGAGGAAAGGACCACTGAAGCCACCTCATACTCCCTGCTGCTCCAGGCAGCATGAACTGCAGCTGTGCTGCTCTTATCAGCTTTTTGTTAACCCAGTTTTGGAGGCTCCATGCTTCCCAGGCATTCACTTCCAATGCTTCACAGTCCTTACTGTCAGGAAGAATTTGCCCAGTATTCTACATATCGGTTATTCCTGATTTCACTCCAGGCTTGTTTCTTCTTGTTCTGGCCACCACAATTACAGAAAATACATCATGACTCCTTTTGTGTTAGTATTTTTTTTGAAGACCCTGTTTATGCTTCCACTTAATCCTTTTTTTCTATGAATAAACAGTTTGGTTTTTTTTAATATTACTCGTTCTGCATAGGCTATGCTTTCATCATTGCTTTCCTCAGCACTCATACTTTGGCCCATGTAAGATGTGGCTCTCAAACTAGGACATGCTTCTTCAGCTGAAAGGGACCAGTGCTGCTTGTACTTGCTGTTACTGAACTACTATCTTTTTGAACAGTATTTCTCGTTTCCATTGTAATTTTGAATTTTAGCACTATTGTCCAGTATGTTTACAGCCAGATATTGTTTGCCTAACTAATAATATTCTCTACACTATCACTTTTATCTTTCATGATAATATTAACTTGTAGCAAATCCAGGACAGACACATGGACAAACCCAGCTGATAAATTTTGATAATAAATTACTTTCACTTGATGCAAAGGTCCAACCAGCTTGACACATATCTTTTTGTAGTTGGTTTTCTAGTCCATATTTCCCAAACATTTTTTAAGAAGCAGTGCTTAAAGCGTTGTAAAGACAAGATGCAGTATTCACCATATTGTTTCTTTTAGCTTTCTTTCCCTACCAGAAAAGGAATAAAGCTTGATTTCTGTTGAGAGTTACTGATCTTTTTTTTGCGTTCATATAACAGCTTATAAATGCTGTTTCAGTATTTGTTCCAGTACTTTTCTGGGAACAGAAGCTAAGCTGACCAGTTGTACTGAACCTCACTGCAGCAGCTAATGGCCCTGTGATTGCTTCAGCCCATATCCAAATATCTGGACCAGATACCCTCAGTGCTTACTAATATAAACAATGTTATATAAATAGTATTTTCAATAAATGAGTATCTCTAGTGTACTTATCTTTAACTTCCAACTCCTTGCCAAAAAAATTTAACATCGTCCACTTACTGGGAGAACAGGAAAATACTCTTGGGTTATCTGAGCAGTTAGTATAGCTATCAGTAATTATAGTTACTATAATTATTACTATATGGTATAATTTTTTAATTATAGGGTGCCAACTGTCAAAACTGACAGCCGTTTAAAAAAGAATTTTCATATTCCAGAATTTTACATGACGTCTTACTTATTTGAATGTAGTTTATTTTTGCACTTTACTGGACTGTAAAAATACAATGGTCAGCTATCATTTATTTTTACTTCCCATGCAGTGATACAGTTCTGTAGGTCTTCATCTAAATCCAAAAGACTTTTATTAAATAATAAAATAAATGTATTTTTGTATTACCAGTATCAAGCATTGCAAATTTGATTTCTTTTTCTCCCAAGCTTTAAAGATTCATCGTATGCTTAGTTTTAAATGCTTTTGTGATAATAACATCTACTTGCAGTATGCTGCTTTTCAGTACATGATGATTTACAAGGTGTATCAGTACCACTGCTCAAGTTTTACAGCTAGTGAACTGTGGCGAAGGAGGTTACCCCAGAGGGCAAGCCCCTTGTATGTGGGTCATAGTAGTTGTATTTTCCTGCATCCTTGTCTATCCTTTGATGTAAACATCTTCACACTGGGAACTAAATATTGAAAATGATCTTTTAACTTGTAGCTGGTGGTTTGAAAAGAGCTCGTAAAGTGATAACAGTCCTGGCAAATGTTCCATGACAGACAAAATAGCAGCTCTTGCAAATGTAACTTTAGTTGTGTGAATACTATCCAGGTCTTCAATTTCTCCTGATTGCTCTCAGAACACAAATCAATGAATCCAGCTCTTGTTCATCAGCCTTAAGAATGATGTTCAAAGCAGAGGGAGAAGAAGGAATTCTTGTGTGGCATTTACATACATGTGATAATAAAGGGAGCCTTGCAGGGACCTGTCCCAGTCAGAAATGGGGTTATGGAAAAACCACAAAGCCTCATAAAATATCGTAGCTGTATATGATGGTAAATGTTAGCAGGTATAGACAGATGACAGACTGGCTGTGCCAGTTCAGGCTACAAGGTTTATTGATATTATGCAAGGGTATGTTGGTTGAGTGATCAGTAAATGGGAACATAATAAAATCCTGAAAAGTGAGGGGTGTGGGAAGGAACATTAGAAATTAGAAATTAGGCCTAATTTGGCTAAAGAAAGATAGGTCCTCCTTGCCCTTGTTCATTATGTTGCTGTGTTATTTTTCCCTCTCCTTTGTCTTCTTTTCCCTTTTTTTTTTTTTTTTTTTTTTTTTAATCTGGCATACATAGCTTTTCCTTTTGCTACAGCATTATGAATTTCTTATCTGAAAAAAAATTTCAGGCTATGCTAGTGTTCCAGCATAAGGAAATAAGCATCACTGCCACAGACAAAAGCTGCTTTCTGAATCTGTTTTTTCCCTCTGTGATTAAAATGAGGTAAACTCAGATTTTAAGAGTTCCTACTTCATCCCAGTTAATTTTGTGTTTCCTTAGAAAGCACATTTTTCATCATCTTTAATATCACTCTATCAATTGATAGTCAAATGACACCTTTTGAAGGCAGAAGGGGTACTGTCTGCAAATCCTCCCCAACAATAGGATAATGGAATATCTTATAAAATGCACTAGTGTTTTAAATACTTCAACCATTATCCTTTCCTTTTAATTTGTTTTTTTTTTTACCTCCTAGAAAGTTACCTTTTAACAAAGCTTGTTGAAATGGTCCAAACTCATATTATTAGTGCCCTGAATTAAGATGAACCATAGCAGTGGTAAAATGATGCTAACATCTTTGATGTTCAGAGACAGTTTGTGCTGTTGAAAAAAATAGATCAGCTTTATCATATGTTGTTCATACAAACTGCTTCACAGGGTGTTATGCTGGACAGAGCAGACTTGAGATGCTTGGATTTTGTCCTTGGTTTTGCTGTTACTTTTGACGAAATCTTAACCAAGTGATCCATGTGCCTCAATTTACAAACAGCTCTGTCATTTGGCTATACTACATTAACACCTGCAAAATTTTTAATAGTTGAGTAAAAGACTTCATGTGCTAGACATGCTTAGTACTCTAAGCATTGAAAAGGTGATATTTATGACTGCTCAGTAACTTAGCTATAGATGTGTTTAAAAAATATCTTATCTCATTCATCAAATACCATTTTTTTTTTTGCAAAAGAGAACACAAATTCATCAATAAATCTGAAAATTGCTTAAAAATTGTTTTACCCTAAGAAGTTGACAGTGGAGAAAGGAATGCTTTAGAAAGAGAGGGGAGGTGAGCATTAGGGTGCCGAGATGTAGAAAACTCAAAAAAAAGAATTGCTTTGTTGGTTGATGTTCGTGTGTTTTGATTTGTTTACTGAAACATACATATTGGATTCTTCAGACTTAATGGAAAACAGCTATCCTCAAGCAGCAAACCAGGGCTGGTTTGAGTGTGTGTTAGAATATATCCTCAGGCATTTGACCCTAAGAAACTACAGTGGCACATCCCTTTGCAGAAAGAAATCTCCATGTCCTGGGACTGTAGATTGTGTTAAAGCAGAGTCTCTCTCTCATTCTTCCAGTTGCACTGCAACTTGCAAACAATTTCTTGGAAAAATAATGCTTTTTCAAAAAGACTTGTTCTCATCCATTTATACCTTTTATCTGCTCCTTCATTTACTTTTTCACATGTTATATCGCTTCCCTAAACACATGGCTTCCTCTTCCTCTGTGGTGCTTTTGTCACTGTTGTTTCTTGGTCAAATAGTTGGCAACTGGCAATTCTGCTTGTATTAGCAGTTTTGAGAATGCTTCTCCTTATCTTCAGTTAACTATAAAATTGTCCTGGCTTTTCAATGAGGAGATTAGCTTGTTGGGATATCTGTAAAACCGGCTAAGAACAAGGTGGAATCATTACTGTGTGAGATGCAGCCTCTCTGCACATCAGCAATTTGCCAGCCACTTGGAAAAAATACTGGTTTATAGTACTTCACACAGTAAGAGACTGAAACTATCCTACTGCTCCTCCAGAAGGTTTGCTTTGCACCTCTTTATGTAAAACTGCTTGAGCTAAAATGTTCACAGTCTTTACAGTTGATCAGATGTTTTGATTTGGTTTAAATTATTGTTAATTTCTGAGTTCTGTCCGCTGATCCTTAAGTTTTTCACTCCTTTCAGATCTTAACAAAAGATTAATGATCACACCATTTTGAAACAGAAAAAAGGAGTCAAGATGTTTGACTCCTTTTTGACTGTATGACTGGAGTCCTAAACTACTAAAAAAGGAAATGACTTTCCTACCCTTGACCTTTCACATTGAACTTTATAGCTCTTGGTGCACTTTTTCCACTCTTTCACAGTTTGAAAGTGTTTGCAAGGGATGTAATTCCCTGTGTGTTAATGGTTCCAGTTTGCACCTCAATGATTCCGTGTAAATGTGCGAGGGGCAGAAGGCGTGACCTTCTTTCCATAACTCATGCCTTTTTCAATAACTTGAGGGACTTCAGCAAGAAATCTAACCCCTTCGTCTGCTGCCAGTGTGGTTCTGAAAAGGGATCTGAACTAGATGGTTAAACTAAGAAGGAAGCTGTTTGATACTGCCCAGTGTTTTATGTTCCCTGTTTCACTACCTGCTGGAAAATAGCTTTGGCTCGCTAGCCTTGTACGTTCCCTTCCCATCCCCCCACCCCCCTTTTTTTCTTCCTAGGAAATATTTCGAGAATCTGGTCAGGGAAGCATAGGAAAAGGGGAAAATATTGGAATTGTGTATAGTCAGTAGCCAACTGTTATAAACTGAGTCATGGTGAGATAGAAGCTGCCGTTTTCCCTGTAAATAGCACGAAGACTTTCAGTTAACAGGGAAAGAATATAGTTAAACAAAGAAATTATTTCACTTAAATCCAGTTTATTTGTATATATATATAGTGGCAAACAAATATAGGCTTTAGGATTACTTGATTTTACACAGCCATTTCCTGGGGAAAGGGGCACTGTAAGCTTCGAGGAAGAAAAAATATCCAGTTGAGATATTTTGCAGCCTACCTACTCTTCTCTCTCAGCACAGCTAAGGAACGTGGTTAGCAGATTCCTCTGTCAAGAAACTGTTACGCCACCAGGCTGCAACAAAGATGGAACAGGGAAAAAGACAATGAGATTAAAGTGATCAAGGGGTGTTAGAGGTACAGCCTTCTGCTCTGTTCTTGTCTAATGCTGCATGGGACTATTAGTCAACTGAATCGGTGGTAAAATGATGACCACTGTGGTGACTGGGCAAGCATGAGGTGGTTTGACTGAAAGTTAAATGGTGAAAATCTACACTTTCATGTGACGTTCTTCATGCAGAGATTCCTTTTGTGTTTTCAGAGACTGCACTTTAGAGAGTTCGCTACAATGTTATACAGACAATTAAAAATGTAATTAAGAAGATGGACTACTGAAAAAGAGAATAGTTAACAAGTAAAAGCATAATGAGGAAAAGAAATATGTCTGGTAAACAGATACAGGGAGGGAGAGGGAGTGAATATTTTGTCAGAAAAATAGAAAAAAATCTTAAAAGTCAATCATAAGACAACTAGTATAGGAAGGGGGAAGAGTGAGTAACGGCAACTGATGGAAATGGAAAAATAAGACTAGCAGAAATGAGGAGGAGGGAGTGCGGGATGTTTTCTTTACTCTGGGTTGAGTAATTATTTTTTTTTGGACCAATTAACCTTGTACATACTGGGTACACAATAAACTTTTCCAACTCAGCTCAGAGACTGCATTTTATAACCAGTTCTCTCCTGCCTAGTTGCCTGTCACACAGACTCCTGTTTTTTTTCCATTTGGGGATGAATCCTAACCATTTTTCAGGCTTTTAAAAGTCTGTGGTTTTGAAAGGCCATTGAAAATAGCTTTCAATTTCTGCTATGCTCTCTTAATGTAGATGTCAAAATCACTGATGAGAAAATATTGTTAAATGATCACAGATAAAGTGGTTTCACTTTTGATGAGTACCCTGGAGAAGACCGAGACATTCTGATGAACTGTGCCAAGGGGTTCTGCACTAAACACAGACACATACTGAGCTGGTAGAAACGAAGTCTTAAATGGCTAATCAGAGGTTTTAACCACCTAACGGAGAGGAGGATCTATAAAGTAGAAGCAAACTATTTGTGTCCTCTTAGGGGCCCCTGATTTAATTTGCAAATGACGGGTGTATTGCCTCCAGGCAGTAACACTGAGATGGCATCCCTTATCCCAGCAGGGATTTCCCCAGTGTGCAGGGGACACTGTCCCCCCTCACCAGATGACTGTGGAAGAACAGGGAACAGCTGATGTTTCAGGAGGGTTTGTGAAGTCTCCTTGTGCAACAATCTGACTTTGTGTCCTGTGTCTACTGTCTAGAGACCACAGCCAGATGGGCCAAGACAGCATCAGAAAATGAAACTTTTTAAGTAAACTTCAGAACTTTTAGTTTTAGAAGTAAACTAAATTTAATTAAATAAAACTAAATTTAAGTTTAACCCCTCTGGTTACTGGCTCTGTGATGAGTGACACCATCTTTATTAGCTGCTCTTCTTCATGTCAGGCATTACTAGTGCTTTTATTACTTTTCTTTTTTAATGTATTCATATATGTATTCAGTTTAAAAATCCATAGGCTTTAAGACCTAAAATGTACTTGTTGTTTTTCACCTTCAGAGTACATGGTATGCTTCTTCAAAAGAATCAGACGTGTGAATTTTCATGGGTGTATATCTGTAACAGGAGGACTTGTAAACAGAAGAAAAAATAAGGTCTGAGCTAGGGAAAGTGAAAATAAAGGGAAATTCAGAGAGGTTTTGTAGATGAGTCCCTATCAGTGACTCAGTAATAAAGTAGAAAAGATTATTTCTGGGTAAAATGGAGGGGGAAACGTAGGAGGAAAATAATGTTACTCACTAAATTCTGAGTAAGGCTCTAGAGAGCCGTTTAAAATTTCTTAGTGTAATTTGAGCAGAAAAAAGAAGCCCAATCTTTCCAGCCAGAGCTGGTGAGAATTATTCTATGTCTAGTATGCAAGAGCTATTTAACACATAGCATAAAGTTTATACATTAGAACTAGGGCATCAGGCTACTGGAGTTGTATTCCCTGCTACTTTCATACTCTGTAACCTTGGGTGATTCTTGTTCCCTTCGGTGTCTGAATTTTTTAGTAAAAAACAAATGCGAATTAGACTATTTGTCTTCCAAAAGCAGTATCATGAGGATTGGTTCATAAATGTTTGAGAACTACAGCTGCAAGAAGCAACTGGTGTGACACATGATGCATAAACTCTGTGCTGTAACAGAAAGATTTCATGGGATTACAGTAAGCTCAATTAGACTTAACAGCTATACCTAGGAAAGGTGGTGTTGAGACATCACACACACTTGTGGAGAGATTAAAATTTCCCTAAAAAATCTGGTTTCAGATGGTAGATGCTACTTGGAAAGGAACCTCATTGGGGATGCTCCTTTAAGAAGTTTTTCAAAGGATGTTGGGTTGATATGTGCAGACGGAAACTCAGCTAAGCCTCAGTGGCCAGCCCTTAGTTTAGGGTAACAGTGTGCAGTTCTGTGTCTTACTCTGTTGGAAAAAGCGAGTGGCAAATAGTCATCTGTGTTGCCTGAATCTGTAGTAACATGTTCTGGATGGGTACTGAGGTCTCTGCTTCCAGATTTTAACGCAGGTGTATTAACGTGTAAGGCATAAAGCAATCTTTCATCTTGCTGATTTGGCTGTAGATTGTGTGTCTGGATTTCTGTGTCTGTAAATTGAATAGACAATTAATTTGTTGTTGACACTGCTAGGTGTGTCATGCTAGTGTGTACTTGTGCACCTGCTAGAAATGCTACTGTGGTGTGAGTCCTTGATGGCCCAACATCCGAGGTGTTGCTGTTCAGCTTCCTACCACTGTACTCAAGTCTGTCAGTAAGAAGCAGCAGTGCAAATATCAAAGTTTCTCAGTATACTAAATCTGGTAAACAACTGGCTGGGATTCTTTAAGTCTCAAAGCATGCTGTACTCAGGGCTCACAGAGGTGATTGCTGTCCCCACCTTCTGCCACCCACATCCCTCCTGAGGAAGGGCAATCATGTACACAAACTGTAGTGTGTTCTGGAGGATCCTGCTCACCTTTAGCTTTTGTACTGACACGTGGAACAGACAGGGACTGCAGACATGAGATCCAGTTTAGCGGCTAAACAAACTTGAAAGGAGGGTACAGCTTTTGTCGAAATACCCACCTATAGTCCAACTAAATTGCATCTTCTTTCTTCATTTAAGATAAACAGCAGCTTCATCTTCAGTCCCCAATCCTGAAGTACATGGGTGTCAGCTGAATTGCTCACAAGCACCCAAAAAACCTCCCACTTTCTCTGTTTTTTTTCAGAGATGAAAAGGATTTGGTTTGAAGTTGGCACCTATGCACATATGGGAGAACTGTGCGGAGATTTCTTTTCTGTTCCTGTAGTGCTACTAATGATTTGCTGTATCCCAACCCTTAAGAATTTCTTTTTTGTAAATGCATTTGGAAATTGTTCCAACACCTTTTGGTGAACACAGGGATTAGGCAAGAATTAACTGTATTCTGGGATGTTCAGTTGCTTCTATAAAAGGCGTTTCTCCTTAGTGTAACTACAGAACTGACCCTATCTGATAATTTCTACTTTGGAAGATCCATTTAATCTATGAGTCCAAATAGTTTTACAGTTTGAATTTACTATGAAAAAAACCTCAACCTGTTGAGCTTTTTAGTTCATTAGTACTAATTAGAACTCATTGTGCATAGTTATTGCACTTTTATGTTGCCATAAAAATCATTAAACCTCTACAGCATCGCTCAACTGTACCCTAATATAAAAACTCAGCAGCAGTGCATATAAAATTAATATATTGCCGATCAGCTAGGAGTGGAAGTGGGAGGTAATGGTTTTATTTTACTTTTGTACCTGCTTTCAGTCCAAAGCTACAAAACCAAAACATATGCAGAAATTAAGTTTGCAGAGGGTCACTCCTAGGACCTTATGCAGCGAAGCACTCCTTTTGCGTACATAGCAGACCTGTTTCAGCTGCGCTTTTGTTCAATATATTTTTGCCTTCAAATAGGCTAACTTTGCGCTTGTGCAGTAGGGTCACGTTTCTTCAAACTCTGTGCATATAACCTAATTTAAACATGTAGTATGTGCTCATGGATGATCTTGTAAAATGTACATCACTGTAAGAAGATCAGGGTTCTAGGTATTATTTATTATGGATGGTTCAGGTCTTGATTAGTATTTTTTGTCCAAAATAGTCAAATCAGTCTTCATTAAAAAAAACATTAGTCACTAGACTTATTAAGTCCTTACAGTCAGTAATTTCTACTAACTTTAGGTTTGTTAGTTATGCAGATATTTATCCCTTTTATTCAGAAAAGATATATTGAAATATTTATTGTGATAACCAACAGTAGTCTTGAAAACAAATCTTTCAGTTTTTTAACACTGATCTATAACAAATATTTACCTACTGCTACAGGAAAATTGTCTCATAATTTTGACCTGTACAGTATTAAGTAGTGATTTTTTAGAATTACTTCCTCTAGTTGATACTGTGAAGGATTTATTGTTTCGTATATGAATTAGGGCACATAAGAAACCTGTGGTTAGATAGTTCATTTCCAGTCAAGAAGCATGCAGGACTTGCTGATTCCTTGCCTTTGTAAGTGGTTTTGTGTTTATTTTTCGGTTAAGTTTGGTAAGAACTGCCATAAATAACATATCAGGCATAGGAATGCTAACTAGGCTTTTATAAGATAGGTCTTTTATCATCTGGAAATGTTGTTTGGAACAGTGAAAAAAAAATAAAAATGTCAAGGATTTCTAGACTGGTTTGCCTAAACCCTGGGGCAAAAGTTGTATTCTTGTGGGGGTGAATTCTATGCAGTATGCTGAATGCTTTTGAAGTATTCTGGTATTGCCACTTCACTTCAGTGGCATACATCTGTGGGAAGTGCCTGCGTGTATCTGTTCGTTGGTGTACTTGGCACAAATTTGATGCTTCTGTTAAGGCAGTCAAACAATCTTAAACAGGGTAATTCTTTTACAGCAAGGGCACATGAAGATCTTTCCTCTTAGACATGGTACGTGATTATTTTGAAATACTTTTTGTCCAAACATCTGATACTGCATATTTGTACAAAGCAATGAAACTTGAAACTGGCTTGTGGTGTTCCAGTTTTTATGACTTTTTGGGCACTTTCACTGTTTTCCTTTTTGAAGATGCTGCCACAGGGCAAGTGAATGAGTATTTACCTAATATTGTACGAGCTTTTTTGCATCTTGAGAAATTACAACAGTTGCTAGCTAATATGAAAAAAATACTATATAAAGGCCAGGCTTGTGAAGTATTGAAAGGTTATTAACTGGACCTTATGTCTTTTCCTGCTGTTTATGTACCTGCGCCCCCCCTCCCATTAAAACACACTCAAAAGTCCAAGGATTGGAACTTTGTAGGGTCTTTTTGTGAGAGAGTGTGTGTTTCTTTCCTTCTTCAGTTATTGATTTTGCATAGTAACTTAGTGAAGCCAACATAAAAAGAACCAAGCAGAATTGGTAGAAGTATCTTTTGAGATTTATTTTTCTATAGAAATGTGGCATAATATGATGGTTTTTTTCACTTCTATCCCCTAATAGCTCAACAATTACACTTTTTTTAAAAAAGGTGATACTTCTTTTTATTGCCAATCATCTGACATGAACCTAAAATATGAAAATTAAAGGTACCAGTAAAGGTGCTGGGGGTATGGAAATGGACCTTCTTTGCAGGCTTTGGCCATTACCAAATGGCTGGAACTTAGAGAACAAAGTATTTGAACAGGGAATTCAGTTCATGTTCCTGGGTGTGCTAATTCTGCAGTATGTGAAGTAGGAAAGCACGGTGGAAATCTATTGTCCATCAAGTAAGCTTTTTGTACTTAAAATTATACTTGGAGAAGACCTATTGAATAGAAAACTGCTATTATAATATGATTTCTCTTTTGAGTAGACTTGTTCTTTAAATAGAAAATGAAATTTTGTTCCAACATTGTTGAAAATGCAGTAGAGTACATTACAAGATTTTGTTAGGTATGTGGGAAATCAGCACAGTAAATGTAATAAATTATACATATCTTAAGGGAAATTCAGAGACAGAAGTTACAGAATTCATTTTTTGTGGTGGGCTGACCCTGGCTGGGTGCCAGGTGCCCACCAAGCTTCTCTATTGCTCCCTCTCCTCAGCTGGGCAGGGGAGAGAGCGTACAACAGAAGGCCTTTGAGTCGAGATAAGGGCAGGGAGAGCTCGCTCACCAATTACCATCACTGTCAAAGCAAACTCAGATCAGGGAAACTAATTTTACTCATTGCCAATCAAATCAGACCAGGATAATGACAAATAAAAAAGCAATCTTAAAACACTTCCCGCCCCGCCCCCCCCCTCCCTTCTTTCCAGGCTCAACCTCACTCCCAATTTCCTCTACCTCCTCCCACCCCAAGGTGCAGGGGACGGGGATGGGGCTGCAGTCAGTCCGTCACACTCTGTCTCTGCTGCTCCTTCCTCCTCAGGCGGAGGGTCCTCACGCTGCCCTGCTCCAGTGTGGTGTCCCTCCCATGGGAGACAGCCTTCCATGAACTTCTGCAACGTGAGTCCTTCCCATGGTTCTTCAGGAGCTGCTCCAGCATGGGTCCCCACAGGGTCACAAGCCCTGCTAGCAAACCTTCTAGCAGCTTCTCACAGAAACCACCCCTGCAGCCCCCCATTACCACAACCCTTTCAAGAAAACCCAATACAATTTGTAAAAGTGAGATATTGCAGTTGTCTTTTCTGTGACACTGTAGCTTACAAAATGGCATGGCTCCTGATCAGCTTTTGTGCATTACAAAACTATAATCCTTTGTTCACCAAAATTATTCTGTTGAGCAATAGAAAGCTAAGAAAATGAGGGATCTAGAATCTCTGTAAAAGGTTCATGGTGTAGAAATTGATTGCACCGTTCACTTTGGGCCTGCACATTCAGCTGTATGTTTCCTGGTTACTAAAACGTGAAAAGAGCTAATTCTCCTCAAATACAGATATCAGAAGAGAAAAATCATGAAACTGGTATTTCAGAGAGTTGTTTGACAGTTAGGAGGATGAAAGAGACAAATAGTAGACTTAGCACTCCTTTCCTACACAAGGTGGAATTCCCTTCATGCCTGTTAGGGCTTTTGGTCAGCACTGAGCTAAGATGGCATCGCTGGGAAGGGTGGGTGGAAATGATGCTTAAATGTGCGACGCTCACAAGAAGGCTCCCTGTTTCCATTCCTGCTCTCTCCCCCTCCTGTGCCCCCGGCCTAGTGCAAGAGGTTCCAGTTGCGCTTTCGCAGCAAGGCCATTCATTAAATGTGAAGTGAATATGTACAGAAATTGTCTCACCAAGTCATTTATTTGATTTCTTATGACACCTAAGGGCAGTTAACACGCTGACTGATCTGGGGGTGATGGGTGTGGGCCTCAAGTAAGAGGTAATGAACAGCTTGAATTATGCTTTAACAAGCATCAAATTTCAATGTATATGTAATATAATGCCTTGGAGGAGGGTTTGTTGAGTCTTGAGATGGAGCTGTAATTCCATTGATGCAGACCCAGGGAGCTGTGCTGCCTGAGCGGAGAGACTTAGCTCTGTCGCCTTAGACTTGCTGTGGCATGGCCTCGCCTCTCTCAGGAGGTTTAATGCTGTGTACTTCTCTACTGCTTGTCTTATATGAATTTAAATTACCTATTCCTTAAAGCCCAAACAGTTGATGCAGTCTTTGGATTTAACCTCTTTTTTTAGTCTTACACAGTAGACTACTGGCTACTCTTCAGGTGTATCAAGGATATATTATTGCTTCTTACTACTCTGAGGAACAAGGGAAAGAAAACAGGCTGTGAACCCTCACTTCTGTGCATATCCCTTTTTGCTTGGTCTTTGTAGCAGAATCACAGTTGCACATCAAGGTAATTCTGCTTTCAGTATAAATCAGCTTGTGATGGAACTGAGCATTTTAAGTGGTGATGATGCAATGGGCATGTTGTGCTGGTGCTGGGCACCCCTTAAGGGATTTCCTTTGGAATAGTTTTACTGAGGTGAGATACGTGTTGATGAAGGGTGAAAGCAGGCTGGAAAACTCAGTATTGAAATGGGGTCAAGAGGTACCAATCCAGAGAATTCAAGGATGGGAAGTAGTATGGACGCCAGATATATTTGTTTCCCAAATGTTGGAGGGCGGGTTCCCCATTCCTGTTGCTACTAGTGAATGGCAGGGTCTGTCAACAGAATCTGTGGACTATACTTTGTCTGTGAACAAACGCTGAAACGCACCCTGCTTGGGCAGCAGTGTTTATATAGGCAAAGACATCTGTTGATTCAGAAACCGTATGAGAGGAAAGCTGCTTGTCTCCCCCAGTGCTCTTGAGACTGTTTGTGTGTTCAGTCAGGAGCCCTGAGATGCAAAAAGCATTATCCTCTTCAATAGTGAAAATATTAGAAGTCTTAGAAAATAATTTTGAAGCAATAGTTTTTAATTTCTTGAGGCTTTGTAAAATCTTTTTTTTTTCTTTTTCTTTTTCTTTTTTTTTTTTTTTTTAATAGTCCAGATCTTGGTTAACACAGCAGTGTTACCGAAATATCGGAATGAAAAACTTATCGACACCAATGTGATGTAGATAAGCAGACACTTCTTTATTAACGGCCGGGTGCATGAGCGAGTCCTCTCACGATCAACGCACGCCAGGTCTCAAAATCAGACTCCATATATAGAACTTATTAATACATATTAATTAAATATTCATGCATAATCATAATATTTCCCGTAAATCATTAACATACTCTCCTCCTATATCCAATTCTGTGCAGTAAAGCTTAGAAAGGTCTAGAAATGGGTCTGGGGTACGATTTGGGTAGGTGGTATATGAGTCGGTGGTCGCCATCTCCCCCTGCCGGAATTACCTTTTACTAAAGTTCACGATTTCTTGGCAGGTATCTACAAGCTGTTCCAGTCGACTCTCCCCGGTTTCCATTAATCTCCTATTCTGACATTTCAATACACTTCTACATACAGAAGACTGGTCAAATACAAAGAAACCTTTCAAACCCTAAAGTTATTACCTAAGTTTTAACAATGGTTCTAGCCCCTTCTTCTAGCCTTGGTACAGGATGTACAGAAGATCTCATAACAGCTTTTACTGTGCAGCTATAAGTTTCATTTAAAATATTTCTTATCCTTCTATATTTTAATTTTATAAAATGATTTTATAAAATCAATTAATCGATCAAATAAAGTCAATCAATCTTAACTTATTAACAAATCGATAACAGCAGTACTTCCTAGTTGGGCAAGTTTTGCATTGTGAGGAGAGGAAGAGATCTTAAAAGTGTTGCTGTGTATGTGTTTGCTTAGGACCCCTCCCTTGCACATGGATTTATTTTTTTCTAACCTGTGTGCTTTTTTTCCTTTGTTGGATGATCCTATGGAGTTAGAATCCTCAGCAGTCCTGGCTGTGTTTTACTTCTGTTATCTGGGACATACTGGCTGATTCTTTTTTTCCTTTTTTTTTTTTTTTTTTTTTTCCCCCCTCTCAGTCTGCAAAAATAGCAACTGGAATTTTTTATCTATTCAAGTTGCAGCCATAAGGTGCAGTGCCTGGTCCCTAAGTCTGGCTTGGCAGAATCCCCAAGCTTTGAGTCACAGCCTAATTTGAGCCAGATCAATGAAGAGATTATTAAATAACTGAGCTCTTCCATTTGAGAAGCTTTGCCTCTGAGGCACTTTTTACTTTCACCTCTGACTTTGGCAACACTAAAACAATCAATATTGACTCAAAAAATACAGGCAGTGAGAAAATATTTCTGTTCTGGGGGATAAATGCAGAGCGATTTCACTATTGCAATGCCTCGTTAGTGAGTGAGTAGAACGTGCCTTCTATTTGTGCGGATCCTTTCTCTCACAACATTCCTGCCTCCCACTACTAATCTTCTTCCTCCAAGCATCCCACCAGTGCGAACCTTGCCCCACTTGTTGGAGGACCCGGTTCTAAGGATGAGAAGAAATTCCCTCCTGAACCGTTCCTGTCCTTGATTTTTCCCTTCAGACCAACACGTCAGCAGTATGTTGTACAAAGCAGCACTGGTAACAGTTCCTGCTGCTTGCTGACTTCCACTAGACTCTAACTGGTGCTCAAAATGAAAAGTTGTGCCTCTGAGTAAAGTCTTCCAAGTACTTTGCATGTGATCGGCTACCTAAATGAGTAAGATGCTTTTATTTTTTTTATTTAATAATTGTTCATGGATGGTTATACTTTTAACAGTCTTAACAGGTTTCTTTCTGAGAAAAAAATTAATAGTCTCTTTCAGGCTTTCCCTGAAGATATGGCAGTCTGTTTCAGTGCTTCTAAGTATTCAGATTGCATCCTATTTCATCCATTCTTTTTAATGAGCAGGTGTGCTGTATATTTCTTGCCTGCCTTTTCCTTTCTCTGTTTTGACTAAAATTTTAAAAGTTCATTACCAGACAATAGAAAGCAAAAAACCAAGGAACTGAAAAATTCAGACATCACCTAGTCTTGATGGGACTAAGGTAGGCGGAAAAGGTTCAGACAGAATGGGTCAGTCTTGTTTTGCTCTTCAAAACAATGGGTACTGTTACAATTCCGTTATTTTTGAATTGTTTTGCAGATGATGGTAATACTTCATTAACAAATCTTGCAGAAGTATCATTAGACATTCAAGACTTGGTAGAAGTTTGTGCTGTCAATATCTCAAGAGGTACTTCTGATCTCTCCCCTTACACCCTCCAAAAACCTCCTAGTATTGTTACATTTAACCACACAGCCTATATATACTTTGCTCCAAATAATATAATTTTTCTGTTTTCCCTAAATATACACTTTCAGTTTACTCTGTGTCTGTTGCTCCAATTCCAATATTTCAAACAACATGTGAAGAGTACAACAATGGAGATAGTCTATTGAGCTACAGTTTTTGAGTTGCTTTAGATGGGCTTTTTTCGGTTTGGGTTTTTTTGCTTGTTGTTGGTTTGGTTTTGTTGTTGGTTTTTTTTCCTCATGGAGATAGAGTTAGATGTGAAATGTGAATCTTATCAAGTCATTGTTTTCTGAAGAACTGAATCTCTTTTTGTGTGCAGATGTTGTCTCCCGTTCAGTGTGACAGCCATACTGGGGTAGAGCTGAGCAAGCAAGGGTAAGGTAGAAGTCCAGCTGGTTGTTTTATTTTTGGATGGTTTCGTTAGCCTGTTACTCTGTCAATCACATTTACAAAGTGACCTCACTAGTGGTTGTTACAGACACAGCAAACTGTTGTTCAGGTGTGGGAGTGAACATACAGCCTGGGTGGGAATGACAGCAGTTTGACAAAGTGGCTCTGTCACAGGTGAAGTGCCTGTGTCCATAAACTTCACTGAGTGACACCATAGCCAGCTTCTGCTATTGAAGGCCCTGAGTGAATGTCAGTTCCTTGCTGGCTTGCTACTACATGGAGGATTTCCTTATGAATGCCTACTCTCAGCAGGAATACGTTTTTTTTCAAAGCAATTGTAGAGTGATATCCTGGAGTATATTTGGGGGTTTATGCTACTTTTATTTTTCCTTCTGTTGACATTGTTGTTTTGTTGACTTTTTCAGATTGGTAGATGTTTTGGAATGTAGGTGTTAAATTACCAGCCAACACTAGAGCCTTTGTTTTTGTGCTGGTAAAATCCTTCCTCCATGAGTCTGTATTTTTTTTCTTAGTCACTAGTAACTTGGCTAATTTTTTTTTTTTAACTGCAGTGATTTCACCATTGTCTTACCTTTAACTCAAAAATAAAATCAAACCCACAGCTATTTAGGAAAACTCTGGTTAAAATAGACTGGCTCAATGAAAATGAGGCAGCAAAGGCACAGTGCTGTGAAAATTTTTCAGTGATGGGTACAAAGCCAGGGATATCTATTTAAGTAAGACAGAAACAGAAAACACCATTTCTGCACATATACTGCATTGTCTCTATTTGTGTTCCTCTGTGCAAGCTGCTAAACGTTTGTGAAGTGCAAACTGTCCCAAATGAGTTTGGCTTTCTACGGTGTGGACTCAGAAAATCCTGTAGACTTGCTGCTTGCATTAGCAAATCACCTCCTGATTTCTGCTGAAATATCTTCTAGCTGACATCTCCATTCTGAATTTTCCCAAGGATTCTTCTATGTAGTGAAAGTGAAAAGAAAAAAAAAAACCAACAAACACAACACCTAGGAAGAGAAAAATCTTTGTGAAAACAGCATTTTTTTTCAGTTTCCTGATGGATAGAGGCTCTTCACAAATGTCTGCAACAATTTCATGTTTCCAGTCTGGGGTGTATTTTCAAGATATGAATGACTGGTACATTTAGATTCACTCTAAACAGAAAAGCAAGGGCTTAATGAGTCTAACAGGTAAGTGGGACATAGAGTTGAAAACTGAAAATTCAAAAGTTGGAAGCATTTCATCTCTGAAAGCAAGGATCTAAAATAACTGGTGTTCGTGTTTGGAGCATATGGTAGCGGGGAGGAGTAAGAATGCTAGGGAAATACTTGTGAGTTGTCTGCGTTAGTACCGTACAGTAAAGGCACGGAGATTTCCTTTATACAAGGTCCATTGTAATCGTGACAAACAATTAACTTGACCGTGCTGTTGACCTGGTCTTTAAGTAAAATTTTGGCTTAGGTAGGTGTTACTGCTTTTCCAGCAATAATGCAGTATTATACTTTAAAACGTTGCAGACTGTGGCTTCAGAGTGTCTCAGTAAATACAGGTCTGTTCTGTTAAAGGATTGGGGAAATTAATGGCTTAATTAACTGCATCACTTACACCACCCATGCTGTCCTTGTTCAGAAATGTGTTGCATTATGTATGCTGTAACAGCACTAGCACCAGTTATTTTGCAGCCAGCCCTGTTTGGCAAACTGGTTCAGCTAGTACCAGCTCCATTTTGCAGACCTCACTTGCAAGCTCAAAATGGTTAGTTGTCATGAAAATCCATGTGAACAACAGGTCAAGGCAAACTTCTTGACTTAAAGGTGCTTTAAAGGGCTTTTAAAAATGTAGTATTATTATTCGAAGAGTATCAGAAAATTATTGGAGAATAATAATCAATAGATCCTTTTGCCTCTGTAGTTTCTCTAAAGCTTGGCATTTTTCTTTACTAGTAAAAGAACGTGTATTTCTCCTGCCAGGGCAAGTCTTAACTATTGTTAATATTAGACCTTCTGAAAGCATTATGTTCACCTTGGTCTGCTATAAGGTAATAGAGAGGTAGTTGTTGCCATTTTTGATACGTCCTCCTTTCTCCCTTTCTTCACATTATCCAATATACTCGTCTCCTCTATGAGTTTGTGACAAATATTTTCTACTTGCTTTTTGTGAACACTCATGAAGTTGCTGAGAGTTTTCATACCTATGCTTCTACAAACCAAGAAGCTTCCATTTCTTTCCACCTCCAGGAAACCTTGAGATGAAACTTACTTATTTAAAAGAAACCACCACCCCTGATGATTGTAGCTACTGAAGTTACATTTGTTTGCTCCTGTATTAGTAATATCCAATATCCATAGTTTTTATATGGAGATAAAAAAAATCCAACAGAGGTTTTAATTGTCATTAGCACTATTTCTTAGTTGTATTTATAAAATGTGCAATGCGTGCCTTGTTCTTAATACGATTCTGATTTTAGTGGTTAATAAATTTCTTAGGAAATGAAGACAGTGTGCTGTAGCTAAGTAAGATTCTCTGTAAGCTGGTGGTTAATTCTTTGTGCCCTGTACTATAGTAGAAGAACAGTGAAACTTAAGTACTGGGCTGAGAACTGGAGTCTCCCCAGTCTATTACTCTTTGCGGTTATGTAAGCTCTGACGAGCTACGTGTGCTTATGTATAAAACTCTTCACATTTTTTTATCTAGCAAAGCTGTTCAGAGATCTGTAGTTTGACAAAATCTCCTTTCTCAATAACAATAAATATTCAGTAAGGAGCCACACTTTGTGTGTTCACATTAACTGTAAGTGTTCTTTGTAGCGCATAGCAATAAAAAGAACAGCCTGGCTTCCAACTTGCTAAAGGGCACTGAGAGGAAAGGAAGCAAAAACACAGTTCTAAATGAAAACCAGTTAGCTGTAACAATCTTGTTGATGGTTTGACTATTAGTCCTCGTGTCAGCTGCAGAATGCACTTTCTGCCCTGAGCCTCCTTGCAGGCCTGGTTAACCTTTAGTTGCTGGGCATCAGACACTTCATGAAAGTTACTGGAAAAAAAACCAGCTTGCAAAATGTTTTTGTGTTGGAATTTTATAGCAGTGTGTGTACAGAAATTCCACATGATTCTCAGTACTTGTGGATATTACAGTAGTATTTGAACAACAGTAGTAGTTTGCAGTAGCTTCGGAATTTGGGGGGGTGGGGGTGTCTCCTCAATGGTTAGCTATGTAAGAAGCAAACCATTTTTTGCCACTATTCAAATGTCTCTTTTAATGTTTTACATTTTGATTGGGGGTGGGGGGAAAGGCGTGTATTAGCTCTTCCACTTGCTTGAATGTTTTCTGGGGAGTGAAAAAAGATCCATGCTTTGATCTGTTGTGAATGGGCTGATGTGAGCTTGAGGGATTAGCGTCGGAGTTGCTGGGCTCACCATCTGGGAGAATAATTTAATTTATTTTCTTTTTTAAGAAAGGACTGTGAAAGACCTTGAGGTCAGTGCAGCTTGAGAGAAGTATTCACCAGGAGTCCAACTGAAAGAACCTCTGGCATTCCAGTTTTATTTACGGGCTGTATTTCAAAACAAATTTAATGGAGTCCAGATCCTCAGTGTATATATATTTGCTGATAAAGTTAGCAGAATAAAAAAATCTCCACAGCAAACTTTGTCCCAGTGAAGTACAAGTTCTTGCCTCTCTGTGTGCTGGCCTGTAGACGACAGGAGGCTTGAGAGAGAGGCCCTTCTGTTGCTCCCCCTTCTTGCTTCTGAGTTTGAGGTAATGAGGCCAGCTGCCCTGTCTAAACGAATCAACACTCAGGTTCAACTATTCTCCTTCGGTTAGACTCCAGGGAGAGGAAGTCTTTGGGACTCATCAGGAGTTTCATCTCCTGAAGTTAACAAAAATGGGCTTATATCTGGATCACAACTTAGGATAAATCCACACCACATAGTAGAAGTTAGTACAGTTCCCTGTGTAACTTGAAATAGTTTTACACAGGTAGATTGAAGTCATCTGGCTCTTGTAGCCCTAAAGTACTTCTTCATGTAACCTCAAAGGGACTACGTAGCTTAACATTTTGTTATAAAAATATGTATTCTGTCAAAAATGAACTTTGACTCTGCAGATGCTAAAACACATAAAATACTGTTGCTTCTTCTCTTATCTAATTTATGAATCTTAGTGGTTATATTTTAATAGATTGCTGTAGTAATTAATTACTAAGTTACATGACTAGTTCAGAATTCTCTCCAATAAATCTGGTAGTGAATCCTTCTCCTGTATTCTCTAAAAAGCCTGACTTGAATGTTAACAATTCTCCCTCCAACGCCGAAAATGGGAAAGAAGCAAATCATGTCCATAACATGAATTGAAGTGATGCTGAGTTTGTCTGAGCTCTCTGGTGGTCTAGATGGGAGATTATGCTGTGTTTGACAATGGCAGGATGGGAGTAGTGCTGCAGATCCTGTAGAAGAGTTCTCAAACATCTCATTGTAAACTCAGTGGCACTATTTGTCCTGAGAAAAAAACCCTGTTCTAAGATGTCTGGGTACTAGTTCCCCATGGGGATCTCTGCATCCCTAAAACAAAGCTTGTGGGTAAGCTTTTAGTTTGCTCACAAGTGAATGAGATGCATGTAGTCCAGTCTGAAACAAGTACAAAAGGAGAGCAAAATAAACAAAAAATTTAGATGAAGTAACTAGTTAGGCTGCAAATGAGTTGAATACAGCTGTTGTCTTTTTAATAGCCTGCTAGGCTAGAATGGGACTGGATGTGACTGCTGGATGATCTGGTCAAAAAACCTGAATTTTTCTTACTACGGTTCAATCATCTGTTGCCTATTTTGTACTAGAGGATATTTCTGAAGACATAGCATTGTGGGAACACTTGGGTCAGTGAACTTGAACGGGAAGAAGAGGTGATGTTATACAGCAAGTGCCTAGGAGATGGCTATTAGATTTTTGTTCCAAGACTTGTAAATGTTGAACTTTGTATGAACAGAAAAGGCAAGATGAGGCCTCAGTTCTTTAAAAGCATGGAAGGTCAGTGCACAGTCTTCAGTTCTCCCTTCCCAGTTTTGTCTCTGGTGCATTCTGCCTTTAGTAGGAGGTGGAAGACTAACTTCTGAAACAAGAGAGTGTGTGTGTGTGTGTGTGTGTGTGTGTGTGTGTGTATAAAAAACCCACACAAGGTATTGCAGGGAGGGGAGGGGGGGTGGAATAAAAAAAGATGTGGAAATTATTTGCGCAGCAGTTCTGCTCAGCTTGTAAAATCTGTGACTGGGAATCTGGCTTTGTGTTTCAGGAATCCACAGGAGAGCTGGAACAAATGCTTTTGTTTCCAAAGTGAGGTTGTGGCACAATGTTGAGATAATTCCCTAGAGTAGCTGGAAATGGCGAGGAGGAAGGCAGTGATCCCAGCTGTACTGTTCAGCTCATGGAGCATCCCCAGAGTGATGCCAGGTTTGTGACGCTGCTTGATGCGTGCACAGCAATGCTGCCATGAGTCACGAGTGCGGTGGTGTGATGGGAATGCTATAGTGCTGTTCTGTTTTATTCACCTGTGTGTTGTGGTGACTGTTGAAAGAAAACTCTGCTTTCATTTTTATTAATGGATCTCTCACATTAACTAACACAGCTTCAGGATAGTGTGGAAGACTAAGAAGTCGGTAGTGCTCGCTGTGCAGTGGTGTGGAGTTGCTTGTGTGTGATTAACAGTCTGTTTAACATATTTTGAGGTACAAACCCCCCTCCCCCCCCACCCCTGCTATATTTGCTAATTGCCTTTTGGAGAACCATAGCTAATGATATTTTTACACATTTTACTGTAACATTAGTTAGTGGAATCAATTAAGAATTATTGAGAGATTATACTATTTGTTACCATAGGAAAAAAAATTACCAGCGAATAGACCGTTCAGGGGCCCTCAAATTAACATACTGTTCTTCATTTTGTTTGTGCTGATGTATTTCACATCCTGTCACTGTCAGAAGGAGAAGAAATAGAATGTCTATCACAAGTCTCCCAAGGAGAGTTTGAATATCAAATGAATATTTCTTATCAGATAGTGGACCTGATCTAAATCTGAATTTATCAGTTAAGAGTATTGTGTCCAGCCTGGTAGAACTCTTACATTTTTGGCATCAGCCCTCAATATTGAAAATAGATGATATAATACTTCCAGGAAAATACCATGGAACATTCTGTTTGCAGATCACTTTTTTGTGTGGTAGGTAGTAAAAAAAAAAAAAAGAGGAAGCAGAAGACAGATTTGTAGAGAATAGTTGGACAGGAGGAACGGGGGAGTAGGGAGCGACGAACAAGTGCATGCAGAGAGTTTAAAAGAAGATAAAACAAGGGCTAGAGGGACTTTGATAAGTGGTGAAGCAAACTAATAGATACTGGGGAAAGAATGAGCAAAAAGCCAAACAAATTTAGCATCCAGAAAGACAGAGAAAACAGAAATTAACTTTATCAGAAAAGCAGAAGATTGGAAATGAGTAACAATAATAAAGGAAGGAGACTGGGTAATGGGGTGAGAAATTAATTGGAGCTGGATAAGTAGAGAAATGACTATTTGGGAAGTATTATTGTGTGACTCGGTGTGTAACATTCGTACAACTAGGTCATAAAAAGTCAAGTTATCTGTTGTCATAACTAAAGTAACTCTTAGGTAGCAAGGTCAGATACCTCTTCTGAAATAGAAGCATTTCTGTTTATCCTGGTGATCTTTTGTGGTGTTGGGGTTCATGCAGCCTTCTGCTACACTATCCACATCTCCAAAACCTCCAAAAATCTGACCAAATATCTGACCAAATGTATCGTGAAAGAGGCTTCTCCCACTCTTATTTCCCCCCAACGCCAGAATGTCTGAACATGCTGAGTGAGCAGGCTTTGGGTGCAAGGCTGTGCAGGGAACAATAGCAATATAAAAATAATCTCACTTTTCTCTCCTTCCCAAAAGTGTGTGTAGCTTTAGCTCCAATCCAGTTCACTGGGTGCCTGCACAAGCGCTTGCGGCAGTGTAAGGGTGGGGATGAGTAATGGGGTGAATGACAGTGTTCCTCATAGGTACAAGTTTATGCCAGCGTAAAATATACATGTGTCTGTAGCCTTAAAGAGAGATTTAGGAGGAAGGATTGACCTGGAGGGATTTTTTGAAAGTTCTGGTCAGTTGTTTTTTTGTTTTTTTATTCCAGAATAAAAAGTTAGACAGAAGTTGAGTCATGGAGAAAGGCTGTGGAAATAACCAATTTCCGTTCCAAATGCCAGTGTTATGCCATCACAAAACTGAAAACTCTGGAAAACATTAAGCCGTTCTGTGCCGTATTTCATTTTCTGCTCATTTCCTGATGTTTTTGCAAAGGACGCTAGCTTTTCCAGAGTGGTCCAGGAAAATGCAAGCATGGCCCAGAACTTTCTCAAGAGATCCATTTTTTTTCTATGCTTATATGGGTAATGACGAGAAATCAACCTGATTTGTCTAGACTACACTTCCAGTATGAAATCTAGAATAAAGTAGAAGTCTATAAAGATTAAGAAGCACTCATTTCTATATTCTTTTAGTCAAAACTGGGTTGTTATTTTTTGATGAAACATGTGTATGTTTTCTACATGCACAAATATTCTGACAAATACTAACCTGTAACGTGCTTATCAGACTATTTTCAGATTCTAACTCTCCATTTCAACCTCAAAAGTTCTGCGTGGTCATTTGGCATGAGCAATTGATTATATGTTAACTGGATGTAAGCTCCAACTTAAATAAAAAGCTGCACAGAAAAAGCTGAATGTGTGCACCGCCCATGTGCGCTGCTTGCTTGTGGCTACCAAGCACTCTTTGGTTAGTCAGAAGTTTACTTACTCTGTTGCTAAAGTGCAAATTCAAGGTTTTATAAAACATGCAAGAATGGCAGCCTGGGAAAAATGACTGCACCAAACAAAAGGCACTTGTCTTCATTTCAAAGATCCTTCACGTTCAATCTCTACTTTACCTATCATTCTCTCATGCTGTTGAGACTTTTAAGTCTGGCTTCTAATTGGTCTCATGTCCTCATTTATCACCCACTTGTTATGTTTTCTGATGAGCACTTTTAGTCTTCTTCCACTATCTTACCTCCAAATCCTTCCTTAAGTTTGTTTTTTTATTTCTTTTTTTGTTTTTGTTTTTTTTCTGTGATGCTTATGAAAGGAGTTAACGCAGTTTGCACAATGCTGGTAAAGAAAGGACTGTCAAGGTTTGCCTGTATGAGATTGTGGGGAAGGTTATAGTAGTTTCAAGAGGTTTAAAATGAGAAGAATGAGGAGAAGGTTCTGAAGACTGTGTGTGAGGCTGAGGGCTCCTTACCCCACACTCTTCCCCTAGCCTGCTTTCTCCCAGGCAGCTGTCAGTGACTGAGAAACTTTTCTTTCCAGAAGCATCCAACCCTTAATTTCACAAGCCTTCCCCCTGTCCAACATGTATGAACAACTGCCCCATCAGTGGGGAAGGACAAAGTCAGAATTTCCTGATGTGGAAAGAGAAAAGGACATGGACATGACAACAACAGTAGAAAAACCTTGAATCTTGCTGTTCTTGGTGCTACTGAGAGAAGCGATTTCTAAGCAGATGGCATGGGCTTTTATATGCCTTGAAGAACTGAAGATCTTTATGGTTTGTGCAATACTAGATCGTATGTTAAAAAGGACTTTTTATTTTAGTCCTGTACTCTGAGTTAATTTTTACTTCTCCCAACCTGTAATTTTACCTTTCAGACCAATGCCTCTAGGATAGGAGGCTGAAGTGGTAGATTATGGATTAGAATCACTAATGAGCAGACTTCTTGCATATAAATCTGTGGACAACGATCCCTTTCTCTAGTGGCAAACTCTGCTGCTGAAATCTGACTCAAACTTCTGAAGCAAACGCCTTTAGATGGTGAGCACGGGAAATGCTGCTGCTGCAGTTTCCTATTTACTTGGAATATTTATTTACTCCTATTACTTATTACTTTTTTTTTTAATTATTATTTACTCCTGTTACTAACTGGGAATGCCTGCTATACATATTCTTAACATATGTTATCCTCTCTGCTACAGTTCTTGCCAAGAAACTATCAAAAAAGGTATTTAGCAAATGAAACTGCATAGGAAACATTCTTGTTGTACTGGAGCGCCTGGTGTAACTAATTGGGCATGTGTAATGGGAGGGTAAAGATAAATAAAGCTACGTGTGTACAGTGTTTAGGTAAAGTGTGTGATACTTTGCATCGTAATTATAATATTTTTAGATGTTAGTGATCTCCAGAAAGGCACAATAAAAAAAATGAGCTAAATGAGCAAATGATGCAAATGTAGTACAGCATGAGCTTCCTCCGAAGCTCAGTGTTGATGACGTGAGGCAGAATCATGCAGGGCTGCTGCTGCAGGTATCCAAAATAGAATTCTTTTTTTTTTTTTTTCTTTTTGTCTGTGTGCACATTTGTACTCTGCACAGCGTTTGTTTCTTTTCACCTTTTCCAGTCAGGCATCCTGCCTCCAACTCCCTGGCCCAAACCTAGTAGGAAAAGTTGCCATTTCATTGGAAAACAGTGCTGTGTTTGCAGGATATGCTGTTTAATGTTATTTTCTCCAAATAAAGGAAAGTATTAGTTCCTGCTGAAAGTGATTTGGTTTTGCTCATCCAGCTCAGCAGCAAGGTGTATTTTCTGAGAAGCCAATGGTGCAGAAGAAGGGTTTTGGATGACGTCTTTAAGCAGGTGCAGTGTTTCCAGGCAGGGCCGCAGGGCTGGGGAGAGCTGCACAGTGTGCAGCACAACAGTGGTGGCTTTATGCAGGCAGCAGCGAGGCAGAGGGGAAAACAGACTAGCTGATAGCACATCAGGTCATGTTTCAAATAGATTTTGGATATACGAAGTGGATTAGAGCAGCAAGTCTCAGATCTTATATCTATTTTTCCCTCTTGTAAATTTGTAAATTTGTTCTAAATTGTAGATGATTCCCCTTCCTTGTACGTGGACTATGTATTCTTCCAGGCATGCAAGGGATTTTTGTTTTCTTTAATTTGGAAAGTCTCTCAGCTCAGCAGTGCTGCTTGGCACAGGAAGCACAGTAACAGTCAAGAGAGATCGAACTGTTATCCCTACAAATAGAATTAAAAAATAATATGTGTGCTGTTGTATTTAACACTATGTGGTGTCTGCCTCTTGTTTAACTGAGTGCCCGGTAAGGTAATATACACCAGTGATTTCCCAAAAGGCAAAGGAGTGTGTGGTCTTGTAACTTTTATTGTGAAGTTTAAATTACAAAATAATGTTGTTTTTCATTCCACATACTAGAACACTTCATCATTGTAGCTTTAATATTGTAAGTGTTGGCCAATATTGCACTTCCAACAAGAGAATCATAAGCAAGTAGAAATAAAACAGGAATTAAAATGCAGATTGAGAAAAATTTTATGCTTTATGTGCATATTTATATACGGAGAGTAGTCTCAGCTTGTCTGCATCGGCATGGGTTCTTTGAAACAGGTATAACCACCTGCCCTTACTTACCATTTTAACACGTGTATATAACTAATTGTGCAATTTTAGAGCTGCTTGACAGAATACTGAAATAAATGTATTTCGATGAGGGCTAGGTCAAAGACAAAACCAATCTCATGAAAAAAAGGTAATAAGGCAAATCTGAGACTACATAGTAATAGTATAGTAACAGAAATTACTAATTTCAGCAGAAGAGATTTATGACTGTTCATATGCCTTAAAAGGAAAGATCTGGTAAAAATAATAATTTACAGTGTTTTGTTTTTTACACTACACTTCAGTTTATATTTAAATAAATTAGATTTTTCTGAGACAACTGTGTGGCGAACTAGCAGGGAGTAAGGCCACTTGTGGCTCATGCCCATATCTAACACCCGTCCTGTGTTCAGATCCACAGCCAAAGCTCGTGACAGCCAGGGCAGATTTGGGTGAGCTCTGCACAGGTTCTGCTCGGTGTTGCCAGTTGCTCAGCTTTATTGCTTTGTAGGGCTCACACTTACTGTGTGGGAAACTGACCATGGCCACTGCACAGTTTAAATGAGCAGTTGTCCAAGTAGATTCTTTGTGTGTGCTAAGGCAGTGCTAAAACCAGTGAGTCTGGATATACAGACCTACGTTCCTTTAGCATTAGTTTCCACATCAGGAATGTTGCCTTTCAGGCAAAACTTAAAATGTTTGAGAAAAGCATCCTCCACGATATGTATTTCATAGATGTTGCACCGTATAACAGATGTCAAGGAGATCTTACTGCATGTATGTAACAGATCAAAATGACATTTCATTTTGAGCTCTTTTCATCTATTTAAGACTTTAAAACTGACTTCTTGGTATACAGCCTCATCCAAATCACCGTGTGTGCTATGTTACCAAACTCTTGGGTAGTTATTTGATTTAGAGTTTTCTTTGAATGCTTGGAGGTTGGCAGCATGCTGTGTATTACATGGATTATGAGAAAATGAATCCCTGCAACCCCTGCAGGAAGCAGTGTTGCTCGCATCTTGCCTCTGGTATGATGACCCCTTGAAGTAGCAGTGGTTTCTTCTCTTGTCTTCTGTGGGTTGGCTGTAGGTCCTTAAATCCTGAGCTTCCAGCTGCGTGGTGAGTGCTGGCATGCTCCTTACGAAGCCAGTGGCAGTCAGGGTGCATCGCACTCCACTGCAGGGCTTGTTGTTCGGTTTGTCAGGGCAGACAGAAAATACAGAATGATCATTCCAAAGTGAATGTTAGAGGTTTCATTACTAGCCAAATTATCTTGGCCTTCCATCTTCTGCCATCTGGCTGTATCCAACAGAAACTCCCACTAATTCCTATATGTGAGCTTTGGTTGGCTCCAGCTGTAGTCCAAGGACGTGCAAGACATATAGGGCAATTTGCCCAAGGTAAGTTCGTCTGTGCATTTTCAGCAATCGCTGATTGGGTTCAGTAACAGTTGGTACTGTTTTTGATGCTTGTGGATGACTGTACCCATGTTCTCTATTCTGCACGTGAATGAAGAAATTGGTGATTGAAACACGTTACTGTTCTGTAGCTGTTCCTGTCCTTGAAGTTTAACAGAATTTTTTCTTTAGAAAAATGATGATAAAGCTTTTGCAGGCTCTTCTTAAGCAAACGGAGCCAGTATGATGAAACTGATCCTGAATTCCTGCCATCAGGAACAGCAGAGGGGAGGTACAGTTGCAGATGCACATTTGATGCCACCCAGCCTGCAGTCTGCTGCTGATGTTATATTATGCTGTGTGCTGCAAATACTAACTCGCAGCAGCTCCAGCTGATGCAAGGTATCCACTTACCTTCTTAGCTCTGCCTTTTCAACTCTGCTCTGGATTTCTGAAGAGCGTTTCGTATGTGTTTGCACATGCAGGTGTCATTTTAAAGCTGTTTTTGCTGTCTTGCAGGCACTGTTGTTTCCTCATCTATAAAACTGACTGGCAACACAGTTTCAGAGGGTTGAACACATTAACTGATGTGCCAACAGTGCTTCCATGCATGTTCTGCCCTAAGCTGTCCCCAAGGGATGTGAAGGCTCGTGAACTTTGCTTTTTAGTTATCCAAGCTTCTACTGTGGTTCAAATGAACAGACCTGGTGGAACAAATGAATCAAAGTACGTGAAGGTGTTGAAAACCAGAAAAGGTTAGAGATAAAGGGAAGAAGAAAAATTGCAGAAGTTAGCCAGAAGATGTTTTTATACCTTTACACACATTTGCATTGATGTGTGTTTTTTTTTTTTTTCAAAGCAGGCTGCAGTAATCCTACCTTTATTAATGTTAAAAAAGAAACTCAAGTGGAGATCAAATTTTCCCATTATTCATCCATGTGCTGTACATTGGAGGGGAAAAGGGTGTATAGGGAAGGGAAGGATGCTCAGATGTTTCCATTTGAATTTTAAAACTACAAGCCACATAATAGAAGGGCAGAGAATTCGGTGAGAGAACAGTGGCAGATTCCTCCTGACTTTTGCTGGACTTTGAGTCTGGCCAAGAGACACAGTAGCATGTGATGACTTTGAACATCATACTGCCACAAATTCATTCTAGGACCTGTGAAACTAAACTCATTGTTGCAATTAACCATCTTTCATCTCATACCATGAAGCTCCTCAGAAAGTGGAAGAGAGTTTGCATGCTTTTTCACGGTTCTGCTATTTGATGGGTGGATTTAGACAGCTCTGAATTCTGTCCCCTTTCATACTCCTACTACATGATAGGAGCGCGTGTTTTTAATCCCAGGGATATGGAAAGACTAATGGGGAAAGATAGGGAAAGACTTCACCAATCACTTTGAGTAAACCTAAGTGATACCAGCAATCTGTTTGCAAACCTCTTTTGGGCATAGATTTCTTTTTAATCTGAAGACTTTTTTATTATTTCAGCATAGCTCTGCCCAGCTCCTCCGCAGCTGCATAGTAAAGAAATAATTCCCAATTAATGTGTCTTTTAATTGCTGGGGTACACCAGTATCCAAGTTTTTTTCTCACTCCTATGCATTTGAAAGAAGTTGAAATATCTTTCCTCCATTTCTATCCCTTCTTCTGCTTGAACTCTGTATTCCATAAGAACAGTACTTACAAAAGGTGTGTGCTTCCCTTCTTCATTATTAGTATAAACTATTTAAGAAAATACCCAACAACAAATTTAATTTTATACATATTTATTAAAATTAAATTCTTTCTTTGCACACAGAAGATATTTTCTTGAAACAATGAAAAAAAAAATTCTACCTTGTTTACTTAGCAAAAATCAGATTACTGTCAATGCATTTTAATGTACCACTGTCTTTAGGTTGTTAGTGGTTTAAACTGTTACTGTTAATTCAAAATCATCACAGGCCTTTGGAGGTCTTTTCATAATAATCTAAGATCCTGTATTTGTCCTTCCTGACTATAATCAAATCTGTCTCTTGGACTTCCTGGTTTTGTTTTTGGTTTTTGACAGCAAAAAAATAATTTTGTTTTTTTCCTTTGAAACCTAAATGCAGTCACAGTGTTACAAAGTAATTTTCTGATCAGATACCATGTTGCGGTAAATTCAGTGCAACAGGCATCTGGGGACTCTGAGCAGGACTGAAGTATAGCGGTGGTGGTAGCGGTGGTGGTTTGAGGGGTTTAAACCATTAAGAAACAATTCTCCGCAGCTTTTGTCTTTCAAAGACCTTGCTCAAATAACCAGTCACAGTTTTATACCATGAAATAACAAAGTAATTAACAGGTTAAGTAGCGAAGCTATTTGTATTTTTCAGAATAATAAATTTTACCAACAGCTCGTAAGTCAGTAGTACTCCTAAGTGTGTGTTAAACTTGAGCTAATTTTTAACTTGCTGATCTCTTCCATTGTCCTGATTTCTGTTTAAAAACTTACACTATGCAACAGGAAAGCTGGAGAAAACTGCAGAGTAAGACCTCAAGCATCTTTAACACTGCATGAAGATGCTGAGTGCTCTGTCTGTTTTGCACCCTGGCAGTATGTAGTTCCACTGAGAAAACTGGAGATGGAAGCAGCATACATGCTGTGGAAATCCCACATATGCTTTGGAAACTACTTTGAGGTAAAAGCATCTTGTTGGAATCTTAGAGAAACAAGATGAATTGATTCATTTTATAACCGTACATACATATTTATATGGATTCATTTACACCTGTCTTCTGTATGAGTCATCCCTGTGTGAAGGCAAGGTTTTTGCAGACATTTTCATTAATTTAAAGTTTTGGGGTTCTTTTTCCAACTCATCTAACTAATTGATTAGTTAATTTTAAACAAATTTAAACTAATACATTCAGCGTCTTTGTGTAGTGAATTTACTTTGTGTAGCAGACCATTCCTGAAGTAGCTAATATGTGAATGTCTGGGAGAGAAATTACAAAAAGAAAGTCCCTAAATAGGTTGCTGTCACTGTGCAGCATTTCAGTGGACGTTGTGGGTGGCAGGTGGCATATATTTTTTTGGTATTTTGTAATTGTAGTTCAGCAATTAGCAATTCTTCCCCTGTGCCTCTGGATTGGTGCCTGGCTACATCCATGCTGTAACTGGCAGGTAATAGAATGCAGAGGCAACCTGTAGTTCATTATGGATTGTGAAACCTATTCAAGGCACTGCAGGAATAGTGGCTAATATGTATTGAGTTATGTGCTTCCAGGTCTCTGTTAGAGATGGTTTGTGTACATTGACTATAGAGATCCATCCTTAGCTTATCTGTCATTCAGATAATGTGACTAGCCATTTGAACAGAATACCATGAGAACTGATGGATTCTTGTATCAAAACTGGAAGATAAGCTTTAACAAAACACAACTGAGGAAGTAGCAGGGATGAGTGGATGAAATATAATAGCCTTTCATATAGTGGGTCAGTTCAAGACACGATACTTTTTACTGCTCTTAAAAGATATAAAGCTGTAAAATGTATATTATTCCATTATTCTTCTTTTCCCATAGTCCCCCTCCTTCCTCATCTCCCTTTACTTCAGTGGATCCATAAAGCCTCAGAAAAATCTAGCAAGTGGTGTGCTTATCCTTTGGGAAGTGAGCTGGTTTACTCATATTGCTTCTCAGAACAGCAGCTGAGAACAGTGGGAAATCAAGTGCTGGCGTTTTTGTTGGCTTTGCATTAAGCAACAGGAGAATAGGTTATTTGCAATGGAATTCACTCCAGGTAGTCAAGATACAAAGATCAACATCACTCAGCAGCAGACCACAGGAGCAGAATTGAAAGAACAGGCAAGCATTAAATAAGAAAGCATGTATGCAGTTGTGCACGCTGAATGGCACCTTGGCTGAGCAGCAGCAAGCAGCCCGTGTACCCTAAGCATTGCTGGTTCTTATAGCCTGTGTGCTCCATGTAGGATGGGCACAGGGGAGTGAAGACTGTCCATGAAAAGTAGAACACTTCTGCATACTTTCACAGAGCCCCTTTGGGATAACTGCAGTTCCCTCCTATTTGCCTGTGAACACAAGCTGAGATAATCTTCCCTCCTTTCCCTTCCCTTGACATAGTTCTTGCACTGCTCTAAAGCATCTTCTAATATAAAGGAAATTTCTTTCTGACCCATGCCTCTGAGATCTGAATAATCCTGGCCAGCTTGGGTTGAATCTCTTTGTTATCCCTCAGATATCACTACTTGTAAGACTATGAAACGCTTTTTACGTAGAATTTGTTTCCACTGCTTGACTCGATGACTTTTAAGCAATGGTGAGTTGATCCTGTGCATTATGCAAGTCAGAAATCATTCAATGAGGTCCTCTGTTTATTCTCTTTAATAATATGTTCCATTCATCTTGCATGAATAAATGGAACATAAAGAAGCATACTCCTCTGTCCTATCTTTGAGATGATGAAGGACGGTGTTTAAAAATACCTAGTTTGTGCTTAACAGGAAACTTATAGAACTAGATGTCATTTAGCTGCCAAGATGACATGTGAAGGGCTGCAATAGGTAGGACTTGAAGTGAGATGCGTCAGGATGAAACTGCAAATAGCACATGCCTTTATTCCTAATGGGTTTGGTGTCTGATGAAATACATTCACTAAAGCCTGAATGACTGTCCAGAGGCATTGTTAGAATGAATCAGCTAGTTGTTTTCTAAAAGATGTGCGACATCGTATGATATTGTTTTATGCGCAGCGAGTGGAATAGCCTAATTCAGGCAGAATTTCTATCAATGCCCTTTGCAAATTAAGCTCAAATGGCTACTTAGGAAAGAGCAGTCCATGAAGGACTTATTTTTCCCGTGAGAATGAGAACATGACTGGAGACAGTTACTTCTCCATGAGGTGTAACATATTGTGTTTACCCTCAGGTATCAGATTGTTTGCAGCTTCACAAAACCAGGGACGGAAAGCCCTATTTCTGAATAAATGTAGCATGCGCAAATTACGCCCTTGTTGCCCTGCTGAGGAGCTCCTGAAATGCAAATGGAAGTAGGAGGCTACAGCAGGGCATCAAATGAAGAATAGCTGGTGAGGGACAGTAGGGCCAGAAGTTCAACGGGGGGGGGGGGGGGGGGGCGGCAAGTGAGGAACTGTGCTCCCAACTTCCATGTGGAACATGACTGAATCTCGCTGGTTGGCGGGGGGGGGGGGTCTCTTGAATTTCAGTGGGTTGCCTGGGCATTAGTATGGAACGTATGAGGTGATTGTGTATGCTTCGTTTCTTTGTACTGATTGTGGCTTACTCCCTGTGTTTCGATTTATCAATTACATATCATTAATGCACCAACATACAATTCGGATAACTTTATAATGTTGTACTATGTATGTCCTTATGCAATATGGATATTGTTAAGGATATGCTAAGGATACACACCGTGACACAGAATGCAGAAAAATGCCGTGAATTATGCAATGGTGTACGACTGAACTCTTCCTGCTCTCATGTATAATTTATACTGCAAATCACAACTTCCAGGCCTAATGCATCCACTGATAATTTGTTTCGCAAACTGTCATCCTTGTTGCATCTTAGCCACGTCTAAAACAATTTAGAGTGCAATATTTGAAACAATTATAAGTGATTATGGATTGATGTTTCAGTGAAAGCTGATTTTATTTAAATCTTAGGTTCTTATCCATGTTCTGCTGAACATTTGTATAAATGAGTGACTGGTGAATTTTAAGCATCATTAATATGTTCGGTAGTCAAACTCTTCAAGGGATTGTAAGCCTGTTACTTTTTTGTTAATTCCCTGCCTATCCATTTCAAACTTAACTGACAAATTAAGTTTAATTAATTCTTGCCTTCTTGAGCCAATCCTTTCTGATTTAGGTGCTGGTTCATTAATTTGCAAAAAACATCCTGTTTCTTGAACTGTAAAAGTGGAGAATACTGAAAAGAGATGATGAGTTGGGTGCGGTGGGTTTTGCTGGTTTGGTTTAGTCCACCCCCTTCCCCAGATTTTTTCTCAGGCTCCATGCTGGCTAGACCTTGGAGCTTCTAGGATGACATAAAAGAGAAGGAATGGCTTTTGGCGTAAAGTGTAGGCAGTAAATGATTGGAAACCATAACAGCATTCTTGGCATCTGCTTGGCAACTTGATATAATCAGATGCCTCCTTTTAGTTAGTGGTTTGTTAAATCACTGGTTTATAGATTTATAAATGTTTCACTCCCTCTGTGTGCTGCTCTAAGGCTCAGACTTACTGTCCTGGAATTAAAACTGCTGATCTGGAAGGCATACTTCCTCCTCCCCGCTCCCTCCCCGTGTGTTTTAATCTTTTGCCTTTTAAAAGTTACATCGGAAAGGGTGAAATTATGATTGGATTTCGGTCTAAGAACAGTGAAATATTAAACAATGAAGTTGTAACTTCAGAATCTCTGACTGGGGGGTGCTCAGTCCCAGTTCACACACTAATTTTTGACACCTCATGTACCTAAGAACAATGTATTGCTCTACAACAAAAATTTCATCTCATTAGAGTTTATCTGGGCTAAAATTCCATACAGGACACAAAGGTAGCTAATGTGTAGCAATGCCCTTTAACCAGGTAAGGTATGGTGAACAAACAACTAAACATAATTATCAGTGCCATAAGGATTTATGGCAGTTAGTACAGATAACTGAATTATTTGTTGATTATTTACTTGAATAGTTGGACCACCTTTTTCATTCATATTGGACAAAATCTAGTGTCTATGAATGTGTTCGTTACTTGCGTGATATTCTGTAAGCGATAATATAGTATAAGCAAATTATATTCAGTATTTTGTACATCTGTACCTTCCCCCCCTCCCCCCCCCCCCCCAGTACTTTTTTGGTAATTAGATGAAAATGTAGAGAGCCACCATCAGGCAAGAGAATCACGTTGTGTTAGGGTGTGTACAAAGCAAGTAAGTTGTTCCAGCCTTCCTTTCTTTGTAACAAACTACTGTTAGAGGCAAACAGTATCTTTTAGGGCAAACAGTAATTTAATATCTGAAACAGTAATATTTTATTTATCACATTCTCTTTACGATAGGGAGTTTGGTCAGTTGCATGTTTTGGTTTGCATTGGTAATAGAATACAATAATGTTAATACCCATCTATAGCATCTGCTCTGCAAACAGTCTTCAAAACAGTCTGAGCTTTGAAACAGGAAAACTGCAGAATGAACAATGTCAATGACCACTAGAATACTCTGAGGGCACAGTTAGGCTAAAGTTTATGGGTATCTCTCATGATCTGGAAGTAAATCTGGTTCAATGTATGATAATTTTATGTCAGCTGTTTGTAGCTAGGATAAAATGAATAGGTTTACTATGTTTGCACAACAAATGCCACAGGAAGGTTTCTCCATCTTTTAATGTCACTGATACAATCACAGCTGTGGAGAAACGTAATGAGTTACTAATGAGGTTGGACTCTAAAGTGTTGCAAAGTCCTTGACTTTCCCCTCGTGGTTCTAAAGACTGGCAATAATTCTTGAAGCATTAAGTAGCTTGGTTATTTGTATCTTGTCTCCTAGCATCTAGCTGCTGTTTGTTGGTGGGCTCTACAGCATGTTTTATCCACATGTGGAGCTATTTTAGGAAACTGAGGAGCACTGGTTTTGAGTTTATAATGACTCCGTCAGGACTTTTTTCTTTTTTTTTTTTTTTTTTTTTTTCTGTTGGACTTCAAATGGTTTGGTTGGTGATGTGGTCCTGCTTGGCAGGACATGGCACTGGATGCGCTAGCTGCCTCTCAACCCACAGAGCCAAGCCTGTGCCCCATGGGTGGGTGCCTAAACATGGTGCTATCCTGGAATAAGTAATTTCTGTAGCCACGGTATGTGTGTGTATAGATACATGACAATTTTGGTCATACTTTACTGACAACTGTAAGACAGCGTAAGTCTGTATCTGCAGCAGTTACACTGTCTTCTGCTCGATGAGTGTCTTCCTTCCAGAAGTGTGCTTTTTCATCTACCGATACACAATGCAGCGCATTCACTGCATACATGAAATGCTTTGTCCACCTATTATCTACCTACGCTAAAATCATATATGCTGTAACCTTTCCTAAACCTTTAAAAATATTTCCTTTTTTCCCTTCCTTTCCTCTTTCAAAATGTTATGCATTTAGAGAGCTGCATGTGCTGAAATCCATTCTATTGAACCATCTGTGAACAAGTGCAGTATGACCCACTTCTGCTGAATATCCACTCAGCTAATTATCTACAAAAATTTGTCTGCATAGCCTGCTGTCCAAGTTGCTACTGTGCACCAAGAAGTAATTCATTGTAGAGAGGAGGAAATGGTTTAGTAAATGCTATTAAAGAACCAGACACTTCAAAACATCTTCAGGTACTTGATTCTTGGCTGAAGCAAAGTATAACTTGAAACAAGGAAATAGGCATCCCTACAAGTGACGTGTGGAAGAACATAAAAAAGTGAGAAGCATGCTGGAATGGCAGAACAGAGAAAAGGTGGGGGTTTTTTATTTAGTACTATTTTTATTAGAAAACTAGAGACTTCTGAGAGCCTGTGTCTGAGTATGGAATTGGCTGTTGCTTTCTGAAGATGACTAGCATCTCATACGATAGGAGATTTCCATGAGCTTGGTTCTAATACATAAAATTTCAGTTACATTGGGCTAAAAATTGCGTGCAATCTTGACTGTGAGAAATACTCAGCTGATAGCAACAAATTTGCTACTATCGGAGCCCAAGAAAAAGTGGTGCATAGGAATGTGTTACGATTTAAAAGTCAGAATTATTATGAGGAATTGCTTTCCATGGAAGTTGGAAGAGTCTTAAGATTAGATTCAGTAGGACTTATGAATTTTATTGGAATTCTTTTTCTAACTTCCAGTCTGGTAGAATTTAGGCAGAAGTGAGATATGAACAGATGAAGAAAATTCAGTGTGTGTTTCTTACATGTCTAAATGTCTGTCGGGTCTTTTCACCCATCCTTGATGCTCAAGTTTTCATACCTCTCTCAATGGTCAGATTTTTGTACAAAAGCATATGCAATGTTAAGCTTCAGTTCATGGCCCCAAATGTGTATACACCGGAAATGTACAGGCAAGAACAGCGCTGAATCATGCTCAAACAATGAATGAGCATAAAGTATATTTTACATTTGCATAAACCCCCAACCCACCCACCCCCTTTCCTCTTGTACAGGGGAGCAACAGCAATAACATTACTCTTTTCCCTTTCTTAAATCAAGAACATTTGAAGAGAAAGCCATTACTTTTTTTTTTTTTACAGCCTAACACCTGCAAACAGGTGAGAAACCAAACCATACCTAATTAGCGGTCTGTGCATAGAATTTGCTGTACCAAGGGAGGGGCTTAATTTTTCTTTGTTCATCATACACGGAAGACTACACCAAGCCACTGGGTTCATAATTTTCGGCCTTGTTGTGCATTTTCTTTTGGCAATTATTACATTTTGTTTGCAGTTTTCCCTACATGCATGAAATCCTACATTTACTCATGAAGCCTGATGAGCTAACCCTATTGACACTAACTGGAACAGCGTTAAAGAGGAATTCCTCAGGTCCCCTTTCCAATGGCTTTCAGACAGGAAGGTACAATGTACTTTTAGTGTCTGTGTTAATATCAGTCATTTATCTGAGTCTAATGTGTATAGTCCAATTCAGTCTTCACCCAGAGCTTCCTAGAGCTTTCCCCCTGCTCCTGTAAGTACAACATTACTAAGTCCAGATGTTAGGACGCAGTTTTGTTTCATCCTCTTATTGTTATTTTGACTTTTTGCTTGGGATCTTGGAGCACTGAAGTATTATTTCTTACACTGACCGCAGGCAGCAAGGAAATGGAGGCAAAAATCTGCCTGTCACTGAGATCTGCTGGCTCGGAGCCGAGGTGGTATCACCTTGCTGTGTGAGAATGGCTGAGATGGCCAGGTCTACTCCCAGAGCACTATGTCAGCAGAAAGCTCTGCCTCGGCTGTGTTCTCTGGCCTGTCGAGGAAGTACTGTGCCATCTACAGAGTACAAAATCATATGAAATGTGATGTGATTTACTCAGCTAGAATTTATTTTAAATAAATTGGGAGTTTCCTTTCGGCCATAAATCTGATTGTACGCCTAATACCACAGTTCTAACTAAATGCAATAACATCTACAGGTGCTCAATGCCACTCTGGAGCAACCTGTACATTTTTTACTAATTCCCTTGCTAGTAAGAGAAGGCAAAGCCAAACCAGGAACCACAGAAATGCTGCTTCGTGCTTTATTCTCAAGTGAGATGCATACATCCTCTGAATCACGGATGAAGGTCGAGGCTTTGTATCTTACACTACAAATTAGTTTCCACAGGTTAGCTGAAAGTCTGTCTTAAGGTCAGTCCATACTTCTGAATAATGCAAATAGCCAAGCAAACAACAGGGTAAAAACTGCATAGGTGAACTCTACTAAGATGGCCAACTAAAGTAAAAAATAATAAATAAATCTAGTTTTCAAAAAGTTGCATCATTTTTGGCTATACAGAACTTGTATACATTTAGCTGTCTATAATATTTATCTCTTAAAGAAGTGCATGCGCCTTATTCAGATTGTATTCATGGGTTGGTTTCTTACAGAAACTGTAGATAGGCTGTAGTGTGAATAATTTCTTAAAGTTCATTTCAGGTTAATTAAAATCAATCCCAGGTTTCTTGCTTAGAAGGCATCGATTCTTATCTACAATTAATATTGTTTTACACCTGAAAAGATGAATTTGAAAGTTGACTGACACTTTAGCACACCGTCAGTTGGAACACTTTCATACAGAACCTTCCCACTGTGAATGTAGTTTTGTTGAAACTTGAACATCTATCTCAAGGTGTAAACTGTTACTACTTTTTTCTGAAGGGGGGGTGGTAGTTATTTAGAATTATTTCATATGAAAATGTAAAAAAATATATATACATTATTAGATAAGGTAATTAGATAGGGTTGTGTCCTTAATGGGGTCACATGAAAATTAATCAAAACGATGCAGAATATAATGGTATATTGTCATATTTTAAATGATCTTTAATGAAGATTTCAAGAAGCTTTATCATTCTGTTTTCAAAGCCATGACCATTCTGATTTCAAACACAGAACAAAAGTTCTGTCCAGAATGAAAATGCAGTTTCCCATTCAGTCTTGTTTCTATGAGAGAGTGGAAGCAGAAGGATCACAGAATCTCTTGGTATCATAGTAATCTAATTCAGGACTTTTAAAACTTAGCTTTTCAATACCACTGTCACAGGCAGAAAGTTGCTTGCTACTCTGACATGAGAATGTGCTGGCTGGCTGGGTGCTGCGTGTGCAGCCAAGAACAGATAAATCTTCAGCTTCACCTGCTTCTGTTGGCGTAGTGGCAGCTACCAGCTCAGCACTGAGTCATGTACAGGCATAGCAGAAGGTGTCGGACTGTTTTGTCAGTGCTTTCTGCCTAGTCATTCCTAATCTATTCCAGTCAGTGGGTGCTAGGCAAAATACTATCTGTCTGAGTCTGAATAAGTTTGTGGGCTGGGTTTTGGGAAGTCTTGATCTGATATCATATTCTTAGCACCGGATTCACAGCGATACTTTTTGCAATGGGTTATGTTAATACAAAGCGGCAGTCCTAAGCTGTGTGTAGAGCTTCCCGTTGAGTTTAGGCATTAAAAATAACTGCAAACATTAAAGAAGAGCCTAGACTATTTTCGTCTTGGCTGGTTCATGTATAGCATTTAAAGGAGGAAAATTCTTCTGTAGTAATACTTCTGGCATAAGAGAAAATGAAAACATTGCTGAAACAGTAAACCTTTGCAAATCTAGTAACGGTATTAGCAATTCATGTGATTTTTATTGTGAGCCTTATTTTATGTGATGTTTCTGGTTTATCTTTTATTTAAATGAAATGAGTGACAGTGTAATATAAAGTAAATAGGTGAGCATCTCGGATCTCATTAAAAACACATTTACAGGGGCTTGTGTATTTACAAAGAAAAAAAAAGATTGAGAAAAATGACCCTAACTATTAAAAAGCACTGGTCAAAATGAAGTTTTTAAATCTTTTATGATTTTTAGGTGGTACTCCAGAGACACTCCATCTTGTAGGACTTACTCTTTCAGTGAGTTAGCCTTTTAGGACTATTCAACTGTGTAGAGAGCAGGGAAAGCTGGCCATGGAGGACATACACCTGGCCAGGTGCTGGGGGATGGCACCTGATGTGTGTTGACTCTGTGACTGTCCCTTGCAGCCAGCAGTCCTCTCATGTGATGTGAAGGAGCTGAGGAATGGATGAGACTGCACCTTCAGTGACTGGGAGGCATGGTGCTGAGTTGTGCACCTTATAACGGTTTACTGTGCATCAGGTCCTCCTACAGCCAGGTCAAACAAGGTCTCTGCTTCAAATGAGAGATGCCAGAGCTGTGCCTTTGATGGTCTTTTTCTGAAAGTTTAAGATTTGGTCTGTCTGAAACACACTGGTTTCAGATAGGTCTTTAACAGGATGCATGCATTTCACTAGGCTTGCTTCATTTTGTTTCAAAAAAACCCTTTCTCACGTATTCCTATAAAAGTCTGCACATATATCCTACCTGCCTCTGTTTCACTGGATTAATGTGGCTTTTTGATATCTACATTCTATCAACAGCTGCTAAAAAACTTTTTAATTTGAAAATCTGCACTTTTTGCATGCATGGTGAACAGAACCCTACCCTTAAGTTTCTTGGAGCTTGGGGTTAGGGACATTTGTTTGTCCACAGTTCAAGTCTTTTGTGAGCAGATGGCTCTAAAGGACCTCTAATTCCTTAGGTGAAAAAATAGGTTATGTCCCTTCTAATTTTGCTCTCGAAAGATAATTTCCTCTCCAATGCTAATCAAATGCACACTAAAGAACATTAAAGAAGAAACAAAGCAAAGTATATCATGTAACTCCTTTTGTCCTTACCCTTCCTATGCATGCACAGACACGCACTGTGTTCCTTTTACCTAATTCAAAGCCCTAGATCACACCATCCTGACAAATCTGTGTTGTTCTTGCACAACGAAGTAATATTATCAGTGCCTCAGCTTGTGTTGTAAATGAAACAGTACTTAAAAAAAAAAAAAATAATCCTGTAACAGAAGCAAACATTGTGCCAGGATGAATGCATGCTGACAAAATAGCTTTTGGGGGCTGCTGCATAGCCATGCCTTTGTACCATAAAATTTGCTCCCCTCTTTGTACGCAGAGGAAGGAATCCACCTAAGCGTGGCAGTGCAGGGAGATGATTCACCTACCCATGAACCCGGGAAAGCTGCAGAAAGCTTTCAGGGAAAGGTGCAGCATTATAAATATTTTAAACCTTACTGTGAGCAGGGAAAAGTGTGACATATGTTTTACATTTCAGTGCCTGCTATGGTACCATTATTTTAGAACCTGTCGCCTTTCGTAGGCTATGTGCTCATAGACAAATGCCATCACTTCAAAACCAATAGCTAAGCTGCCTCTTTTCATGCTGTTTCTTTCAGTTCCAACTGACAGTTAAAAAATGTTTGTTGTTCCCCCCCTCCACATACAGCCTGCATTCTAAGTGATCTGACCTAAAAAGAGTGTAGCATACAGCTAAGCTTAAAATACAAACATTCCCTTTGAAAGTTGTAACGTTCCTGCTTGTCTGGGGCTGCAGCAAAGTAAAAAAAATAAAAGAAGAATTTCAGTTTCTGAGTGATGCAATTCACAGATAAAGCCATTATCTGAGAAAAAGGGGAGGTGTGTTTAGAGTCTGCGTGAGTGGCAGGAAGAAAAACTTCCATGTTCAAGGCAAAACAACTGCTGTTTTTAATTATTTCTTTTCCTCTCCGTTTGGAAAGCTCTGCTTTCTGAAGCATTACTATCACTAATGGGGAAACAAGGTATGGTAATGAGACAGATTTGAGATCCTTCCGCAGACCAACAGTGGCACAAGGACTCAAACCCAGGCCTTCTGAATTCTAGCTCAGCTTTCTCTCCACGTTATCTATTTTCTAGGATAAAATTATGTGTAAAAACAGCAGGAAGCATATAAGGACAAATTTGCATAATTCATAATATGACAGCTTTGTTTAGAAATAGTTTAGTTTGGGTTTTGTTTGGAAATTAAAGTATACTTTTGGTATCATGGAATCTTTTCAGGAATTCAGTGTGAAATGGTGATATTTCACATCTTGATGGCTTTGAACTGCCTTATGAGAAATCCAGAACTGTTTGTCCAGACACTTTCTAATTTTTAGATGACAGTTAATTTGAAATTACAACAATAAATAACTTCCCATAATTTTGCTCAAAACGGGTGTGGGTGTGTGTGCACAGTTCTGTCCAGTCTACCTTCAGTTTCTCCTTTTGTAAGAAATGTTATCAATTAAATATTTTACAGAAGTTTGAATGATTGAAACCAAAAGACATAGTTCCCAAGCCCTTAACATTTGAAGTTAAGGACATGTTCCTTTTAGATCCGTACCAAAGGAAGGAGGATGCATGTCGTGTTCAGCTGTTCAAAGCCCATCACTGTGTCTCCTAAAGTAAGGAGTAGAGATTGTGGAAATACCATCCCACAGGGAATTTAAGATCCGGCTAGATAAGCATAAGCCAGGGGCTGTTCAGTTAGAATTACACGCTACCTTGGGGGTACGGGAGTGAACTACATGTTCTGAGGTCTTTAACAGCTCTGGTTTGATCTTTTCGTTTGATTTTGGTTTTTTCCTTTAGCACATGTTAGTGAATTCTTTAAAGCTTGACAGTCTTTCTGAAAGAGAAGCTGTTCAATTTTAAGTTTGATCATGATGTAGAAACTAGTGGATGAAGTCTATAGCTCGTATGATGTGAGAGGGCAGAACGGTGAACTGACGCAGTTTTCTGGCCTCCAGAAGTAGTTTTTTCACTAGCTGAAATTGACAGCACCTCCTGTAGATCTCTGTGTGCACCTAACCCCTTACAAGGTGAAAAGAAATAAGACATCGAACGTATCTAAGATTTTAAGTGTTTTATTCATTCTGGAATATTTTTATTTCTTTTAGAATTCTGCTGTTTTTCTTGACTCTCATTCAAATTGGAACTTCAAAGTGTTGTCTGCCTCTGAGCATGAGAGTAACAGTCAGATAAATGATACACCAAATTGAGGTATATCTCCTAGCATTTATTTTACCATGTGCATGGCAATAACATTAGGGGAAAAAAACCATATTTTAACTGTTTTTCAAAATTAAATTGTTTATTACTAAGAAGTTGCATAACAAATGATGTAATTGAGGTTTGTGTTCTGTAAGTGCACACAGACATATTTCCTTCACACTTCTTGCAGTCTTTGATCCAGCATTTGTCACATTTAGAATGACACAGGTAGGAAGTCAGGCCTAAATTTAAAGCAGGTTGGCCAAAAGGTATGAAGGATATAGTGTTGCTCCAACTGTACTATGGGAAAAGAGTAAGGAGACATTACAACCAATCCAGTACTCAGTGGAGTCATTAAAGAAGATTCATTTATTTCTTCCATATATGATATTCCACTTGCAATGAAGGTAGGATAATAGCTGACAATTGCATGTTAACAATTAATAGTAATTAATTTTATAATCATGAAAGAGGTGTGTGCACAGTGTGGATGGAACCGTTTGGATTTAACTGTTGCTGTTGACTTTTATACAGGTCCTTTCTGGGAGCTTAAGTTCTGAGGGCTGTTCGACAGGCTGATTAGAAACAGGTAATGCACAAGTGTAGGGAATCGTCAGAAATCTGTAAGGAATTCCCCATAAAATCTTTTAAAAATCCTAAAGGTGCTGTATTGAAATATTACTCCATAACAGTTTTTTTCCCCGCCTAGAAGCTATAGACTTGTACATTGCAGACACTTGATATATTGGCAAACCCAATAAGGGCTAAAAAGGAGATGTACTCCTGGGTCTGATAGAAATCTCAACAAGACTCTTCTTCCTCTTCTCTTCCCCCACCTCTACCAATTAATTAACAGTGATATTTGTTGACAGTTAACTTCCACCGGTTCAAGTCATTTGGTGAACTGAGATGATGTAGCTTTAGACGGTATTATTTTCAGAGCCACCACAGGAAGACTGATGAGAAGGTGTTGAATTTGAATAGCCTGAAATTACAACATCTCAAAGGGAGAGTAGCAGAAAGAATTGACTGCGTCCAGACTCAGAGACCAGGGACATCTTCTGGCATCTTATAGAGAAACCTGTCTAGGCTGTGTGCCCTCTCCATTCAAATGAACTTACGTTCAAATCTGGCTTCAGGGTTTTTATAGATTTTGCTTGAACATATTTGGGAAAAATATAGACCCATGAGTTCTCATCTGATTCATTTAACAATGCCAATGCTTTGGTTGAGCAATTTCTGTAATTCCACTTAAAATTTTACGTATTACCTAAGAGGTGAAGTGTGGGATTTGTTTGTTTTTTAAAAAAAGTCAGAGGGAAAAGTTGCCTATAATGTACATTGGTATGAGAAGAACAGATATTTTTTGAAATGCCAGAGTGACTTAGGTGTCTTTCTCCTCTGTACCTAACTTAGAGCATCTGAGAATACTATTTTTGAAGTTAATAATTATAACTGAGAAGCCTGCAGATAGTAGGGACAATTCAGAGAAACTCAGTCAAATCCCTGTCCCACTCGTGCTGGAAGACTTGCTGTTGATTTCAGTGGAGCAGGCTTTCCCTTGTAGTTTTATAGCAGTGGGAAACACCCCAAATGTGGGCTAGAGTTCTGTGTTTCAGTTGTTTAAAGACAAAAGCTTCAGAGATCCCTTCTGAAATCATGAATGATGTTCCTGAGGTCAGTCTGAGCTGCCTGTATTCCAGTGTGAAAATCATCTCCAGAAGGGTGAGCAGTCAGAACATATGCTGCTATTTAAATCTTCAGTGAAAATCAACATGCTTTTTCTTATCCTGTTGAATAGCTTTTGCTAAAGGAACAAATCGGTGTTTTGTTTAAATGTTGAACTTGGCACGTGAGTGTGATGCTGTAAGCAGAGTCCAGGTGCAGGGCTGAAGTTTCCAGGTATACATACAGCTCGCTGCTGTGTACGCGGTGAGGGGAGGAGAGGGAGAGCTTCACCACCTTCTCTGTCTGTATCTCAAAGCTATGCAAAAAAGTCAAAATGAAAAAGGTTTTGGTTTTTTTTCTAAACTTTTTTTTTTAACTGTGGCAGCATCCAGCTGACTTTCAAAGAACGCTTTTCTTTTCTTTTCTTTTTTTTTTTTAAAAAACCCTTTTGCCTAACAAAAATCCTGATTTTTACTGTGAAACCTTTCATTACGTAAAACACACTAGTAGTTACTATTGCAATCAGATGTAACTCAGAGTTTCTTTTGTACCTGGCAGATGTAAAGTAAAACTAGGTTTGACATGGGTCCTCTAGAATCATCACACAAAAGATGTTAAACTGGAAACATAAACAGCAACAAAAGAATAATTAACAAGGTTATCTGAAGTATGTGGGGGTTGATCATTGTTGAAATTATCCTTTGTCTAATAGCACTCATGAAAGCCTTCAGCTTTATTTAAATTAGAAGGATTTAGGGGATCAGGCTGCAGTTCCTGCCCTTAGTACTGGCTGAATCTTATGTACCAATGTCTTTCATCTGTGTTGAGGATAGCTGTGAAATAAAATATGTAACTGATACGGTGTTTGTTGCTCTAACCTACCACCGCGGCCCTCTTGGAGGTAAGAGTGAGTTATCTTCCAAATTACAATAGTCTTATCAAGGACATATTTATCCATACTAAATAGCATCAAGGAAAATTGCCATTCTGAGTGGACAGTGAATGAGATAAAAAAATAGAATTGTTTTGACTAGGAACTTTGATTTTGTGGAATAGATCTACAAGAAAGGGTGTGGATGGTGGTGTGCGGATGTAGAAGTGTGTTTTGTGCTTATAGGTTTAATTCTGTCTTTTTAGCTGCACGACCGAGGCTTACAGTGCAGTCTCCAGAGATGGTAGAGCAGATAAAAGCCAATTCTATCATTCTTGTTCATACTTGGATGCCACACTTCTGCAAAGGCTGATATGCTCCCAGAAGAGGTAGAAGCCATTATAGAATCTGTTCTACATTTCCAGCAGTCATCTTGGGGTGGTCTATGGGTTATTTTGCAACTAGTGACCTACGCAGCCTAGGGTGCTTCAGCTGTCCTTTCCCCTCTCCTCCCACAGCCTTCTCCTCTAGGTCTAACAAGCTTCTGGACTGGCTGAGAGGAGCAGGGCAACATGTTCTGTGTCCTCCGCACCCAGGCAACATTGTCCTGGGAAGCTAGCCGGAGGTGTGGAAGAGGGTTTGGTTTAGTTTGTGAGTTTTATTTCTCCACGGGGCTGAAGGAAATAGCCAGTTGTGTTGTGTGGAATGCATATTAGAAAACTTAAGAAATAGTATCGTGAAGGACTTTTGAAAATTAAAAGCAGAAAAGATTAACTAGGTCATTTTACTAATTTCATGTGACATTATGGACTGATTGGACTTGCATTAGGCACTATGTTAAAATGTAGAAGCCCAGAAGAAAGATTGTCAGATTGCAAGAACTACGTACACAATTATGAACGCCCTGATGTTTAGGGTGGGAAAGATGACGTTGCCAGAGACGATGTCACATCTTGTGGAGAGTGAAGTATCAGGAGACTGTAATTTGAAGAAAAGGCAGGCAGTCATGTTTCCAGTTACTGTGTTAAGATTATGTATTGTGGGTCTCATGTCTTTGGTACGTGTTCTTTCAGAGCTCTGCTACTATGTACTGCCTGTAAGAGAAATTAAAAGAAAATCTGTACATTGCAAAGCCATTGTGGCTAATCGCACACCTGTGTGCCTGTGATGCAGTGTTCAGGGGGAGCTTTGTGTAATCTGCCATAAGGCTTGGCAAGTTCCCAGGCAATCAAAGTAAGAATCAACAGCATGGACTACAAATAGAAGTTAAGTAGATCACAACACAAGTCAAATAAAACTGATGTGTTTATGAACTACACTGAAAAAGATCTTCACGCCCTTCAGGTAAAACAGCTTGGAACCGTGCCATTTAAATGGGATATGGTGCTAATAGAAACCACAGTGGGTGGAAACTCTGGAAAGCAATGACGCTAATGACGATGTACTTGTTACTTTTTGAAAGAACAGAAAAATGCCTCTTTTAGTCTTTTCTGTAGACAAAGTTTCATATAAGCAACACCCGTATCTCTACACGTTATCCATAGTTATTTGCCAGTAGATGGAGTAGTTAAATCAAATGTCTATAATTTACTATCAGATCAGTTTCTTGTATGACGGCCTCCATGGCTTCTTGACACCATTAAACCCTTGAATGCTGATTGTATGTACGACGATTGAGGAGTCACTCCCATTATCGGCAAAGGCTCTCTGCTTTTATTGTAGTGGCAAACACAATTAGTTACATAACTTTTGACAAAATCTTCTAAATTCTTTTTTTTCCGCTTGGACATTAGACTTGCCTGCCAGAATTTTTAATAACATCTCCTGCATCTCTTTTTAGGAACTTGTTTTCCTTTCTTGTGACTTCCTGACATAAAAAAAGGGATACTTGAAAAATGTAGAAATAAACTATTCACAATGCTAACAGCAGACTAATTATGAGATCTTCTTTATCAAGGGAGGACAATATTTTAGGCTTTACGCAAATTTTTGCCCTGGTTTTAGGAGACACTTGATGGCTCTTCTTTCACAATATCATGTGAAATAGATAGGGGTGTTTGCAAATCAGATCACACCAGCAGGGTGGATATATGCAGCAAATTTGCGTTTACTGAAGTTGGAAGCACTGACATGTTAGAAATTACACAACTGTGAAACCCATTTAATTTCTCTCGCCTTGGACTTCCCTGGCTGTCAGCTCTGGGGCAGTACCTTCCGCAGCACCCAGGCTCCCTCTTTCTGCAGCTGATGTTCTGTTCATGGTGCCACAGTTACTAGTTACTCATCCATAACTCTTCTCACAAGGACGGGATGCCCTGTGTCTTGCCTCCTGTAGTAGAAGTGGGATTTCTGCAAAGCTATTTGCACTGCAGTAGAAAAGCTGAGAAGGAAGGCTGCGCATCCTTTCAGTGTTTTTTTGGAAATGTTTGCGTAAACAATCCAGACACATTTTAGCATCGAGCCTGTTGCAGGCTTGCTAAAATTAGTCCAGAGTTATCTTCTTACAAAGGTGGTAGCTGCATTTTCTGGCAAAACAAGCCAGGTGTAGTCTGCGAAGAGTAATTGTTTGAAAATTTAGTCAAGAACTTTTAATCTTTGGAAACCGTGAAGTACTGTTTTATATTTTTATAGCATTACATTATTTCTGTTGCTGATTAGGGTGACAAAATGCCAACGAATACTGCCTAGAAAATAGTCAAAATATGGAAAAAGTTTCTGTTCTATATGTAAAAATAATTTTGATGTGATTCAGTATTAGAAATATGTTGGATAACACAAAAAGGTCTTCCTGCTTAAACACAAACAGCAAAAAACCCCGTGTGTATAAAATGAGCAAAGAACTCACAAGAATTTTAAGGGTTTTTTTCCCCCAGAATCTGAAGCATTTAGTTGACTCTAATTTTCCAATTCTCCTAAAACTTGAAAAAATCAAATATATCAGTTTTCTTAGCTATACTTAGGGAAGGGGAAAATGTGGAAAGGGAAATACCCTGAAATGAAAATTCATAAGGCAGGTTTTAGTTCTTATGTATCACTTAGTGTAAATAGTGGAATAGTATTTTAAATATAATGGAAATGATGGCAGAATTTTGTGTTTAGCTATATAACTAGTGATTCTCCAACAAGCCAAGAGTATAGGGGCTAGAGAATCTCATTAGACATGCAGATTAACAAATGAATAAACAACGCCCTAAGTATTTAGGAACACTGGGAATTCAGGGCTAGTTATATACAGTTTAAATTATTTAATACATTGGTTTCAGTGGTGATATATCAGGGATAATTTGGCTTCACACATTTGTTAATAATGCTGAAGCAAATTTGCAGTATCTGTGTTAGCTGAATTGTGACACAATCCAAAATGGGGATAGAAAAAAGAGGAGGGGAAAAAGAGGGGGGCGTGTGGTGTGTGGAAAGGGAGGATATATGAGGCTTGGGTAGTCCACGTACCAATGAACATACACAAGAGCTAGTGCCTTGTGCCAAAGAAAATCACCCAAACCCTATTTAGCCAATAATAGAAAATAGTTCAATCCAAGGGCGTGTGTCAGCTACCCAGTGAAAGAAAAAAGGCAGGGAACTGTATACTAGCAAAATGAGTGCTCTTAGAAACTCTGTGAAGAACAGGTAAAGATAAAAGTGCAGCATCAAAGCTTCAGAGCCTTGCTGACAACTGAAATATGAACATCAGATGTTTTCAAATGCCCTTCGAATAGAATTCAACATTAAAACCTCATGCTTATTGCACATACCTTAAAGTTTTGTTTGAAGATAAACCTTTCAAGTTCAAATCCGTATCTTACTCGCAGCATCAAGTAACATCTAAACAGTTCCTTGCTGCCACCTTTATACAGTTTGTCTGACCTAACTCTCTTCTCTTTGTGGCTCAACCAGAAATGTATGTTAGCTGCCTACTTATTTAATTGTCCTTCTGTGGCTCATGCTTCTTGCTTAGTCACTTTGAAATATCAAAAGTGCGATCCATTCTCTCCCCACTGTTCTGATGTCTCCCAGGAAAATCTGTATCCACTTTGTTGCCAAGCTGTCCCTATCTGCAAGCACAGTAACTGTTTTTATATTGAAGGGCTCCTTTGCAGGTTTCCCAGAAAGAAGACATGCTGTAGTATATTTGGATATAAGGTGGCATTAAAAAGCATACTATTTTTATAGAATACTGTTGGCTTTGGTAATATTAGCAAAATTCAAGATCATTAAAACTCCCGCTGATTTCGGTGTAAGACAGAAGTGAGTAACCCCCTTCTGTTTAACGTTATAATTTTGTGCTTAGAAATACTGTATGGTTCATTATGTACTCCCTCGTTCTTGCATGTTCTTCAGCATGCAGAACCTGAGTGTTCTGATACAGTACTCAACACTCAGTCTACTCCAGTCGAATCTGAAAAATCTGTGCTAGCTTCCAAAACTTTCAAGTGAAAGGATTTTGTGTGGTTTAAATATAATTAGGAGAATACAGGTAAGTGGGCTGCTTGTTTCAAAGTGCGTTAAGCAGGTCACTGCTGAAATGGCCATCTCTCTCTGATGTTTTAGCACAGCAGGCTGGTGAAGTATACAAGGTTCTTCCCAACTCAAACAGCATTTAGTGCAGGCTCTTTGCAGACTCAGTCCTGCAGAAGTGCCAGAGGTAGAGGGAAAATGTTTTTTTCTTCCTTTCAGTAAGTGTGAAGCACGGGTGATTTTTATTTCACACCATAACTATCTTAGTATGGTAATATTGCCACTACTTTGTCTTAGATTTTCAATCAAGCTGATTGCTATCCTTACTGAAAAAAATAATGTCTTGATATAAAACGTATAAAGCCTCAAGGAGTTTGTCTATACCAGACTTCTTCCCCCCACCAAGTTAATTGTCAAGTAATGTCAGGTATTCAACATGTTCATAAAATCTAGTATGGTACTCGGTATAGGTTTGCCCAGGGCTATGCATTTTAAATGATATTATAGTTCTATGTAACAGGACTCCAAAATCAGCCGCTTGCAGCAGCTATTGGAAGCAGTTTGGACAATTCGCGTATAATGTAATATTCCGGTCCTCAGTTTTGCCTTAACACCCCATACCTCGCTTCCCTGTCTTTTACTATTAAGGACTCGACCTTCACCATCACAAGCCGTTGGCCCACCTCTGTGCCAAAACTGTTTTCTGTTGAATGTCAACAAATTTACAAGTCACTTTTCTGCCATAGGTCTGCAAGTTGCCACCTGGTCTTATGAGGAATGTGGACCCCGCCACCCCACATTCAACCTTGATGAATGGTGTTCCTCTCAGGAAAATCTTGTCTTGAGATCCAGAAATGCAGATAGCTGAGTATCACCTGTAGCATAAACTTCTCTTTGCTGAGTGCAGGGACTCAATGTGCACCCGGTTCCTGGCTTTGTAGCATCAGAATTCCCAGACCTTGGATTTGTCCAGGTGGGGACAATATTTTTTTTTTCTTGCCCAAAGGGCTTTTTCTCAGGACTTTTTAATTCCCCTGTTGGATTGGGAAAAATCACTCACTTTGGACCATGCTCATCATTGCATCTGGGCCAAATAATAGTAATAAAAGGATATTTTTATAATAGTATCAGGCTATAATAGTATCATCCAGATTCTTGTCTTTCTCCAGAGTTGCCACAAGAAGTTAGATGGAGCAGGTTGATCGGCAGCAGGCTGTAACAATTGAACAGCTGAGTGAGTATGAGAGTTTGTGACTGCGTACTGCCTCTGCTTCTGGCCACGCTCCTCTATTGACTGTGGTACCTGATCTTTCTGCCTTGGGTTAGTTAATTCCTGGATTAATGGGTTATATAAATTCACTGGGGAATCTCATGTGCATTGGAGCGGGTAGAATTGAAGCGGTGAGAATGTGCACCTGGAAGAGTTTGTTGCCCGCTTTGGCACTGGTGTGCTGTTAATCTGGCTTGCAAATGCAGATGCTTACATTTCCCAAAAGGAAGCGTACAAATTTCCTTCAGGATTCCTTCAGAAACAAGAGGCAGGGCTAGCGGGTGTAGCTTATCTCCCTCCTGTATCCTGTGTACTCTCTATATTTACTTATTCTTTTGTTTTGCTTGTAGTTTTGTTCTGCTAGAAGTGGTTGTTTACATTCATCTTCACTCTTTTCCAAGTACTCCGCTGAGGTGGATGCTGCCTTAAACAGTGTGAAACCAGAATCCTGAAGTTAGATAAGCAGAACTGCAGAAAGATAAGGAACCTGGGTTTGTTGAAGGATTAGGCTTAAGGAATGAAAACTTCTGGGCCAAGAATGTTAAGGAAAAAAGGAAGATTCCCAAGTTAAGGAATTCAAACCTCAGCACTGCTTCTCTGAATGTTTGTTACAACGCAGCCTGCTTGCTTCCAAAGCACTGTCCATTTCACAAATGAAACCTTACTTGGAACTTTGAAAGGCAAAAAGTGGTTTAAATTTGATTAGCTTTATCCATTTTTTTTTTTTTTCCAGCACAGCAAACGTAAGAAGCGTGCATTTCTGGGAACATTTCCTGCATTTGCTGTCAGTGGTCAGTTACCACAGCTCTGATACCTCAGGGGCTGTTTGTTCAGATCATGCGTGTAGCACATTCTGGAGTCCTAATTCACTAATGAGACAAAGGGTGACTGGCTACAGAGTAGCCAAATCCTTCCCAAGTTTTCATGCTCATTACTATGTGAGCTCTATCAAGACTGCAAGCTAGCATAGAATATTGACAGCATGAAACCTTGAGAAGCACGCTTACGTTTTGGCAAATTAGATTTACTCTCTCATCCTATCTAACAGACCATTTAGAGGTCTGCCCCTGAGACACATCTCTTTAGCTGAGCATCTACCATCTTGTTCTAATGTTTTTATCTTCAGTCTGAATGACTGCAGCTTTTTAAATATGCTTCTCTGCACTTCAGTTTTCTTGTTGTCATGAGAAAAAAACACTTCTGGATAGCCAGTACTTTAGTTGCTACAGTTGCTAAGAAAAGGCAAACAAGGAACTGCATTAAAATGTACTCCTGGAAAAATCCATCAATTTCTTTATTTTTATATACACGTGCATACACGTGTGCTTTTATTTATATATATATATATGTACATACACTTATGTTTATACACATGCATGCAAAAATACACTCTCCCAAATGGGCTGATGTGTGTACAGCACTGCAGAATACATCTGCCATCATCCCTGACAGGCTGCTGGAAATGGAGTTGATTGAATATGACTCAGACCCTCAGTCTCATTGTCCAATTCATCAGTGAATGCACTGCAGGCTCATTGATTATATGTAAGACCAGCAGGAGTGCTTGGCTTGCTTCATGGGGCTGCCTGTATTGAGCTATTATAAACACCCTCTTTACTGCTGTGTGCATGTAAATAAGTTCAGGTTACTTAAAATTGACAACTTAGCCACATTTTTTAGGAATAAAAAAGGAGAAAGTGATGCCGGCACAGTTCTTTCCTTGAAGAAGTTGCCCTAGCCAGAACTGAGACCAAAGACTGTAAATAATCATCTAGGCTTTAGATGCTAACTAATATTTTCTAATAAATTTCTAAACTGGCAGGTATTCCAGATGGAGTGGCTAATTTATTAATTTATTAATTTTTATAAGAGTTGAAGTGAACTTATCTTTGAATGGGGTTTAATTTAGACTAAAATTCAAAATTAGCAAAAGATCGTAAATAGAAATAGTATTCCATGACCCAAGCATGTTGGTATACCACATGAAAAATTCTGAAAATATTTGTCTTCTAATAATTATGCACATGGAATGGCTATAAGTAAACATCATTTTCCCTTAATGAACTGAAATCTTACCATACTGTGCCTGTAGATATGCCTTTTCTCAGGAAAACCAAACAGCTTTTAAGAGGAAGCAGTAGATGTCATTGCATCTTTCACTTCTGTGTCCTTGTGTCCCTATAGAAGTTTGTATGAATGGGCTTAGTCATGTCCTTTACTCAGGGACGGGCAACAGAAGCCCTTTCCTGGCTGCTGTTAGTCCCACAGGCTTTGTTAATTGCTTCGTTGTGTCATATGGCCCACTGGCAAAATATACAGGAAAAAAAATTACTTTGTGTTTTACAGTGTGATCTTGCTACTTCCAGATGGGCACCCCTGGGAAAATGGCACAACTGAAGTTTATGTAGTTAAATCACATTTGTACGAAAAACTACAGCACTCACTGTTAGGGCTGGTTGGTGTTTTTTTTGTTTGGTTGTTTTTTTTCTATGACAGCAAGACCTTTTCCTGAGGGATATGCTATGCCTTTTGTAGTCAGGCTGAATTTTAGCAAGTTTTCTCTGGTCTTCTGGTCTTCATGAAGTGTTCTGTGAAATCTTTGTCAGCTGGGACAAGAAAGGATGTAATGAAACACCATCAACCAAAACTCTTATCATCTGCATCCCAGTTGAAGGAAAAGGAACAGGAACATGAAGGAACTTTTTTACATGCACAAAGATAAAATATGTAATAATATTTGCTTGCTAAGCAATGAAAAATTTGCAGAATGCTCTTGTGATTGTACAGCATAACAGACAACTTAGAATGGTGGGATTTTTAATGTATGGGATTTATGGAGGAATTTTCTGTATTTCATCTACTCGTGCTGCTCAGGAGCCAGAAGCCCCAGTGAGGAGGAGGAGGAGGAGGCCGGTGATGTGATAAGGGCAGCCTGAATTTACAAAATAGGTTACAAGCTGCTTGTAACACTGTGCTGTTGCTGTTTGCACTGATCTCATTAGTTTGTTTACATATCCTGATTCTGCTCTCTCCCCAACCAGCTCCCTGTACCTTACGTTTCCTGAGTGCTTGTTTCAGCGCTGCTCACGCGGCTAGAGCAAACAATCCGATCAGCCACTGGAGTTTGCAGAACAGCCTGTGCACGCCTAACTCTCATGCTGCCAGGAGTCAGGCTCTGAAAAAGAGAACTGCCTTTCCACTTCTGTTTGTTTTTAAATGGCAAGTCATTAGTGCCGGGATACAGAGCCTTTTGCCCACCTCTGCTGCTGAACAAGTGTTTGTTTTTTCATGACTTTTAAAAGGAATGTTCATGCTGACTGATAGGGGCTCTGTATGTTGTCTTGTTGACTCGGTAGTTCAAATATCATATTTAGGTGCAGGATCTTCTGGTTGTTGACCCCCTGATTCCAAAGGAAAGTCCATATACTGAGTTTAACTCATCTTAGAACAGGAAAGTTCTTGCAAAAAAACCCACCCTATCTCTTGTCTGCTTAGTGCTTTATTCTAGCCGGCGGGGGGAAGAAAAGCCAAACATCTACTCTCCTAAATATTCAATGGGCTAGACAAAGACTGCTTTCAGAAGAAAAAAATCAGAACTCTGTTCATGATGATGCATGTATTCTGGCACATTCTAAACTTTTTAGTCTGTCACTACGTTGGGTTTGCGCTTAGGTGTTCCTTTCAGAAAGGTCAAGTGACTAGGTGAAACCACGTGTTGGTAAATTCTGCGGGTTGAATTTGCATGTTGCTTATCCAAGAATTTCCTGTCATCGATTAATGGGCTGTATTCTGTACTCTTGTCATAGCATGAAGTATTGTAACTTAAATTAGCACCTGTGGTGACAGTTAGGCTTCCTAGTTACCAGCTCTTGCCTTTTTTCTTTGTTTTGTTTTTAAGCTGTTGTTTACCTGTGTTTTGTGAATTACTGTTCTGTTTAAATCTGATTAAATATCTAAAGTTTGAACTGTTTGAGTAGTGACAAAACAAAAGAACTTATATGCTGTAAATAGAACAGACAATTCTGCACAGCTTTCGTACCCAAGTCAGAAATTCCAATTTCTCCTGCCCAAACTGGAAATATGGGTGAATCTTTTGGAAGCTTTGGCAAACTTGAAAGAAACTTCTGAACATTCATGCATTTAGCTGAGCTGAACCCAAATTTCAGACACTTTAAGATTCTCCCACTAAATCAATGACATTAAAGCCAGTGTCCCATAGAGATGAGAAGCTGCGTTATTGAGTGCATTGAACTGTTTGGCCTGGGCAATGGGGACACCTCCGGAGTGGCCCAGAGCAGAGTCCTCAGGAAGCAAGCTGTTGTCATGGCTTCAGATTCCTCCTTAATGTTCAGTTCACAATAGCAGAAGGATTAAGTGTTTCGAGGAAGGGCTTGAAACTGAGTTTGTGGTGAGATGGAGAAAGGGGCTTCAGAACAGTCTGTGCTGGCTGCTTTCCAGCAGGGGATATACATAATGTCAAATGCTGTCATGTAGTGGAGAATGCAGAAAAATTCTTTAAACAGCAAAAAAACCCAGGAAAGTTGCTGAAAAACAGAAAAAGGTGTGAAAATACACCCTCTGTGTGTGTGTGTGTGTGTGTATGCACATGCATGTTTATAATATATTTCTAGTTTCCAGGAAAGCGGTAAGAAGTAATAATGAGTTTACACAATCAGCGACTGTGGCAGCAGTATGGAATGGGCAGAAATGGATGAAACATGTTAGTCTCTCCTTCCTTCAAGCTTTTCATTAAAGTATGGTGGATTACTGCAACAAAAATGTGATTCCATTAAGAAACTGACATTAAACAAAGCCAGATGTACTCAAGTAGCAAAATATCCAGAAGAAATGACTTAACATGCAAGCTATGTGTTGATTAATGTAACTCCCTGATCCTCCCCCTACCCAGTATCTCTTGCCTCCCCTCAAAGAAACCCCAAATCAAAACAAAGTAGAGGAGGAAAAAAAATAAAAAATCCCAAACCATAAAACCTAAGAATCTAAGACTTGCAGCCAAGCCAACCACCGTAAGGCAATTTGCTAATGGTTTTGGCAGAAATAATCCTGTTCAACTTGTCTTCCTGCCATGCTAGCAAGCTAGTACGTGAAATGTTTTATTTCCTCTAACAATATTTGAATATGTTTTCTTCTTGTCTCTGAAATATGAGGAATGATCTTAATTTCACTGTTGTAGCAGAGACAAAAAGTTATTTTAAAAGCAATGCACTGTTTATAGTTGATTTAGAGAAGCCTATTGTTATCTCAAGTCTTAGGAGTACAACTTGGAAGCAGTCTGGATCCTTTCCAAGTGCTCAGAAAGTATTTCACATATCAGATCATATGTTTTTACTATGAAACTGTGCGAAACTTGGTCAGAAAAATTTAATCAGTAAATACGAAAATGTCACTGATACTAGCAGTGGTAAGGAAAAACCCACTATATGGTCATTCTGGATCTTTCTGCTGTAGAAAAGAAGAGAAATAGCAAAATTTACTGTAATTTTTACTGTCAGAAGTGTTTGTTTATATACAGGTGTGTCACAGTTCTTGTTGCAGGGAATTGTTCAAATTACATTTGGGCAGTGGAGAATGTGACCTCCGTTGTAACTCATTAGGCCTGCAGAGAACTTCATGTACATTTAATATCCGGAGCTTGACATGATGGCTCCCAGATGCTCGGAAGAGAAAGCCCCTCAGATGATTATAGGAAGAAAGAATGGAACACAAAAAATGGGTTTAGTTTTGGATTTTATTTTATTAAGACTTAAAACCTGTAATTTATTTCAGTTAATTTAATTACATGTCAAGAAAGATAGTTTGTTCAATGTACATATATATCCCAAGACCCTCCAGCAAGTATACTGGACTGTTATTCAAGTGGAAAAGGGTTGGAATTCAAACCCATTTTTGCAAATCTAATTGGTCATAGTCTTCTGCTGACAGAATGAAATGTGCCTTTAGTACATAGGTATTCTGGTAAATTTAGTTATTATTCTTACTTCTGATGCTTAATTTGGTCTCCTTAGGTTAATCAGAAAGGGGAAAAAAATACTAATTGGGCTTTTATTCTAGGGATGTTTTTTCTGTAGATTCCCCCCCGGCTTCCGTCAGAACCTATTGCTTGCTTTCATCATCTGTGTACACATGATAGGCATATATCTGCCAATGGAAGATAATACCTCTCTAATAGACATAAAATTACTTGGTGTGGTAACTCAGAGGTCATATTTTATTAAACTTGTTACAGGATGTACCAACTCTGTGCAAAGAAGAAAGTAATCAGGAGAAACTGCTTTAATGCTGCGTCAGAAGGGAGGAGAGAACTACACTGATGCAGAAAATCACTGAAACATGTACAGTTGTACTGTTTGGTTAGTTTCTACCCACTCATTTCTTCCATGTCCCCCACTCAGACTGCATTTCACTCCAGTTTCCATGCTTTTCATGTATTCACTTGAGAAGAGGAAAATTTGTTTAAGGAGAGCTGCTGGTGCTACACTCCTGTTGGCAAAAGTAAATAAATAAGCAAGTCAGAGCTGTGTTCTTTCTGAACGCTCTTGTGGACTCTTCTGTTAGCAGCTGGGTTATTGCTGGTATAACTTTCCTCTGTAAATTCATTTAAAGGTACTAATTAAGAAGATAAAATTATGACATGGCTGTGTGTGCAGCAAAGCAAAGGGAAGGAGATCACAAATATCAGAATGCATTATTTAAATGAAATTACCAGGAAAGAAGTAGTGACCGATTGAAATGTTGTGATCCCTGCTGTGTCTCATTTCCTAAACCCAGGATATTCTGTCTGCTGTAACATCTGTTTTTTCTATTTTCTTTGCTCAATACAGAGATCCTATAGCTGCTTTTGATTTCTGTCAGGTATTTTTAAAATATTCACTGTAGTTATTGTTTAGAATCAGCAATATTATTATTTTGGTATCCACTTGAATAAGGAAATCCAAACCTCTGATTTTTCTTTTATAGTGTCTCCACGGCATTTGGCTTTCAAGTCTAATGTGATGATGATGGAGGTCAGATTTAAAGGGTTTCATGGATTTTATTACTTTCTAGTTAGCATTAGAAAAAGAATAGTAAATCTCTTCAGAAGCTGGAGTTTGGTTTTGTTTTTTTTTCTATGACAAAGGAAAGGAAAGCTTTATGTTCATTTCTTTAATGAATCACTAAAATGTGATGTACTTTCATTCCTATAACTTCTGGGTTTTTTCTTGAAGGTGCTGCTACTGAGCTACAATGCAAGTATCAGGTATCTGTGGATAAGTCAGGGGAAGTTTATCTTGTAGATCCCTTTTCAAGACTGGTAAACATCTCAGAAAGAAAAAGGAATTCTGGAGTGAGCTTCCCTCCACAGGACTTTGTAGAGCTTTACTTTTCCTCTTTTTTGGCATCTGCTAATTTCTGTTCACAGGTCTTGTCTCTGTTTTGCAGCAAAATCCCTCCTTCTTCCCTCTCCTTCCAGTTTTTGAACATTCACGCTCACTGCTCACTTTTAAAAGTGATGGTATAAAAGAGCAGTAAGTGTGAAAAATGGTAGCAGCACTGGAAAGGGGGAAGGAAGGTGATATCAGGCCAATATCTTGCATGCCAGCCTGATGCTGTGTATTCATGTTTTCAGTCCCGCGTAATTTCTGTATATGGATTATCTGAGTAGCTGCTTGAAAAGGAGCCTTACTTTATAGCAGCGAGCTATTTGAGGTGTGGGTTGTATCACTGAAAATGGAGAACTTTTCTGATGTGGTACATTTTAAGACAGATAAGAAAATGATAGAAATGAACCATTTTCTATTTTCTTTATTTGCTCTTCTCAGCCAAAATTACACTACTGGCTTGGATCAACAAGGTCCAGTTTCTCCAAGGCACTGTTTTTTTCCCGGAGAAAATTGTGATCCTTCTCATGGTTTGTTTTTTTTTTTCTTTTTACTTTTTATTTTATTTTATTGAGTTTTTATTTTCCAGTCAGGAGTTACTAGAGTTCTCTGTACTTTTTTTTTCATTGTGCCTTTGCAGATGATTACTACTTAATCTTATGATAATAGGACAAATAATAAATTTAAAAGAATAAACAGATTATTTCCTTGTCATGATAAGCATTTTCTTCACAAGAATGAATTGTAGTTCCAGTTTATTAGGCTGTTTACTTCAATGTGTTTGAAAAGAAGACAAAATTTGATCCTTGCTAACAAAAAACATAACTTCAGCAAAAGTATTATCACCATTTAAACCTTAATGGAACTTGAAGAGTTTCAAGGATCCTGAACCATTGAATCTTGACCTATCTTGAACATTTAATGGGGGAAGTGGTTATAAAAAACAATGAACATGGCAAATTCTGTTTTCTTACTCCATTTTAAGGGAATGCTCTGTGCCCTATATTTTTTCTTTCATTGTCTGTGAACCGCTGTGGTATAAACGAGAGCTTTCTAGCAATGGCAATGAAAGGCTCGATTCACGTTGAAACATTTGAGATCTCAGTGATTATTTAGAATTACAAATTCCGAGCCTATTTAATCTAAATTGTACTTTCTTGAGGGACCTGAAACATGAAGATCTATCCCAAAAGAACACAAGAGATTACTGCCTTGGCTTCTTTCTTTCTTTCCTTTTTTTTTTTTTTTTTTTTCACTCTCCAGCTTTTCTGTGTCTTCTGTATTACTGCTGTTAGCAGTAAACTACTTTTTACTAGCCAAGGAGCAGATGCCTCGCTCTTTTGAGTTGTTTACATATGTGTAGCCACAAACACTCAGCATTCTGGTCTCAGAAAACTCTCCATCCAAGGCTCAGGTAGATGGGCCAAAACATGTCTGGATGAAAGAAAGAGCAACATAAAAATAAACGAAGCACCACCAGTAGCACCACTTGCCTCAAATGCTACAGTATGCAGGGCAAGATATGGTAGTCATAAAATAGGAGAAGGTGGATAAGTTACCTCTTTTTGTGTTGTGAATGATACAGAAGACTGACCTAACAAAAAACACTTCATTGATATCACACAGTTAGTTCTTTTCAGAATGGGTCTCAAAGACTGAAATTGCCTGGAACTACAGTTTATTTGCACTCATATTTGCTCTTCAGTACATGTGAAGGGTTTTTATTGTGACTGTCATCTGTAAGGAGTGACAGCTGTAACTTGATTTAACCATCTGGCAGTTTAAAGCATGAGAAAGAGTATCTTTCATTATGGTTTAAAACAAACAAAAAATATTCTATTGATTTGGACCATTAGAAAATTACCTGGATGGACAGCATGATCCGACACGTTAGAAATTTCTTAGAGGTCAGGTTTCAAAATCAATGTGTTAAAAGTCTTAGCGTCAAACCAGATGATCTGGTTTAGGTTAGATCACATTCATTAATAAGAAGAGGTAAAGTTAATTGGATTTTCAAGTTTTAATTTTCTTCTTCCATGTAAGTGTGGGATGTGCTGGCTGCTCACGAAAACTTTTTGTAGTGCTGTTCTCTTCATAGCCTGAAAGGGGCCTCTCTCTCTTTTCTGCTCTTTTAAGGAAAAGAACAGTCAGTTGCTCTGTTCTTCTCTCTGTGTTTTCTAATCTACATGATTTTAGTGATTTTAACGCACTGAAATCTACTGCCAAAAATCTGTTTCTCTTTTCTTTATGGCAGTGGTAACATGGCTTGCTTTCCCACCCTCAGTCATTCTGGATTTTTGGTGCTTCTATATTCTTGTAAAGGGATCTATATGAACAGTAGGTGGTGTGGTTTGAGACGTTTCTTCACCAGCTTTGGGGCTTCCCCCCCCCAGGGCAGCAAAGGGAAATGCTTGCTCCTGGCCTTTGAGGCCTGGCGGGCCCAGATGGCTCTAACAGGCTGGCCCGCCGTGTCCCCAGCATCCTGCCCGTGGCAATTTGTACCGTGTGCAGGGTATGAAAGGCTATGCTAGACGTGTCGGCAAGGCCAGCTAAGCGCTTTTCACCTAGAGAGTCAAAACTTAATAAGGAACGTAAGAAATTTGAACATGAATGATTAGTATGAGGGAAAAGCTTTCCTGAAAGGTAATGGAAGATGATGGCGCCATGCTATAGCCCCGCGTGTTCATTCAGAAAACAATGCAGTCCCCAGATAATTACCACAGCCTATAGCAGAAACCCACATTACTTCATTCTGAATAGCCTGTATTTAAAATCTCCTACCTTAAAATCTCAGGTTACTATGGGAGGAGGCACGAGTACTGCTGCAGTGGGGGACTTGGCAGTGACAGGCCTCAGCGGCTTCCATTACCTGTGGCAGCTGATGGCCTAGCCACAAGCTGTTGGGAGGGAAAGGGAGCTCCCCAAGACTTGCATAAAATATTTGTGTCTAAAGCTTGAATCCAAACCCTTAGCAACACTGCAGCTTGCTGTTATGGGTGGGGGTTTTTTGCCATGTGGCAATAACAAACAAGGTCTCACTTTGGATGTGACTCTGAGGGGAACAGTGAAGGGAGAACGTTTGGAGGGAAGCGTTGTGCAGGTATGCACTGGTAGAATTGCACATTTTAGGTATCTGATACATTTTAAGAATTGTGTGTAGGGTTATAAAATTATTTCTTTTTTCTGCATTGCAGTGGAGTACAGGATGACAGCAAACCCACTAGTGTTTAGGCCAGGTATGTTGAGAGACATTGTAGATGGGCCTAGGGGATCCCAAATGAACACAGCCAAATATATTTTGGGACAGAAGGAAAGGTCTGAGGTTTATTCATGAGACAAATCACTCTATCTAGAAGCTCTGTAATAAATGAGATTTTTGTTTTTATATGATGTTAGAGAGCGCAGATCTAAGTCCTGCTAGATCCTACACCACAAGCTTAAAGGGACACTTGAATGCACTTGGAAGTATATGTTTTGCCATTTAGTCAACAGTCATTTTCAAGGAACTTTCTTTTAGCTTGTTTTATATGCAAGTCAAGTCAGTGGACCCTGAAGGACTGTAAAGACAGAATTTCATGTGAAATAAAATTTAGGGATGGAAGAAATTTTTTTAGATGTTTTTTTATTTATCATTTTCCTACCCATGCAACAGCAAATGATGCTGTTTGTTTCAGATTATAGAGGAAGTAAATAAATAAAGATAAAACAGTTATTTTAAAATATTTTGTAGGGGAGTAGCATATATAGTACTAAAAAGCGTGCACTTCAGATATTTAAAATTGCTGATATTTTGTGGTTGATAGCAGCAGTACACCCAGGCCCACAGGCTTTCTCTCTGCCCTGTCACTGACATCTGCAGTAAGATACCCTCAGGTTTGGTCCTTCAGATTTAATTCAGAGGACAAGAGTCCTGTTTACCTCTTTTTATATTAAAGTATCTCACTTTATAAAGACAGAAAGAATTAAGTGACTTAGATCTGTCTCTTCTTTCAGGCTGGATTTGAATTCTCAGAAGGTACCAATATCCTTTCAATTTAATAGACTTCCTTTAATATCTCTAAACTTTCTACACTATGTGACTGAAAAAGAATTCTAGAATTAAATCTTGCCTAGTGTACGAATGCAAATGTATACTTGCAATGACATTCAGCTGTCTTGAGGTCTTCTATATTTTGCTTTTTTAAGCTTCTTACAGTATGTTGGCCTTATTCTCCTATTGCATTGGAAATCAGTTAATCTTGGGTCGAAGTGCATCAAATGATCATAAAAATGTTTATTATATGCTTTCAGTTTTAAAGAAAAAAATAAACCTAAAGCATTTTGCACTTGCAAAATCTCTCCTGCAAAAAGAGATGCTGAATTTATACTTTGAGGGGATTGTCAAGGCCAGTACTACAGGCTGCATACAGCTTCCAAGGGCACAAGGAAATGGCAAGTAGCCAAGTGTGCAGGAACAGTATGGTATGCCTGGCAAATAACCACATCTAAGTTCTATTGCTGCTTGCTTCATTAGGTTCTGCAAGTTTGACTGTCTTTTTTTTCCTTTTAAATTTTTTTTTTGGCAGGGGGAGAGGATTATCATATTATCACATTTCCTCCTCTCTGTTCCTTTTTCTATATTTCAGAGGCAAAAACGTCAGGACACTTAGTTCAGTGAAAAGAAATGATTAACTTTAGATTTTCTTTATCTGAAATGGAAAAAAGTATGTTTGGAGAAACGAGAGGGAGGAGAAGCGCAGGGTCGATTGAGCATAGCAGTAGAAAGGTTTAATTTATTCCAGTAGCTGGAACTGACTGCAGTGACAGATAATGTGTTCTTGAGGAATCTGACTCCCTTGATACAGGTTAAGAACTTCTCATGCTTTTCTTAAAGAGGAAAAAAACCCAAGAAAAAGACAACCAAACGACAAAAACCCCAACCCATATTCTTCTCTTGAGATGTATCCCAATCAATTTATATAATGTCTGCATCTTGTTTTGTATTTTAATCTTTTCACTTTAAATGAGACTGTAATTTAACATGAAAATATCCTCACATGTTTAAGAAGAAATCTTTGAGACATTCTAGTGATGTAAAGCATATATAATCTAGTCTGAAAATCTAATTATGCTTTGTCAAGGGCTGTAGGGTTACTATTCACTCACTGTGAGTAACAAAATCTGAGTTATGTGTAAAGTTTCAAATGAAGTTAAATCCATTCTAAATGCATCTCTGTGGAATAACAGGGAAGAATATTCGTTCACCTGTAGAACTGCTTTTACAGTCTTACAGCTTGTACAAAGAAGCCAGACAATTTGCTCAGTTCCAAGTTTGAGCTAACTTTTTTTCCCAGTAAGTATGAATTTGTAACAAAAAAAGAACATAAGGGTTTTTAGAGGGTCATGGTGATGGGGAGCAGAGAGCATGTTGATTTTGAAGTTGTCTTATATAGGCATATAGGGGTAGCCTGTGAAAATTTCTGCTTTCAAATAAATGTTCTTACCCTTGTGAAATAAATTCGGGGGGCTATAGATTTTTTTCCCTTAACCCTGAGTGACCTGAGGCTCTAATGAATTGGTTGGAGCAGATAAAAAAATATGTCAGTTTTCTTGAAATTATGTACAGTGTTTACAAGCAGAAAAAGCTGTGAAATACCCATCTACAGTGCTCTGGAACATAATCTGTTTTGCACTTGGCCGTTCAGGCAGAAGTTAAGGTGCTACTTTAAGTCAGAATTCTGTTGCTGTGACTGGTTACTTCTAAAGCACTAAGAAAGCTTAATTACACTAGTCACATAGACTCAAATCTAACTATTCTTCTAATCTAGGGAATCCAGAGATTTTTTTCTTTTCCATTCAGGGCATATAACTTAGGTATAGCTATGTTATAATGTCAATTTTTTATATCTCTCTGGCACTGCAGAATCTCTTTATCATACTGGGATCAAAGCTCAAGACCTATCTGAGTTTCCAGTATATTGTTATATTTTTTTCTTTGACTTTCAGCTGAGTTTGGGCTTCACAGGGCTCCATAACATTGGTTTGCTGACAGTGTCACAAATTCATTGTTTAGTACCAGGACTTTATATAATTTAATATGACAATAATCTTTATAAGACTGACTGTAGTCTTTGCTTTATATGCGTCTTCCCTCAGCCTTGTGTACAAGACTGATTTCTGTTTGTTTAATGTGTGGATACCATAGTTATTTCTGTATGGTACGGAAAATGTGATAAGAAAGTTATCTGCTATTAATTTCATATTGAGTAAATCAGTCATGCAGAACAGTAACTCAGACCAAATAGTTCAGAAATGAGGTGAATAGAGTCAGCTTGGGACATGTTTGATCTGCACCTGAACCCAAGCACTTATTTCTCAGGCACATACCAAACAGTACAGATCGGGTACCATGAAGCTTGGTTAAACAAACACACAATCGAGGCACCCGATAAGCTAACCCCTGTAAATCCTGACTGTTCAGGGAAATTGCTTAAGCAAATACATGCACCCTGTTTGGTGAATACCTATAACTTGCATCTACTTCAAGGTGAAAGAAAGGATTCTTTGATCAAATACACAGGATTGCCAGCTTGCCATCTGGAGGGAAGTCAGGCTCATGTTTGCTTTAGTGCTAACAGGTATAAATCCATGAACTTTGATGTAGTTGTGGTTTGTCATTCCGAAGCATGCTGGGATGGCACCTTGATTTCATGAGTCTGAGTAATATCACGATTCTTTAAAGAGTACAGGCCAGATAAGATAAAATAAGAAAAAGTCCTTAAATGGAGTTGATATTGGGGGGGGGGGAGAATTTGGCAAGATTGCTGTGAAAAAAAATAACTGAAAGAAATTCTTTTATGCATTGAAGGTAATTTTTCAGTTTAGGGGGTTTAAAAAAACCAAACCTTCAACTAACTATGCAAAACAGTTTCTCATGGTTTTGTGTTCAGCTAAATAGAACTTCCAAAACCAGCTGCTTGAAAACCTGAGTTCAGTGAAGTTTTAATAACACTGAAATTTTAAACAAACCCAATATATTAAAATTTGATGAGCTTCTTTTTGGAAATAACCTTTAGTTGTTCAGCCAGATCAGCTTGTTAAAACATCTCAATTGTTTCAACTCCCCACTCTAGGCAATATATCTTATGATGGCAGGAAAAATAGAGCAGAAAACCAGTAAAACTGTAAAACTATTAAATGAGTAAAACTTAAAGGGAAAGAGAAAAATTACGAGGCATGTGAGTGTCAGGAAGCATGATTAGAGAGAGAAGAGAAAACAAAGATTAAAATATATGGAGGGTGAGAGGGGAGAAAGGAAAGTGGCAGTGGTGTGTGATAAGAATATGTGCTAAAGGTGACTATCCGTCATTCCATCACAGATGAAACTCTGAAGAGCTAGGAAACATAACTTCAAATTTTAAACAGATCACCTTCTGTGTGTCTTCCTTTTCATGAGACCATATTTATTCGTTGATAATTTAGTAAGGGGAAAATAAGGTAATTTTACATCTACTGGTCATTAACTAGAAGATGATCTTTTCTTGTAACAGTTTTGCACAGCAAGTCTAAGCTGCTCTTGTATCTAGTCCAACTCTTTTCATGAGTTCTCTAGTTCTTCTTATCTTTGTGAATTATTTTAAATATTTTTCCTCACTACTTATGTATTTTCCTGTAACTGTGGGGTAAAAAGCATGCAAAAAAATTTCAGTCTTATTAAAAGCAAAGAAAAGGGAGGGCTACTGTTGCCAGATGCTTCCAAACTAGAATAGGAAATAATTACATTTTAAAATGTAGCTTTTTGGAAAACTTCTATGAAAATATTGATAAAAGAAACTTGACTATACATAGAATGATTGTGTCCATATAACTGATTTAAAGTAGTAATGGACCTATTTTTCTTTGAAAGTATTAGTTTGTTTTTCTAAGAGTTATACAATATATACATAACTAGTAAAATAATGCTATTAATTAGACCCAGGCTGGTATCCTGACTGTGATTATGGTACTTTGGGCAAGAAAAAATCTTTTATTTAAACATAGTAGTAAATGGTTATTTATAGCCAAGTTTCTGGCAGCACGTTTTCAGTATTCTAGTTAAATGAAGCACTCTTGAACTGCTCAGTCAGACATCACTTGAGCCTTATGTTTGATGAAAATGCAAGCTTCCTCCAGACATTAGAATTCTGTAGCATTAAGTGAAGTTCTCCAAGTTAAGCTTATAGTACTAAGTTGAGGCATTTTGATGAGATTTACTGTGCTTGTAATATTTTTGCTGAAGTTGTTTGAATGATTCTCATGCAGAAAGTTCATGGAAGAGCTTTGCAGAAATGTACAATATGATTTTCAAATGTCAAAGTCAGAATCATTGTACCTCTTTTTAAACCTACAGGGGTAATACCAAAGAGGAACAGAACCGTGGGACGGGCACAATAGCCGCTGAGTGTGTCAAGTTTACAGGCACTGACTCCTGGTCGCTTTGGGTAACAAGACAGAAGAGCTGCAACAACCTTTCTCACTCACAATAAAATGCTCCGGGTGATGGAACACTGTGTTGTGAAAAACGGCAAATATGAAAATCATTCTTGAAAGAGCTTAGCAGAAGGTATGATTTTTCTCTCTATATTCTCTTCTTCAGCCAGTTTTGCTTTCCTGAACGCAGTATGATATACTGTTAATATTGTTGCTAATTGCCAGTCTGAGCAGGATCTCTTGTTACAAAATAGGCAGAAAGGAAAAACCAACAACCAAAGACACAAAGTATGTTTTCTTTAGAAATCATGTAATCTGTTGTGGCACAGGATCTAATGCGAGTCCTTCAGGAGGCTAACTTAAAAGTGGTAGCATTTCTGGAAATGCTAGAATCCTTTTAAAGTTTACTTTTTCCTCTTTCTTTTGGACCACTATTTTCTCAAATGCATGTTCTTTTAGAGTTGACATTTCTCCTCTGCATGATTTCAGTTCCTAGTAGTTTACTGTGTGATCTCATAGCTACAGCTGAATAAACTTTAAAAATGTTACCTACCTTGACTTTAACTTTTGATTATGTCTTTCAAAAGTTCCATTAAGTTTTAATTTTGAAGAAGAAAAGCATACAGGGGAGGAGGAATAAGTAAAAGTCTGTACAGAAACACTGTTTGAAGTTTCAAAAGGCAGCTGAGCAAGCTCCTAATTTGTATTGCTAGCATGTAGTATACGTTTTTGCAGAAAACATAAAGAATCAGGTATTGTGCGTAGGATTCTGAGCTGTAGAAAAGACAGAATTCTGCTAGGCATTGCAGGCTGTGGAGCTTGCAAACCCCTCCATGGCTGGGAGACTGGGCAGATATGCTTGGTGGCTTTGAACGTGGTGAGGAGGAGGCAGTGTAACATGCTACAGACTGTCAGTTACTTCTTGCGGACAACAGCTGGCTCCCAAGTCCTTTACTTCAAGGCCAGTAGGTATTAATGTTATTTAATAAGACCAATAATGCTGCTTTTTCTCTCTAAAACATTGTCATGAAGCATTCTGCTTTTGTTGCTTGCAGTGCTAGTGAATATTAAGCAGAACACCAATGATTGAATCCAAGCAGGCTGAATTTAAAAACAACAGTGTTTGGGAGAGTTATTTTTAACCTGTGTAATTGCACTGATTGAATTTGCCACATGGCCCCAAAGCAGTTGTACCTGTAGGAACAGGGAGTCTGTGACCAAAGTGATGGGGTGACTTGGGAAGCAGGAGAGCTCCTTAAACTAGATTAATATACTGTGAAATTTTATGGCCTCATTGGCTATAAAAGTAGCCACTCTTCATCTGCCTAGTCATACTGGTGCTGGCAGTGGAAATGAGTGTTTCCAGGACTGGACCTTCAGTTGCATATTTTTATATGTTTTCTAATGTCAAATGCTACTGTTCTTATAGGCCCTTTTCAGGGAAAGTCCTGCCAGTCTGTTCTAATACAACATTTCTGGTTTAACTTCACACTTCTGATGCCAGGAAGATTAAGTATGAAAAGTGCTGAGAATGAAGAGAGATTTTCCTGCTTTCCACCATTTTTTTCCCTCTAAGGCCGTGAATCATGGATTCACAGAAGGGTCAGGGCTGGAAGGGACCTGTGGAGATCATCTAGTCCACCCCCCTGCCAAAGCAGACTCACCTGGAGCAGGCTGCACAGAACCATGTCCAGGCAGGTTTTGAATGTCTCCAGAGAAGATGATTCCACAATCTCTGGGCAGCCTGTTCCACTGCTCTGTCACCCGCAAAGTGAAGATGTTTTTCCTCATATTCAGGTGGAACTTCTTGTGCTGCAGTTTGTGCCCATTGCCCCTTGTCCCGTTGCTGGGCACCACTGAAAAGAGCCCAGCCCTCAGGCACCTCTCCTGTTCTCAGTGACCTCTCAAAGATGATGGAGAGTGGTTTAGCAATATCATCTGCCAGCTCCCTCAGCACTCAGGTGCATGCCCTGGCCCATGGATTTGTGATTGTCAAGTTTGCTAAAGTGATCTGTAGCCTGATCCTCCTTGACCAAGGGAAAGTCTTCCTTTCTTCAGAATTCCTCTCTTGCCTCCAGGGTCTGGGATACCTGAGGGCTGGCCTTCGCATTGAAGACTGAAGCACGGAAGGCACTCAGTAACTCCACTTTCTCTGTCTGTCACCAGGGCACCCACCTTCTTTAACAGTGGGTCCACATTTTCCTTAGTCATCCTTTTCCTACTGATGCATTTGAAGAAGCCCTTGTTGTCCTTGACATCCTTCACCAGATTTAATTCCAAATAGACCTTAACCTTCCTTGTCACATCCCTGCATGTTCTGAAAGTTTTACTATATTCCTTCCAAGTGGCCTGTCCCTTTTTCTACATCCCATAAACTTCCTTCTTCTGTTTGAGTTTTTCCAGAAGCTCCTTGCTTATCTGTGCAGGCCTCCTGTCCCCTTTGCTTGATTTCTTACTCATAGGGAAGCATTGATCCTGACCTTGGAGGCCATGATGCTTGAATATTAGCCAGCTCTCTTGAACCCTTCTACTTTCCAGAGCCCTAACCCATGGGATTTCTCCAAGTAGGTCCTGGAAGAGGCCAAAGTTAGCTCTCCCCAGGGTTATTTATTGCCCTCCTTCCTCCATGCAGGATGCTGAACTCCACCGTTTCATGCTCACCACAGCCAAGTCTTCCCCCAACCTTCACATCCTCAACTAGTCCTTCTTTTTTAGTACAGGGTCCAGCAGCACACCTCACCTTATTGGCTTCTCTGCCACCTGGGTCAAAAAGTTACTGTCAGCACTCTGCAGGAGCCTCATGTGCGCCTAACTGTGTTGCTTTTCCAGCAGATATCAAAGTGGCTGAAGTGGGAGGCTACCTATCTGCAGTCCAAAATCTTGATCACAGGCAAATCACCAGTGGCAGAGATAGTTCACAGATTTTGGAAATATGAGTGACAAATCCAGCTAAAACAAGAGTTTATCATTTTTTGTCTTAATACTATTCTGTGCTTCAAAAATAATAAGCTGTGGTACTGTTAATGCTCAGTGCCTCACAGAAGCAGGCTTTGCCTTCCATCTTCACAGATTTTTACAGGTGCACAAAACACTTTGTTGCAGTTCTTCACAAAGCAACAACCATGTATCTCTGTTTTCCGTGTATTTTAAAGTTATATAATGAAACGGTAGAGAAGACAAAAGCATGAACCTTTATCATGGAGGATAAGGTGTTGAAATGGGAACCAAAGGTGGAAATTGTTTCTGACGGTGCTGTGGATCTCTTGTGTAATCCTGGGCAAATCACCTGGCTCTCTACATAGAATAGAGATTTAAATTTATAGGTAAATAGTTTTCTAAATCTAGTAAATAATCCCTTTATGTCTCTGTCTGCCTTGTTGCAAAAAGGAAATAATAGTATTTCTTATGCTCATTGGATAGTTGGAATACTCCTGTGATAGGCTGTATGGAACTGTCAATGTGCACTCCTTAAAATGAAAAGTACTCCTTTTGGAAACAGAGAGCTGCAGAATTAGTGTCTCTATCCACCTTAAGTTTTACGCCAGCTTCTTTTTTCCTTTTTTTTTTTTTTTTTTTCTTTTTCTTTTTTTTTTTTCTTTCTTTCCCTGCCTGCTTTCAGGGGCTCACTGCTGCAATGAATGGTGCTTTCTAGGGAATGCAGCTGTTCAGTCCTGGAATTAATATGTAAATTCTCTTCTCTTATTGAAACAGGGGAGGAAGATGGAACATAGCTGTATTTTCTCTAATCAGCATACTCCCTTTTTCATCTGGAACTACAACAAAGCTGACTGTCAGCCACACAAATAATAGAATATTTATTTTTGCAAAAATAAACACATCCAGAAGCATACTTTTCTTGAAAGCTTTTACTGACCAACCCAAACAATATTTTAGCTCAATGAAAATATATATATTTAGAACTATTCACACACAAATATCTCATGCTTTTTCAGTAAAACAAGTAGAACAAACTAACTACATTGACAGAATGCTAGCTTCAGCTGCAGAAGTGTAGTACAGAACTGCAAATGTAACCACTGCTGGATTTTTGCAAAATGCAAATTCATATATTGGAACCATCCTTCTTGTAATAGTCCAGTTCTACCCTCAGGTTGACAGGTAGGGGTTCCCACAGTCAGCTCTAGTCTGACTTAGATACCTGATTCTCCACAGGACAAAGTGAATAGAAGTGCTACCCAATAGGAATAATGAGATTTTACAGATTGTTCAGCACAAATGTAATTCAACAAACAAAGTGTGTGATGGTAGAAAATCAGACCTGCTGTCTTTAATTCACTCATATAAATAGAAAACATTTCAGGACTCTAGATATCAAAGGTCACCAAATCAGCTATGCAGAGAGGATCAAAATGGTACAAGTTGTTGTTTTGAACATTGCTTTTGATACTGCATAATATGCATTTAGATTAAAAAACACATATTCTGAAACTAGTGTGACAGGCCTTGTATGCCTTTTTACTGATGCATAATTTAGTCTCTTCCCTTTTAGCCTGGCAGACACATCCTTACATTCAGCTGCAATTTCTCTGGACAGTTTGAGGCAACAATAAAATAAATTTTCAGCAAACAAAACAGGACAGACAGGTTTAAAACTAAAAGCAAGATCCAAAAGTCAGAACCAAGAACTTGAAGTCAATAAAGAAAGCTATTGGAAAGCAGTGCAAAGATTTAGACTGGAACTGCAGGGTGGACTGATCTAAGCCAACTTAATAACTTGGTTGCCAAGTTGGGAATAAACAGAACTACTTGTATGTGAAGAAAAAAAACATGACAGTGGAACTCTAAGTTTTAAGATATATCTGAGCTATGTAACCTTTGCTTTGAAACAGTACGTTAACAGAACAAATTGGCAAAGTCCTAAATGGCTAAGTGCATTACTGAATGTGATCTATAGGTTGCATTTTGAACTTTTTGTAAAACTGAAGGACAAAAGTAGTTCTGTAACAGTCAAGACACCCTTCAGCTGGAGGGACAAAACCACCCAATGTATCAATCAGCATGCTGTGTATAGCATAAGTCAAATTTTATTAGACTTAAAATTCCTGTCTTTGATTATGTCCTTTTAAAGGGCTTTTACTAAAAACTTTAGATAGTGGTCAGACATTAAGTAATTTTTTTTCTTTCTTCTTGTAGAAGTGTTGTATAAATAAATGGGTGAAGCATAATAAAGAAAAACAAAACAAAACAAAAAAATTAAGATACCTGAAAGGTAGTAGCACAGTAAGAAAAAATGCAAAGGAACTTCTTGAACTGCCTTCCCTGTATCATCAAGATCATAACATTGCCAGTTCGTTTTTTCACCCTAATTTTAACAATGTTACGGAGTTTTTGATTCACTGTAAGCCACCCTTAAAGACGTGGTGTTTGTGGCTATTGCTGTCAGGTTTATGGGATATTTGGTTACCTTTAGGTTGTTATATATGTGCTAAAGAAGTTAACCTATGTTTTGTTGGCGGATTAATTACATTCCTCTGTAAATCCATGGAATTCTGGCCTATTGACACCCCCTGCAAATTACTGTCTGCAGTTTGATACTGATCACTGCAATAAACGCCAAAAAAATAGGATGATACCATTATCTCTCATAGAGCAGAGAGCTCTTTATAAAACCTAGCTGTTCAACTTGTGTGACTGGCTTGAAGTAGAATTTTCTTGACAAGCAGACCCAACTGTGAGTATGAAATCTGTCCACACATTCAGTGGTTAGAGTTCATTTCCTTTTTCTAGGCATTAAATCAAACCACTTTGCGAAACCTTGGCTATCTGCAAAACCTTTAGCCAATCCAGATCTTTCTCCAAACAGTTCCCACCAGGTAGTCTCAGATGCAATCTCTAATTTGTCTTCTGAAATTATAAAACTGCTCCTTTTTAAATTGGATGGCTTTTATATATTTAATCAGGCTGGATGTCTCTAACTTAAATGAAAATTGGTGACAGTGAGGGTGATGATAAGGCTTCACCAGTTAAATCTTTCATGATACAAGCATGCCACTTGTAATCGTGTTTAATGTTTTAGATGAAGGGCAGTGAAGTCCTTAGGAGAAATCTCTCTCAAGGTCTTGTCTTGCTTCCCTGCCTGTTCCCAGTCAGCCAGTTCTCTGTGCACATAGCAGCAGCAGTCAGCACCCAAACTCCCCTTGTACATTAGCTCCCAGGGAGCTGGGCCCTCTGTGGAATCCAAAACAAGTAACCGTGATCTATTATTTTTGTGGGAAGAAAGGGTGTGTGTGTGAAGTGTTGTGGGAGAAAGGAGCACCAGCAGTCAGAAGGAGAAGATCGTGTCCAGCCCTTTCCCCTCCTCTAACCTCTAGCCGTGCTGGAGTGAAGATCTTGTGCATGCTGTGTGGGATAGGGTTGGGCTAGGACAGATCATTTTGGGGGATACCTAGCCAGACTAGTGTTCAGAACACTGTGCTGCTAGACGTGTTGGCATTGTTGGGTACCGGCATGTTTAGAAACACAGTGCTGCTGTGGAGTTTCTGGGGTCCTGTGTGCTTAATATTCTGTAAGCTTCTGCTTTTACGGTGGTTCAAGGTGTTTAGTTATCTTTTGAGGGAGACAGTACTGGGATGAATTCTGCACTTAGCTTTACGTAATTTCTATTGACCTCAATGAAAATTACAACTTTTAACATGATGATAAAATTAGCTCAGAATGTGGATTTTTTTCTATAGCATGCTTCCTCTATGCTTTCCTTGTTTCCCCTCCTCCTAATTCATTGCTGTTAAACTATTTTACTATTATATGCGAAGTGGAGAACAAGTAGAATTGTAGTTGAACTCTGAAACTATACTGTTTTAGTCGGTATGATGTTTAACCAACATATCCTGTATTTAATTCATGGTTGAAATCTTTCATAAGGGAAGAAACACTGTGTGTAGTGTGTTTGAGACAGATTGTCTTTCCTGGAAACAGGAATCCTCTTCCATACTGGTTACTTCTACAGCTTCAAATCCTTCACATGTCAGTGATAAGTTGTTAGTATCCACTTGGAATATCTGGAACAGATGGTAGTAAATAAGTGCCAAATTAATTTTTTCACCAAAACCTCATATTGAATTGAGAATCTTCAGCAATCTCAACAGGGAATGCAATTTGTCTTTGCTAAGTTCTGCTTGCTTAACAAGCTGTCAGCCTCTTTGTTTCCTGGGTTCACTGAATAAATAGCAGAATGTGTTATCTTTGATGTGACCATAGAAGTCCTATATTTATTCACAAAGGAAGAGGTTCAGACAAGCATCTGAACTTATGGATTCCTGAACCTCTGAATAAATCTTCATCACTGAAAAGAACTGTCAGAATCTTCTCATCAGGCAGCTGTGGTTCCTGCCACTGTATATTTTTTTTTTCTTACATCTTTCGTTGTAATACCTTGGTGCCTCGTACATTGAGGTGAATCAGTCTTGTCAACATCTGTGTCATACAGTGAGGGTTTCTCGTCTGTGTTTGATAGATATAGAACTGGGGGGACAGTTTGTCTTGATGTTTTGCAGTCCAAAGTTTTCAAGAGCAAAGCTGTATACTTGTAACTCAAAGCAAGAAGTTTGATTATTAGAAGTTTAGAAAGCATATTACTGTGGGCTCCAGAAGTGACAGCCTAATATTGATGGACTTCTTCATACGAGTTGGGCTTAGTGCTGTTCTCTGGAGGAATCGAAGCTTGTCATATCCTCTGGGAAAGGGGGGTAGCATTTGTCTGTCCCTGATAGACACATGGTATCATGATGGTTTTCAGATGTACGAAATGTTTCACGGTGGGTATCAACTTAGGTACCAACATTTCATTGCACTGAAGATCGTTTCCCAAGTCCTGTTTGCAGATTCTGGATGCCTTTTGTTATTTGTCCTGACTGCTACTTGTAGTGGTTTGTACAGGGTTTTATGCAGAGAGGTTCTGGGACAGCTTTTTTTATATGTGTATGAATATATATGTGGATGTGTACATAAATATCTGTAAATATACATATGTATATATGCTTGCATATGTTGACTAATGATGGCTGAATGGTACATTGCTTGGGGTTGTTCCTTTGCCCATTTTATTCTTAGAGAAGTGGGATCCCTATGAAAAGAGTTTGTCCTGAGAAACCTCTTTGAATGGGAAGTCAAATACCTTTTCAGGACATACATACAGAAATATAAAAAAGCAGCACCTAGTCACTGCACATTTATTATCTATGCTGAACGGCAAAAATAACCTTTCAGTTCTGTGCAAAACTTGTATTTCAAAGGAAAATACTCAGCCCTGTTCTCTACAAGGATTATATAGACAAAATAATTATTAGTCTGTCAGGAAACTATTCTGTCTCAGTTACAGTTGCTATGAAAGTGTCTAACTGCACAGTAAGTCAGTGGAATGCAGCAGAAGCAATTACACTGGAAACGGTGCTGTGCGAAAAGAAGTTAATGTTGATGTGAATGCTAAATTAGGTCCAAACAAAGAACGTTCAAACTTGTCTTCAAGAACCTCTTGAGCTCTGATCCTCTGGGAAAAGAAATGATCTTTCATGGCAGAAACTCAGACATAGCAGCACTCAAAATGCCAGCAGAAAGCAGTGGAAATTGCACTGATGAGGTGCTGTCACTCCTCTGCATTAGACCCGCAGAGGCTCTGTAAAGAAAACTAAGGATACAGCTTCTTGGGCAGTCTCGCTGCAAGCTGAATCTGCTCTATTCTTCCCCTCTCTGGAGTTCCCATCCATAATAAACTAGGTGGGACGGCTTTCAATTCTGTGAGCATAGCCAACCAAGTCAGCTTGTGGTTAAATTATTTATGCCAAGAGCTGAATGTGAGGTTGCATGAGCAATGTCTTCTCTTTAATAAAACCTGGATTTGCGGGTGGGAGAGGGAAAGAACTTTGACTAGTCAAATAGGATTTTTTTTAAAGTGTGGTCATAAATTGAATCTGAGTGGGGGCAAGAGGGGAGGGGAAGTTAAAAATAAAGCAGCTTTAAAAAGGCATCAAAAAGCCTATTTTACATACTGTTTGCAAACCCACGGCTGCTGAGAGGATGATGTTGCACTGACTGATATGTTTACATTATCCACATAGAAGGAATTTTAAAGAGTTCTTAGAGATTTTGAAATTTATAGATTAAACGATGCATTATTACTTTTGACAGGATACTTAAAAAAAAAAGTTGAAGGCCCCTTTTGCTTTTGATGGGTGGTATGTGTATTTATTTACTGTGTCAACCCTTTCCTTAAGTTATTTGCAGAACCATGCTTAAACAAAATTTAATAAAAATTTAATATAAGCCCCACATCAAACATCTTGTTAATTGAGAGCTAAGGCTGTTTAATGTGTTTCCTGTCAAAGTAGTCAATGAGTTAAAATTAACAGGCTAGTGGCTTCAGGTTGTTTTACTGGAAATATTTTCCCCATTGACTGGAAAAAGGGAAACATTGACTGGAAAAAAACCTGGAAAAATAACCCCAATTTTTAAAAAGGGAATTAAGGAAGACCCAGGAAACTACAGGCTGGTCAGTCTCACCTCTGTGTCTGGCAATGTCATAGAGCAGTTTCTCCTGGAAACTATTCTAGGGCACATGGAAAAGGAGGAGGTGATTGATGACAGCCAACATGGCTTCACTAATAGCACATTGTGCCTGAGAAATTTGGTGGTTTTCTGTGACAGGGTTATAGCATTAGTGGACAAAGGAAAAGCAAGTGATGTTCTCTACCTGGACTGGTGCAAAGCATTTAACACTGTCTTGCTCAACATACTCATCTCTAAACTGGAGAGACCTGGATTTGACACGTGGACCACTTGGTGGATAAGGAAGTGGCTGGACGGTCACGCTCAAAAGAGTTGTGGTCAACGGCTTGATGTCCAAGTGGAGGCCAGTGACGAGTGGTGCTCCTCAGGGGTCGGTGTTGGGACTGACCCTGTTTAACATCTCTGTTGATGACATGGACAGAGGGCTCAAGTGAACACTCACCAAGTTTGCCAATGACACCAAGCAGACGCACTGGAAAGAAGGGATGCCATCCAGAGAGACCTTCACAAGATTGAGAGGTCAGCCCCTGTGAACCTCATGAAGAACAAGTGCAAGCTCCTGACCCTGGCTTTGGGCAATCCCAAGCATAAATACAGGCTGGGCGGAGAATGGGTTGAGAGCAGCCCTGATGAGAAGGACTTGTGATTTGTTGGTTGATTAGAAACTCAACATGACCCAACAATGTGTACTCACAGCCCAGAAGGCCAGCTGTATCCTGAGCTGCATCAAAAGCAGCATGGCCAGCAGGTCGAGGGAGATGATACTCCCTCTCTACTCCACTCTTGTGAGACCCCAATTAGAGTACTGCATCCAGCTCTGGGGCCGCCAACATGAGGACATAGACCTGTTGAGCTGAGGCCAGAGGAGGCTATGAAGATGACCAGGGAGCTGGAGAACCTCTCCTGTGAAGAGAGGTGAGAGAGTTGGAGCTGTTCAGCCCAGAGAAGAGAAGGCGGCTCTGGAGAGACCTCAGAGCAGCCTTCCAGTACGTAGTGGGGGGCTACCAGAAAGCCAGAGAGGGACTTTTTGCAAGGGCAGGTAGTGATAGGACAAGGGGGAACGGCTCTAAACTGAAAGAGGGTAGACTGAGATGAGAGATAAGGCAGAAATTGTTCCCCATGAGGGCGGCGAGGTGCTGGCCCAGGCTGCCCAGAGCAGCTGGGGGTGCCCCATCCCTGGGAGTGCTCAAGGCCAGGCTGGACGGGGCTTTGGGCAACCTGGGCTCGTGGAAGGTGTCCCATGGCAGGGGAGTCGGAACTAGATGGTCTCTAAGGTCCTTTCCAACCCAAACCATTCTATGATTCTATGGTTTGTTGTGCTGTATAAAGTTTGATGCTGCATGTGCACAGAGGAAGATTCCTGTTTTATTCTAGACTACCCAGGTGATCAGAGCTGATATGGAAAAAGAGAGGAAAAGAGCAGTTAATATGGACTTCTAGGAAGATTTGTTTCTCTCCCATCCTCATTGTCAGTGGCGAATACAATTACCTATTTCTTTGACAACCTTATATTCCTATTAATGTACATAAGATACCCCCTTAAATACCTCCATCTCGGGCAGATTCACATGCATAACTTGAAAAAAGACCTCAACCAGATAATACTGTTTTAACTGTCCTTTTCACTTCAAATGTCAATACAGCATTTTGAAGTCATGTTTCTATAGGCAATGACAGAGTATGTTTGTGGGACGTTTGGGTAGGAGGGGGTGCAAACATCGTCTGTCTGGAAACAAAACCACTCTAACATTCCTTTTTGGGCCCCCAATTGCTAGTTGCAGAAATCCCTCCAAGGGACATAGTAATGGCTTATTATTTTTTTTTGCAGCAGCTATAGCCAGCCACCTTGTAGAATCACCTCTTGGGGAAAGAAGGATTACTTCATTATAGTCTGGATCACAGTTTTATAAATAATATAGAAACTTGTCTCCAACTCGGGTAGCTGTTTGGCTCAAGCATATTAAACACTTTCAGTGGAAATCTAGAAAACAGTTTTTTCCAACCAGTTTTTTCCTGTCCCTGTCAGAGATATGACTCAATTAAAGATGTTACTTGAGAGAGTACTGTACAGCTGTGGGCAAATGGAACTAGAGGCTTTCGAGCGGTCTGAAATCAGTTATCTTACCATACGTTCAGGGTGGACAGCATGCCTGCCTTTTGCTTCTGTAGCCATGCAAATCACAGCATGAGAAATAGCTTCCATGCTTCTTTTATAATGTGACTTTGTTGCACCTGAAATTACATTGCAGAAATACTATTCTGAACCCTGGTTTCTCAATGGAAAGCTTAGGTCAGGCAAAGTGGCCTGGGGGGAGGCATTTGCCTGACTAAACTTGATGTATTCGAAGTATCTTTCCTTGCTTCTAGCCTTCTCCTACTAGATTTATTCTACAAGCTTTAAATCAGTAATCAACTTCAGCACCCACCTATTAGAGTGATTATTATTTTACAATATAGAACGTCTTACATTTGGACCTTGCTGTTCCCTTTATGTAAACATAAAGATGGGTAATGATTAAATTTGTACCTTGAGATAAACTGTACCATACATACATAGAAAGACAGCTGCAGACTTATGTTGCTTTGATAAATTAATGCCTGTTACAAAAGGAAAAAAATCCTGTCATTGAAGCCACAGAATGTACAATTATGAATCATCAGAGGCAGCCAATTCTTTCATTTCATTCTCTCTAATGAAAAGAACTGTATACTGGAAAAAATCCTTTTGAATAAAAGGGAAAACAACAGTTTGGAAAAAAATACCAGATCGTCTCTTGGGTATTTTAAAAATGTTTGAAGGTATTTTCGATAGAAAATTAAATTAAAAAAATCAGAATTGTACAGACTAAAATCACATCTGTGAGCCAAAAATAGCTCAAGACAATCTTAAATCATGTGATGGAAGTTATGTTTAGGTGATGTTTGATCACACTGTTGAAGCCTGGTTTCCAATGTATTTGCTTTATTACCTTTCTCCCACCTTGCTGCCCCACAGTACCTCTGTCCCCCCATACTGTTTCCAGAAAGCCACCTTCACCAATGCCCTCAAGCCCTCTGTGTACTCCACTGGCTGGGCATCAACCACCAATGTCTACAGATCAAAGGGAACACAGACAATTGTAGAATTCACCTGTAGTTTTTCTGTTAGTGGCAACAATTATTAAGGCAGTCTCTCCTGTGTCTCAGCTGTCATTTTTCATGGCACTTACAGGAACTTCTTCTCTTTGAATTTTCACCTGATTTGTATCAGATATGGTGGAAATTTGCTAGTGGATTAAAAAGTTACTAAGCTGGAGTGATGGACCTACTGGAGTGTCATGACCTACTCTGAGGAATCCTGTTTCTATAGAACATAATCTTAAAACTAAGGAAGCCAAAATACTTTGTTAGTTTCTAATTTAGAAAATATAACTAGAATACATTTCACAGTTAAAACTGATTTATTGCAACCTTGCAACATTTTAGTCTTATTGAAATATTTCATAATCCAAAGTTCCTCATTCAATGGAAAACTATAAATCAAAGATCTGGAGGGACAAATATTCTGTATTTGTCAAACACTTCTCAAATTTGATTCAAATTTAACTATTTCTCCATTTAACTATGGAGAAATCTTGCGGGGTTTTGTTCGTTTGCTTGGGTATTTGTTTGTTTGGGGGTTGTGGGGTTTTTTTGTAAGATAAGCAAAATAATCTAATTCAGTTATACTTTGAGTGTTTTATCTTTTTCCAGCTTTAAAAAAACTCACTCTTTTTTTGTGTTAAATCAAATAAAAATGTATTTGAAAGTTCATTGACTCAATGAGGAGACGGTAGCATAAACCAGTCCTTTTGCATTATCTACTGGCCCGCATTGTCTTTTTCCATATTTAAAGGGGGGGGAAAGATCAAATTATAGAAGAAAAGCTTGTCATCTGTTTCACTCCTAAGTTGTCTTAACATGGTCTGCAAGAAAAATCAGCAACTTGCTTAATGAGGTATACCCTTCAAGTGAGGTGTTAGGCTGGTTCCTAGTGCATTATTTCCTAAATCAATCAAAACTTATCACACAGATGTTCAAAGATGATTTGAAGCCTGAAAATGCAAATAAACATTGGCTAAATTTTTTTAAGTGCCTAAGTCAGATGCCTAACTCACTAATTTCAGTGGGATTTAGCTGTCTAACCTGCCTAAGTGATTTTGAAAAATAACACAAGCTGCCTGTCTGCATCACTAGGTGCCTAAACACTTTTGGAAAATTTGTCCCTGAATGTTCTTAATAAAGAAAAATGACATATCAAAATGCAAGAGTGTAGTCTCAAAGTAGGATCAGAAAAATGTTTCAGAAAAATCTAGTGTTTTCCAAAAGCTCATGACAGATGACTGTTGATTCCAAGTTTGTTGTAAGCCACAGTACATGAAATAATTTTCTGCAAATTCTATTTAAATGCCCCAAATGGATTTGATATCTGTCTGATTATGCTTAACAGGCAAGGTGACAAGGTCTATGCAGCAGTCAACTGCATAGAAGCTGAACACAACCCCAGGTATTCACACCATTAACACACAATATTCCTTTTGCTGTAAGTTGCATCCAGTACTGAAGATGAAACACTTCAACGATCTTAGCAATATTCTTTAATGAAGTGCCTTATTTAAGAAAATGTGTTGCACGTTAACTATCCATGTATTGCAAAATAGTGCCTATTGAAGTTTAATTAGTGTAAGTAGCATATCCAGTGGTTCATGTAATTAATTGCAGATTTCATATTAAAAAATCAGTGTTTTTGTTAGTGGTATGTGCAAACCTACAATGAATATTTAAGCTTCCAGTCATCAGCTGGCTAGATACAGGAGCACTAGCAAAGCTGAGCGTCAGTTAATATGTCAAACATCCATTCTCTTTCTAAGTTCTATACAGGAAATTATATATAACTATGTACAAGTCAAATGGGAGTATAAGTGAAATAAAATCCAGTTATTGAAGGAAGGAAGGAAGTCTGGGTGAAAAAATCATATCTATTCCATTTTTTTGCCACACCTGTTTGCCAAAAATCATGTCCAGCAAAAAGAAAAGCATAAGGATATATAAAGATTATTTATTTGGAAATTGTCTTTTTCTTCACAGTAGCTATCAGATTATTATTTTTTAATGCTTTTGATTTACTGTTTTAAATAGTTCTGTGTTTCATGTGTTATTGCTGGGTTATCATATAACATTTGAGAAAATTATTTTTAATATTGTCTAGTAGGACCTTAGCTCAGAAACACCAAAGAGAGAGTCTCGTCTAGGATTGGGTTTGTTCAAATTTCTGCTTTGTTTCAGAACCACTGTTGTGCAGGTGTAGGCAAGTTGTGCTGCCTTGCACTTCAATCTCCATCTGTAAAGTGGGGATAGCACACTGCTTTGTCTCACAGGAATATGGTTGTGAATAAACACATTACAGTTTATATTGCAGTCAAATTCTTTACTTTGGAGATACTGTTAAGATAAGTATCTTATGTGGATTTGAGTGTAAAACACACTTTGCTCATAATTGAATGTCATTTTTTTTTATACATCCATATGTACAGTAAGATAGTTTTGGTACAGCAGAAAGTAGGATAAGCTAAAAATTAACATGCACCTGGGTGTACATCAGAGTTTCTGACAATTTCCTGCTATTGATTTGGCATAATGCAATAACGTACTTCAGTGAGACCTCTATAATGCAGATGGTGCTGCTGTGTTTTATGCAGATGGCACTGATTTACTATGATGTTCTACAAAGTATGGGAAGTCTGTCATTGTTAGTGTGGATTGACAGCTCCGAGCAGGAATAACAGGATTCTAGACTGTCCATCCTTCTAGTTGGCTAAATATCTTCAAAGCTGGAAAGCAGGGAGAGCCTGATGTAAATAGTCCAAACCTCCATTTCCATTGTATGACTGTAATTCTACTACCAACTCATCATTTGTTTGCTCCTGACAGGTGGCAGTTCTTTGTCAGGTAGTTTTGAACATCAAGGGGTTCAGTATATAGGTCTGAAAAAAGATAGTTCTTTAATCATGATCACAAGAATGTTTCAAGTTGATTTTGCCCATTCAATCTGTTCTGGGAGTAGCCAGTTACAAGCTGCAGATGTTACATATGGTCTATAGGTAAGCAAGGCACATAAGAAGGCCCTTCCCTATCTGTTAAATGTCAGAAGTGCTGCTCAACGTCAACATCCTTTTTGGCCCTTTCAGAAAAAGGGTCAGGATACTAGAAAGAAACTGGCTTGTAATATTGCCAAAACCAACGAGAACTTTGACTTCTTCCCTATTTTTAATTCTCCCCTTTCACATTCTTTTTTCCCCTCTATATTCACGCCAACACACCTGAATCCTTGGCTGCGGCACTCTCCTTCTTTTAGCCCTGGGCAGGCTCTCTTTGCGCAGGGACTGCTAGTCAGTCACATCAGACAGTGCCTGAATGAGTAGCAGTTGTGTGAGGTGCACAAATGTGAGGAAGGACGAGAGCACCAAACTAATTTTAACTTGTGACCTAATCAAGGGTTTGAACCCAAGTCTCCTGAGATAAAAGGCTATTGCCCTTATTTTTCATCTGAAAAGCCATTTGGACTGCATATAGACTGTTCCCCTTGAGAGACGGTGTCAGATTGATGTACTGCAGCATGAAATGGGAGTGTAAATGTACGTGATGTTCATGGACTAGTGAATAGAGCTAGTCTACTATGAAATGAATTACTAGCAAAATAAACGGGCTACCTCTAACCCCATCTACTGCTTTCTTACTTGAAGATGATGTTAGCTCAGCTCCAAATGGGTGTTAATTCTGACACATTCTTAGTGACACTGACATGTCAGGGAAAGTTTAAATGTTGAAAACTTGTGCTCATTACTATTACAAATATATTAGAAAAGAGACAATAGCTTGGCAGAATGAAAAGAATGGAAATTGCTTATTGCTTCATTGTCACTGTGCTAAGGATACAGTTTTATAGGGGCTCCTTGTCTAATATGGATATTCCTGAAATTATGCAGCCTTCGTTATTTAATAGCTAGGGAGACTTAGTGAGTCTGTTCCAGCCTTCACCGAGGGTGTAGACAAACAGCCTGTTGTATTGTGCTAAATACTTGTAAGGTAAAAGAGACTTTGAGACATTTCTTACTTTGTGTTGCTTGGCAAATGTAAGTGGAAACTCTCAAAAGGAACCTGAAATGTTTGGTACCTACCATTTTCAAACATCTAGGCCACTTGGGAGGCCACTTCTTTGCTGTACAAAGACTGCATTCGATGCTTTGTGGTGGAAGACTTGGCAATGCAGTTGAAAGAGATATTGTTGTTCACCTGGCTTATGATCTGAAAAGAGTGTACTATAGGCAGTTTGTAGGTCACTGAGGGGCTAAAATGTTTAATAATTCTTAGAACCTCCCTAGATTTAGAGAATAATGAGAAATAAGATGATTTTGAAGATAATTTTAAATTCTTCACATTATCTAGGAGCTAATAGTCACCTTGGGGGGCTGGGGGAGGGGGGAAAACCTTGTAAATTCATAATGGTTTAAGACATCTTATTGTTTTGGAATTATGGTAGCTCTTACTGTGCTCAATATATAATGGTAGTGCCTAAGAATAAAGACAATTAAGCATGATAAACTTACAAGCGATGACGTTAAATTGATGAGTTCAAGTCAGTAGTATGTCTACAACTACAGCTTTCTCAATACTTCATACATTCTTCAGTTGGTATGAGATAGAAGGGGAAATGTATTTTAAAAATAGATAGCAGTTTAGATAGTATTAGTAAATTTGGGATTATTTCCTGCTTCCCTTCCTTTATTGAAATGTAGGTGGTTTTGCCTACTACAAATCTCAGATGAGCAGGCTGTTGTTGGGAGGGGGAACAGAAAGCAAAGAATAAGTTAGGGAGTTCAAATCCAATACTAGTGGCTTTTTTTTTTTTTTTTTTTTTTTTTTTTTTTTTTATGTTATGGGTAAATGTTTTGTTCCCCGCTCGGGATCTAAAGTGTTGTGCTCTGTAATGCTGTGGAATTTCAGGTTGTGAGATTTAAAAATCACACAGAAAACTAGACTGAATTATGTCCATTGCCTGAGGCAGGGAAAAAAATCCAGAGAGGATGAAGGACTGGTTGCTTGGCAGGTTGAGTTTTTAAAATAATAATGAAAAGGTATGACCTTATAAAAGTGGGTTACAACCATTTTTCTGTTCTGTGTAAAAGCAGATTGAGGTATGGAAGGGTGGCATTCCTTGCCCATAAGTTCCTAACAGAGCTGTATCAGAGTCAAAAATGGAAACTGGTTCTCATGAAGGTGTCTTACCTACCATATTAAAATGTGATTGCATTTTCAGGAGGAAAAAGTTTTTGGAGAGTCCAAAAGAACATAAATAAAAAACCCCTTGGTTTTCAAATATTCAACTTTTTATTGATTTCTTAAGAGTAAATATTCACACTATAATTTTTTTCTGATTATTTCAATGACCTTAGGTATTCTATAGAAGGCAACATGAGCCAGTAAAGTTGTGTGTTGAACAGTACCCTATCAGCAGTGACTGGTGGGAATTGGGATTGTTAATATCCTGCATTTTCCCATTCTGGCTTTCTAAACAGAAGCTATACTGGAACAATGTAGTCAACGGAGATGGCAAAGGGTGAAAAAGACAGTGTTCTGGAAAGCTTGTAAATCCAGGAATCTTCCTAGGCACTTTCTTTTCATTCTTGTTTCACCTGTTTTGTTTATACTTAAAAACACTGTTCAAAATTACCTTGCTTCTGCTTCTTCATTCAAAACTCTGAATCATAACCAACAGCTCCTGAATAACAGTTATTATCTTCCATTAATTTTATGCCTTTGGATTCTTGTAACAGTGTTGCTTAAGTACAACATGTAGAAGAAAACAGTTTGTGTTTCAAGTTCGCGTGTGTTCTGTAGAACAGCTTGTATGGCTGCTCTTCTCTAGCAGAACTCTTCTGGAAAGGTGGTGATGCTGTCATATGCTCCTTTATCTTTTTTTAGCCTGATTGCAGTGAATATAGCCATCAATGTGACCAAAATCCATGACTGCCTTGGAATGAATTTTTCATTCTGATGAATTGGAGGTCAGTTCTCTTCCAATCTTGTTTTCTTATGTGATGTGCTAGGAGAAAAGACATATTATTTCAGGGGACATAAGTCTGTAGTTTTGAAAGGCTGAGAAGTGGTTGGACCAATACTTCATGATGTGACTGTGAACAAAATGGTTGATGATAAATATGATTTCTTGATATAAATACAGTACATTCTTTTGGAATGTATTCCTTGTTGACCCAATTCAGAGCAGGGGGGAGAGGGGGGGTAGGTAAGAGAGACTGGGAAACCTGCTCTGTTCAATTATTTTTAATCCTATATTTTGATGTGGTTTCTTAATTTGTTGTTTGTTTTGATAATTTGGCAATCATCTTTATAGGTTGAATTCAAATGCGCTTGCAGTGGGTGAAATGTTTAGAGTAGCATGTGAGACCAGTGCTTTTTTTGACAGAGGTTTTAGGAGACACTACATAGGTGTCATCTAGCTCCTATTCTGTTTATTAAGATCACTTTCAAAAATTGAAATTGAAGCATAATATATGCATTTAATCTTTGTGTTGTCTATTTTTCCATGCATTTTTTGTGTGTTCAAGGTTTAATTTTGAGAGAGTCTTGACCTAACAACGTTCATGTAAGAAATGTGATAGAAAATCCCATTTTCAGTAGCTGCTTCTTCAAGTCAGAATATGTTATGCCAGCCTAAATTGAGAGAAGCAGCCAACCAGAAAGCTCGGTGAAAACATAAGCAGTTTCTTTTCCACTGCCAGCTACAGCAGTCAGATCAACTTGGCAAAAAAAAGCAAGCTGCGCCAGGTGCAAACCTACTGAAGTAATAGACGAGATAAAACCTTTTTCTCATGTGGTCATTTACACATTCCTGTTTGGCAGTGGCTCTGAAAAGTACCACTTCAAGCAACAAGCAGAGTTTGGTATCTGTTCTAGTTCATCTGTCTGTCAGCAGAGTTTGGTAGCAGAGCTGTTCTGTGCCAGACCAAGTGTTGCTTGGGTTCTGCAGTGACTCCCAGAGAGGACGAATCTGTGACCACCAACTGCCTTTCAGTTAATAAATTAAAATCAAGCCGACTTCTTATTGTTTTAGTGGTCAAAAGAATAAGTGGTTAACACTGTAAGTAACTCAGCTCTGCAGTTTTATGAGGTGTGTGAACAAATGTGAATTACAGCCGTGGCCTTTCAGAGAACAAACCCCAGAGCAATCTTGACCAGTGTGGTGCAGACATCATATTACACATGACCAGAGTACTGCTGGGGATTTCTTCTAGCTCTGCTTTTAGTTATTTTCTGCCGTGCAACATCTGCAAGAAATGCCATCTTATCCTTAAGTCGTTTTGCTTTCTGAGAGTTCGGGGATCTAGGAAAGTCGTGGGTAGCTTTTTTGTTTGTTTGTTTTCTTGTTTTTCCCTAATGTACCTTGTTCGTTATTCAGTGCTGATGCCACAGAACTGAAATTTTCTATCAGAGTGTGTTGATTCATCAGGGTCACTGCCAGAAGCCAGGTTAGGAGATGCCTTTCCTGGTTTCTTGGGTTTTGGCCAGCCACCTTGCCAGCTAGCTGCCTGCTAGCTGATGTGCAACCTGACAGGCTTCCCAGCTTTCCAGAGGCCTGTCCTGTATGTTGCTGGCCAGCTAGGCTCCCCAGCTGCCCTCTTGATTGCTTGCCAGGCTTCCCAAGCTGAGTCTCTGCAGGTGCACATCCTGCTATTCGATCAAGAAAATAATTTGTTTCTATAAGCAAGGCACTGCACCCCCAGGCAATTAGTAAGGCACTGAGTCGGGCAACGGGGAGTGAAAATCTGACAATATGGTGAGATTTCTAGGGGTTTGCGGTCTAAGTAATCCCTAATAGAAAACCGCTTTGGGTTACTTGAAACTTGTGTTCTGAGGATGAAAGGAAAAGTCTTAGAATATAGAAAAGTCTTCCCATTTGGTGAAATGATTATATGGAAAAAATCCGCTTCAGCTTTGTCTTTAGGTAGAAAAGTTCACTTTGCAACTTTGCCTCAATGATTTTTGAAGATATTTTAAGGAGTTTCTGACATTTTTATGTTCATAGTTTAGAATTCTCAGCTGTGCAGATCTAAGTTTACATCAGAGGTCAGTTCCAAGCCCAGTCATATTTCATGGGTTTTGCAGGCAATTCTGTATTGGAAAGTCAAAACTACATGGTGCATAGGAAACATTAGAAACAAATGTTGGATGTTTTCATTCTTTCCCACCTGCCAAGATGTTTCCTTGATGGCTGCAGCCAAGAAAACCATTACAGATGAAGATTAGATTAAAATAAATTGATTTAGAATCTACAGGATGCTGCCTTTGGGGAGATTTCTTTCTATAAAAAAGATTTATATACATTTTTATGTATGTGTGTGTTTTATACATACACATGACATACAGTGCAACAGGATGCAGAAAGAGATAAATCAAATAGATCTGGAACTGTGTAGGGAGGTCTGGATTTAGAAGAGGAGCTATGAGAAGGCCAGCATACCTGCAGTGTGTGTAGCTATTTTATTGATGGGCCTGGTGTTTCTTTTCAATGTGCTTCAGTCTAGCCGTCTTTAGTGCTGTCAGTAATTTGGAAAACACAGAGAAGTGTGCTTGTGTGTTATGGAGGTTAGTGTCTGAACACACATACAACAGGTACAAACACGTTATGTACATACACATCTGCAAGACCAGCTTAAAGGATACAGTTTCTGTGCTGTTAGAGCAGAATTGTTGACATACACATGAAAGGCAATTCAGGCAAGTTCTTCTTTGTATAGCTGCTATTCTTGATAGATACTGTAAATTGTTAAAGAGATTTCAGTTTATCTCATAGAAGACCCTGTGTCAAAGTGAAACACATTTTAGTCAGTGAACTTCCTTGAAACTCATGACTTTCCTTCATGGATCTTACCGTGTACTTTAAAGCTTCTTTAGAAACATCTCTAATGGAGAGTACCAACCCAGGATTTTATGGGTGTCTCCAGACAGTGCCTTTTCATTTTGGAGCTTGAGATTCTAGCTCCATGTTCTTTGTTGCTAGATCTCCGCAGTGCTGAATTAGTCACAGGTACAAATCTGTGTTCAGCCTGGCAGGTGAGAAGGATTGCATTTCCTTTGAATTAACCAAAGTGCTGGCTAGATGCTGTAACTGGGTTGAGGGATGAGGTGACAATAAAGATTCAAAACACTGAAAACACGTTAGAACCAGCAAAGCAAGTTTGTGTTAGATCAGTGATTAATTCATGTGTTGGATCAATGCTTAAGTCTCATTTACCACCTTACAGAATTGGTTTCAGTTAGTAATCCTTTACAGAGCTTCTATTGAAGCTAAAATGTAGGACCAGTCATACTGATGGACTGCTAAAGTAAGACCTTTCAACGCAGAAGGGCTATGTATCACAAATAGTATAATTAACTCTTCTTATTTTGTGCCATAAGCTTCTTTGAATTTTGCCAGACTATTCAAACAAAGCCACATCCACTGCAATAAAAATATAATCTACAAACACATATCAGCAAGTGAAGAGTCTGAAATATAGTATAGGAAAGAAAGATAATAAATACAGAGGCAACATGAATACAAGGCAAATCTCTTTATACCAATAAAAGGCAAAGATCAGTGTGAAGCTATGAATTGTTGTTAAAATCTTTAACCAGCTCCTGCCTTTGCTGCCATTTCCAGAATCACAGCTTCTGCCACTAACTACTTTGTTGTCTATCTTTTAAAACTGTAAAGGCACCCTGTGGTAACAGAGGAGGGGCAAAGAGCAGTTCATAATTTTCTCTGCCTCTGACTTTTTTAAAGACTTTTTTTGCCATGTAGTGTATTTGGCTCATACCTACCTTGTCTGATAACATCTGTGAAGAAAAAGAAAATGGAACAGCGATCTCATTTATTTCCTTCCATTTTCTAAACCATTATAGGAGACAGTAGTATGAAAACAGAACTCATGGCATTTTTACAAATATTTCTGCAATTACAGGCACCTGCTCTCTCTCTGTACTACTTTGTGTCATCTAACGGACACAGAGCACAAGAAGGCCTCTTTTTTGCCATGGCATTAGTCTAAGTTTCTCTCTATATACTTGATTTGGTAGTACTTCTTTGTAAACTGATTTTTCAGTGGCAGTTGAAAAGTATTGTTCAATTAGTATATCTTATTATCAAGTGCCTATTTGTGATATTGGTAAAAGGAGATAATTCTGGAGAATTAGGCTATTTTATTAATCTACAGAGTAAAATACACAGAAGCACAGATTTTGTTTTAATTCCTCCGTCAATATACATACATCCTATTAAACTGATCGTCTCAACTAATTTTCTTCCAGTACTTGGATCTTTGATGTTATTTACTTACATGGGCAACACCCTACTAGCTGAGACGGTGAATTTGCTTCGTGTGGGCCACCAAAAAGAAACCGGATAGCACTAGCTTTTTCACAACTCACAAGAAACAAATTTGAACTGGTGACTTACAGATGAAATGGTTTATGACTCCATATCCATGTCTGGATTATGCATTTCATTCCCAATGCAATTTTTGGTTTATTGATACAGGTTAAGAAAACACCCTATAACGGTGGCCTCCTGCTTGGCTTCACAACTTTTTTTGTAAATTAAATAGTAATACATCAACACTCACTTTGCATATACCTGGGTAGGGCTGGGTCAAATATGCAAATTATGTACATCTTTGTGCAGTGTAGAGCATCACTAATCTTAGATCTCTTCCTGCATAAAGCAGGTCTAGACATCTGTAACTGACTGACCTCTAATTATCCTGTACATAAAGAACAATTAGATGCTAGTTGAGCTGCATCTAATAAAAGTTGTTTTCAACCTTTCACTGCAGGGTTAGTACAGGAAAGCCTTTTCCTGGGTTACAGTGCCTTGAAGCAGCTTGTACCAGACAGCCAGACTTCATTCACATTCTGTGGACCTTTAAATACTATCATTTAGAAAAAAATGAGAAGCTTTTTTTTTCTCTCCTTCTTTTTAGACAAAGCTTTGAGCTTTCATCCTTAAATCTTTATTTTTTTCTATTCAGTATAAAACACATTGAAGTGAAGCATGGTTTACCCTGTCCTAAATAATCAGATTACTATTATTCATGGACTCTTGTCATGTAAAATCAGTCAGGTTTAGCCTAAAAAAACACTCCACAAACCGACAACCGAAAGGCTTTTCTTTTGCCTGTTTTTAAACATGTTGAAGCTTCTTTTCTCCACATCTTCTGTTTATGTCATTGTTATTTGTTTTGCATTAGGCATATCATAAATATAAGGATGCTACTCTGACTATGGAGTATCTAGAATTTTTTTCTTCTCACAATTCAGTCCCCATAAATCAGAAATTAACCTTTTGGCAGTTTTGAGGGGCAGTTTGGATGAGCATGCTCACTTTGGGGATTTAAGACTGTCAAAGTCCACAGCTGAGCACAGATAAACTCAAGCTCTATAGTGAATTGAACTCAGACCACTGTCACTTAGTCCACACCCCATAAACTCTCCATGAGTAAGTTTGTCCCCCAGTATTAAAGGTTTGCTTTTGTCTGTGTTTCTGCTGCCATGTCTTTTTTTTTTTTTTTTTTTCTTGGTGATTTTTTTAACTACATTGTTAAGGAGCTACAGCATACATGACAGTCTCTAAATAGCATACTTTACAGATGTACACAAGAGCCAGATATGCCAAAACAGATTGTCCCGTAGAATTTTTTGTAGTGTTGTGTGTTCCTGTGTTTATTTATCCATTTCAGAATTCCTTGCACTATAGTGGTACATTTTCTGGGTTGCTAGCTCTGACCATGAAGGTTTACTTCAATTTTGGCTCAAGTATGTTAACATCTGTTCCTTTTATTTAGCTATATTAAAGAATGACAAAAAGAAGAAGAATGAAAAAAAAAAAAAAAAAAAAAAGACCACTGTTGAGAGATCCATGTTTGAGAACAATTTTCTTTGTCAGGAAGCTATATTTATGAAATTTAAATACTTTCCTGATTGTACACGATTTTTGTTTATGTTTTTGTAAAAAAAAAACATACTCAAGGAGCTTATTGTGGAGGAGGTTACAGGGAGAGATCACGTTAGTTCCTTGTGACGTCTACTGTGATTCTGTCAAAAAGGTTAACTTTTTCTTTTGTAGTTTTGTTCAGAGTACAGGTTCTGCAGCAGGAATACCTCTCCTTTACTTGTTCTCTAATACCGATTATGAGTAAATCCCATGTGAAAGTACAATAAAATGTGCGGGATTTTTTTTTTTTTTTTTCCACTATAAAGCATTTTTTAAATAGTGAGAAAGTGCTGTCATGTAGTAAAACTTTGAAAGCTTGGATTCAAACACCTGGCAAGATAATTTTTTTGGGGGGGTGGGTGGGGGGTGAGGCTCTTGAGTTTAAAATGCTCACTTCAAAAGTTTGCTAATATTACTTTAGAACATACTTGATCCAGCTTCACTGGGTTGCAGGCTGCCTCCAGTAGCTCAGGAGTTTTAGAGTCAGAAATACTGCTGTGCAGTTCTAAAGTCCTTAGGATAAGAGGTATGGTCCCTATGGAGGAAACAGAAAGTTCAGTGCTTTTCACGTATCAGATGCCATATGCAATTTTAATACTTATTTTTTATTTGCAGCATTAGCAGCAGAAAAGTGAAGGCTTTTTAGAAAAGCATGTTGGTCTATAGTTCTAGGGCTTTCTTTCAGCTAATATCCTTTAACTCATTCTTCTGTGCAGATAGGCATAAATGCTTCCTTTTGCGGAAAGTGAGATAGACAGTACCACCCAGGGGAGGAGAATGCTGTAAGAGGCAGCACAGAAATGCTAGCCTGCCCATTTCACTTTCTCCTGAAGAGCCTGGGGCAATGGATCTGCAATCCAGTCACTATAACTGGTATTAAATTTGCAGCTGCATGTTGTTTTCATTGGCTGAAAGAAGCCACCAGAGAGGGTCATGATCTCAGTTCGAAAGAATTGTTTTGCTTTAGAGGCTAGGTAGGCCTCCAGGAACTGCAGATTAGTTCAACAGGTGACCTGCGACTTGACCAGAGAGTTTTACTGAAAAAATAGTTGTTTAGAGCAAAGCCTATCTACTGCAGTTTGCATGTGCACAAACCTGTGGAGGTCTGGAAACTCTACAAAGCTCTAGTACTCCCAGGATACATTTAGGTTGTCAGGAATACTGTTTTGCTATAGAGTTTAGTACATTGTGCTTATCTCTTTTTATGGCTACCTCACACATTCTTTGGGTTAGAAAAGTCTGTTGACTCCAGAAAAACACAGGGTATCAGAGTAATGCATTGACACATTTACAAGAAGTCAATGAACAGGGAAGACCATCAACCTTACACATCAGGACCAGGTTTTACAATGGTAAATTAATTTAAAATTTAATTTAATTTTAATTTAAAACGTTTAAAAATGGAAGATTAATGTGTTCCTAAATTCCCTCCCAATATAATTCTAGAGAAATTAATTTTGTTGTGCCTTGTATCTTGAACACAACCAAGTTGGTGCTTTCTCATGTTAATGAAGGTTGACAAGACGTTGTTAGCACTGACTGTGTTTTACTTCTATCTAGAACTCCTTGCACTTCTTTCTGTTCTCCACACATTTTGATTCTGCACCATATTACAACAGTTTATGCTGGGTTGGCTTATTCGGGTCATCAGAGTGACACAGAAAGCAGAACTGTAAGTCTGCACACTTGACAAACTGTGTCTGATCTGCACCAGTAACACTGCTGGCAGGTGTCCTGTTGCACAAGGTGGACAGTGTGTGTCCAGATGGCAAAGGATGTCTACCTATGTTGAATCACAGGTAGCCTTTGACACGTTACGAGCTCAGATCATGTGTACAGTAGTCCTTGTTAGAGTCCTAAAACTGGACATTAGTTGCACCTTCCATATAAATTTCTATTCAGTAAGAGGTAAAGAAATAAAATAGGAGTAAGAAGGTATGTTATTGTGGGACAATTTTCAGGAAGATTTTTTTGTTTTGTGTAACAGGAAGTCTTACAAGCCTTTTTCAGAAAAAAAAAAAAAAACAAACCAACAAAAAACCCCAAATATTCCCTCTCTTAAAGCACTATCTATTTTTTCCCCAAAATCTGTTGAATTTGTGCAAAGACTTAGAACATGCCACCTTGGAAATTTTTCCAGCTTCATCTTCAAAAGAAAGGTTTTAAAATTAGCTACTCAGAAACCAGTAACCTATGCTAGTTGCAGTCTTGTCAGAAGCATTTCAAATAATCTCAGAAGGATATGTGGCACTTCCAGAAGTTGCTCTGGGTCTCATAGTTGTGAGAAGCTAGAACTCTGTGAATTCCATTATAATATTTTTTTTAGCTAGTTTTTTTCCACCTTTATGTGAATTGGTGAAAATGGACATGAGGAAAAGAATTATGTGAAATTTAGATGGTGCTTATGCAGTTGGAACATCAACTTACTTGCATTCCACCCATATTTCTTTATCTATAACGTCTTTAAAGGCCACCACGACCAGAATATTCCCACACATAGGTGAGAATCCAGCTCAGAGAGCTTTCAATTTACCGGCATAACTTATTGGTTCCCAAACTTATATTTGGTGCTACAGTTATGCACTCTGGGAGCTGAAGCAACACCTTGTTATCCACAAAACAAAATTAACTAGCTCTAACAGGTATCACAACAAACAATGCCAAAGAGCTCCTAGAATATAAATTATCTATGGAGTTCCTTTAATAAATAAAGGAAAGATCCTTCAACTAAATACAGAGTTACTATATGTCTGTGATGGAGTTCTCAGGCATTACTGGTATGAATCAAGAATGGATCCCTCAGTATAACTTTCCAGGCCCAAATAATCCATGTTCTGGGTCTTCTCATGCCATCCCTAGAATTGGTTTTCCTCCAATATTGGAATTGAATCTGATGTTAGTGACAGCAGAATCAAGCCTGCAATTTCTTTTTGTTGCTTGAGTAGAAAGTAGGAAATCTGAGCATACATGGAGCTCAACTCTCTGAAGTTTACTATGTAGTTAATGTGGTCTTAGAGCTTTGGGGTCATTTGGAAGGCATGTTTCTGCAATTTAGTGGTAATGATGCCTTTGAAAGAGTAGTTTTGTATCTCTAAAGTAAGCTTTAAAACATGTTAAAATGTGGTAGTAGGAATTGTCTGTCCACAAGAGAAGCCTCCCTGATGTTAATAGGAAGTGAAATCATGCAACAGATACATACATATAAAGTCTAGACTTGTGTGTTTATTAATATGCCTGATAATGATGACTAATAGCATGTCATACACAAATAAAATAATATAAAAGAACAAAATCCGAATTAGCCTCAGAAGCTTTGACAGAACTATTATTATTGCCAGAAAGATGATTAGAATGTGAATCTTGTCAGACTGCAGACAAAAACTAGTCAACTTAATTCTTGCCACACAGAGTATATTTAGACCCTGAGAAGGTAAAGAAAGATCCTTAATGTGTTCAAGAAAAAGCATAAAAATCAACCTCCAAACCCAGTAATTCAATTAGACCAGTAAGGAACGCAAGTGTTCAGCAAAGTAATATTAGAGACTGGTGACCTATCTGAAATGTCTGCTTGCAGATTCTCCTGCAAATCATCAGAAGGGTTTATTAGGGCAATTATAGATCCCACCTGACTTACTCTTGAATACCTTTTTCCTATGTTTTTCATTATAAGTTATATATTCCAAGGTCAAAGGCAGTAAGGCTGTTATGTTGAAATGCTTGTGCTAGATTACTAAAGCATGTGCTTCCAGAGCAGCCTTTATATTACGGACACCTGTTACGCGTGTCTTTGTTTCCTTTCATCATTCTGTAACTAAAGATGTGGACCAGACCAGAATTTGGGCCCTACACACAGCTCAAATACATGGTATGTTCACTGAGAAGTTCTGCCCAAGACCCAACTACAGGCAAATAATAAGGTAGGAAATTCCCCAAACTACTGAATTCTGGAAGCAAAGAAACTTAGTTTTTGCATTCTTTTTTTAAACATTTTCTTCAAGTTTGTTGTTGGCAATTGTTAGAATACTATCTCTAATAGGACTGTCTCTGAGGTGGATGGCCTAATCCAATATGCAATTATTCTGTTTCCACACTTACCAGATAATATTGTAATCAAAATCTAGACAAATAAAAATCAAATAAATCAACTTATTTTATTTAGAACATTTCTAGAAATCCATGTCTAGTTGTCTTACAACAGGATTACTAGAGATCTCCAAAACAGAATATTCTCAAAAACATAGCATATAGCATATTTGGAGAAATAACTCTCCAAGGTATGAAACAAATTGGTAGAGTTTTCTTTGGCTTATCTAGTTTTCTTTTTCACAAGACTTGCTTCTTCGCTGTTGCATGAGACCCATGCTGAGCTTTGTAGGCAGAAAACCTCTGCAGTTCACAGGAGAACGGCCTATTTGCACAGAGAGGGATAAAGCATTGGAAAAGAGCAGGGGTTTTGGTGGACTAGGACCCGAACTCGGTGATCTTATAAAATCTGAGCAGAGAGGTAAAAAACTGGAGATTTAGGAATAATATGTATAGATTTGCTTCTTTTATTTGTTTTCTGATTAGAAAGAAATTGGGGGGGGTTAGCAATTTTTTTTGCTATTTTTGTGGCAGAAAATGATTCAGTTCAAATAGATTTTACATCTGCAGAACAGAGGGTTTCCCAATGTATTCCTGGATAATGGCAGCTTACATGATGTTAATTGTGGAGCACTGAAAGCTCAAAGTATGTAGCCTTTGAATTCACACTTTCAAAAAGCATCCAAATCAATGTGAATTTGCCTTTGCTCTTTTCTTTGAACATTTGTTATTTTGTTTTAATAAGTCCCTGAAAACAGAAGAAGAAATGGAACATTAAAAAGCCAGAGAGGTGGAGGTTCTTATAAATTCCTGTTGGTGCATGTGTGAGTTAGGGTGGGGGTGTTTGGTAGGACTTGTTACCTTTGTTGAGTTAAAAACAAACAAGCAAAAAAACCCCATCAAACTGCACAGCTCCCTAGAAATTGTTCATTTGCTGTGAAGTATGCTTTGAACAAAAGCAGAGAAACAGATTCCTATTATACCTTTTCCCTTTAAATGAAAATGATAATTTAGGGGTGGTTTTTATTCTGTTATACATTTTAGAATATATATTAGCTGTTTTAGCAATTCTACCTGGTGTAGCGGAATATACATTCATTCTCTGTGCTGTCTCATAATGTATTCAGTCTCCCTATTCATACACCCTGGAAATAAAAATGAATCAAGAGTTTTTTTGAAAAACGCAGATTTGTTAGTGAAGTGGACCAGTTATTGAATTGCACTGTAAAAGCAGCTTCCCATGATGAGGCCCTTTGATGTGTTTTCAGGTGCCAAGTGATGATAGGAGAAGCCTGTAAATCTCTGTAGCTCCCAGGGAGAAGCTTGTGTATTCACAGAATCAAGGAATGGCTGCAGCGGGAACAGATGTCTAGCCCTCACTCAGACAGGGTCACTGAAGCTGGCTGCCTGTGCCCATGTCCAGATGGCTTTTGAATATGTCAAAGAATGGAGACTCTGCAACCTCTCTGAGTGACCTGTGCCAGTGCTCGATCACCCTCATGGTAAAAAAGTATTGCCTCATGTTCAGAGGGAACTGTCTGTGTTTCACTTTGTGCCCACTGCTTCTTGCCGTGTCACAGGGCACCACTTAACAGAGCCCGGCTCCATCTTCTTTGCACCCTCCCTTCAGATATTTGCATACATCTGTGAGAGCCTCCTGAGCCTTCCCTTCTCCAGGCTGAACAGCTCCAGCTCTCTCGGCCTCTCCCCGCACGCGAGGTGCTCCAGCCTCAGTCACCTTCACGGCCCTTCCTCGCACTCTCTCCAGGAGCTCTGTGTGCCTCCTGTGCTGCGGGCCCCGCGCTGGGCACGGCGCTCCAGGCAGCCTCACTGGCGCTGAGCAGCGGGGAAGGATGGCCTCCCGCGCCCCGCTGCCAGCGTTCTGCCCGACGCAGCCCGGGGACCGTTACTGCCTTTGCAGCTGGGGCACGTTGTGGGCTCACGTTCAGCTTGGCGGCCGCCAGGACCCCCAGGTCCCCCGGGCTGCTTTCCAGCCGGGTGGCCCCTGGCACGCGCTGGTGCCTGGGGCTGTTGCTGCCCCGGTGCAGGACGTTGCACTTGCCCTTCTTGGACTTCATGAGGCTCCTGCCAGCCCGTTTCTCCAGCCTGGCCAGGCCCTTGGGGGTGGCAGCACCACGCTCTGGTGTTATCAGCCACTCGTCCCAGTTTTGTGTCATCTGCAGACTCGCTGAGGGTACACTCTGCTCCATCATCCAGCTCGCTAATGGAGGTGCTGGACAGTATTAGAGCCAGTATGGAGCCCTGGGGTACACTGCTAGTGACTGGCCTTCAGCTGGACTGGTGCCATGGATTACCACCCTCTGGGCCAAGCTGTTCAGCCAGTATTCAATTCACCTTGCTGTCTGTACTAGATTTTTTAAACGATTATGGTATACTTATGTTAAATCACTACAGCTGCAGTGTGTTCTTAAAAAAAAAATAATTCAGCAACTGAATAATCCATATGCAACTGTCTCCAGCAAAATCTTTGTTTGACCAGATGTTCCTACTTCCTACCAGAAAAATCAAAGCAAGTAATTTGCTCAGCTTTGGAATTTTTTCAGACACGAGCTATGCGGTGAACCCTGCGTTCTGGTTGTTATGACCTATGCCTTGAGTTAAAATCAGTGTCATAATTCATTTACCTGGAAGTATTGTTGGTTTGTGGAGAAAGCTTGCACTGATTTTGTGTGTTCCCTACATGCTCCTCACTTCAGGAAATAAATTTTCACTAGAGGTGATGGAGAGGCGAAAGTGAAACATCCCCCTACCTCTAGGAACTCGAAGCACCTTTGCTCCCTCATTTCCCTTCATCTGTTATGCAAAACGTAACGGTTCTTGTTTCCCACATTTTCCACTCCCTGTGTTCACTCTGTCTTCAGACCTGAAGGTAGAGATATAAGCCCTGTGATATCAAAGAAATATGTTGTACAGAGTGATTCCATTTCTGGGGAATAATCGGATGTGCTGGTGGGAACTAACAGAGAGAGTCGAGTCTGATACTACTTTGCCATCCATCATATCCCTGACCAAGTTCTTAGGCTGCTCTGAGCATATAAGGCCTGGGTAACAAAGCTATAGGACATGATGCTTTCTGTGTCTTGGTTCAGGATTCACATGCTACTTGTTCATCATGAATCATTGCTGACTTGACAGAAGTCAATGATACCTGTTCAGTTACATGTGCATTTCTACCAGTTGCACAGATGTCATTCACTCCAACAGCAGCCTAATTTGCATTCCCAGAGCACAGTCCAAAGACTAAATGAATGTGCGAGACTGAAATCCTCCCTTTCTGCTGGAAATTGTTATTCCAGGCCAAGGTTAGACCTACAGCTGAGACACAAAAGATAGATCTCTCTGGTACTAATGCATTGAGAAGATGTCTAATTACAGGGCTGTTGATGCAGATCATATTCTCATTATTACACTAGTTCAACTATATTTCTTTGATGTGGATAATTATCAGAGCGCACCCTCAGCCAGTGTGCGGGTGGCACCAGCTGGGGGTGTCGATGTGCTGGGGGGCGGGGGGCTCTGCAGGGGGGGCTGGGCAGGCCGGGCCGAGGGGCCGAGGCCACTCGTACGAGGTTCCCCAGGGCTCAGCGCCGGGCCCCGCGCCGGGGTCACCCCAGCCCCGGGCAGCTGCGGGCCTGGGGCAGAGCGGCTGGGAAGGGCCCGGCGGGGAAGGGCCTGGGGGGGCTGGCTGGCGGCCGGCTGGGCAGGAGCCTCCTGCGTGCCCAGGTGGCCCAGGGTACGTTTAGATTGGGTGTGAGGGAAAATGTCTTCACCGAAAGGGTGGTCAAGCACTGGAACAGGCTGCCCGGGGAGGTGTTAGAGTCACCATTCCTGGTGGTATTAAAAAGCCATGTAGGTGTGGCACCTAGGGATGTGGTTTAGTGGTGGGCTTGACAGTCCTAGGTTAATGGTTGAACTCAGTGATTTTAAATGTCTTTTCCAGCCTAAACAGTTCTATGATTCTATCATTCTGGTTTTTATCACAGTATGTTGGGAATTAATTTTACAAATTTGTATCCACTGACCTCAAAACGTGTGAGTGTTGGTTAAACCTCAGAAGGAGGATCTGCCAAAAACTCACCTGGTGATCGATGATACTGTTCCTTTCAAGCCAATGAAGTTACATATATTTACATTAGTCAACCATTTGGGCTTGTGTTTTAGGAACTAAATTTGATTTTCAAGGATACAGAATTCAATTTTATACTGAAGGAATTAAAATAATTTTGTTCTCCCTTCAAGGTACCCTCTCCATTTTCTCACTCATGCCTGCCTGCCTTCCCTTTCTCATTCCACCGGCTATTTTTTGGTATGCAAGGTTGGTTTCTTTTCCCTCTAGTTCTGATAGAAGGCTGGTGGTCACAGATGCTCCACATAAAATTGCTGTGCAAACAGGTACACAGCATGCAGCACCCTGTTAGACATGACAGAGAATCATCACCTAGGGATTCAGTAGCAACCTGGTAATCAGCCTTACAGCATCTCACTATGGTTTCTGACACTTGGCTTGTTTAGAAGTTGGTGAATATTATTGAACATTATCTTTTTCTGGTGTACCAGTTGCATTTGTGAGAGAATAAATGTTCCTCTTGCACCCTGGCTCACACTAAGAAAGGAAAACCAACAACCAAAGAATGCCAAACAGTGGTCTATTTTTCTCAGTTATATTTAGATATTTATGGAAGTGGCAACTACCTCCAAGCTAATGAAATTGATTTATTTATTTATGTCTGTAACTATGTACTTATTATTTTCTTTATTTTGCAAAGATATAAAAAGTTATGGTTCTAGATCCTGTTTTCTATAACAGTATTCCAGAATTCACTGCAGGTTTGATGAACTGAGCAGTAGAAAAAGGTGACAAAAATTACATTCTTAAGAGCTGGGTCAAGAAACTTTTATGTGATTCTATAAAAGAACAGTGAAGATTTTGAATTTTATCCTTTCCAACTGACATGAAATTAAAACATTTGGAAGTTTCTCAATGTAAAACTTGAGAAAAAGAGCTCCGAGGCACTTAGGAGTACACTCTTACTACAGAAATGAGATCTGGGAAACCTGAGGTTGTTTCCTTTGTTTGTTTCGTTTGTTCATTTAAGTAAGCTGTCTCCCACATCACCAGTGTGTGGCCCACTATCCACCTGAGATATCATCCTTCCATGACTTGTCCAGAAGTTCCATCCTGAACCCAAGAAGCCAACCTGACAGTCTTTGGATTGGAAAAATTACTGATCAGTTCTCATGGCTACTCATCAAGTTTAAGTTAGTGGAATATTGTATGGCACTGGAGACTACTTGAGACATTTGATTTCCAGACCAACTTGGTTGCCTTTGAGTTTAACACAAATAGACAACTCAAATCCTCCAGTAAAAACTTACAAGAATTGTTCCTCTTTCCATATTAAATCTTCAGCTGCTAGAACCAAGAAATATCCAAAGGAATGGAAATACTAACAGAACTTTCCCAAGCTGTGCAAAATGTTAATTGGCATTGGTTTAAAATCCGAGAACATGTTCCCTGTTAGTTTTGAGTTTCTCCAAATACACATGCTTAACCCAATTATGCATTAAATAGTTTTCAAAGACGGTTTTCTTTGATCCTTCTAATTTCTGAATGGTGTCTTTAATTGTTCATACCCTTATTATGTGCTGCTAATTTCAAGTTGTTGTGCTTACTGCTACATGTCCTGCTTTTCAAACCTCTTTCACCTGCTTTTCATAACTAAGTGATCTCAGATTGCCTGTTTTCTTTCTTTCCCTACATGCTGTTATTTAGAGGTGCAATAGTTGCTTGCTTGCGGCTGCTTTCATTTTAAATTGAAATTCTGACTGAAAATGATTTTATTTATAATGCAGCAGTGGAGACACCTGCTTTTGACATGTGAGAATATTCTGGTGACATAACCAGCTACCAATAATAGAAACAGCACTCTGGGCCTTCATTATAAGCCATGTGATGCTTCCACCACACTGCCAAGTCAAACATCGTAATTCCACCCACTGAGAAATAACTATTCCCCAGAGAGGGAGCAAGCGAGCAAGTGATAGAGAGAAAGGTTTGAGAAAGTGTTGGGTTTGAGTTCGGTGTGACTTTTGAATATCTCTACGTAATACACTTTGCTTCAATGTCAGGTGTTTCTTCTGTATTGATGTTCGGAACCAAGACTAATAGGAAGAATTTTAGTGTGTTGTTCTTCCTTAGTTAAAACAGAGTGCTTTATATTTAAAGCATTAGGTTTGTAAAAACTGAGGGAATTACTACAGAACTAGTTTTATCCTGTTAGTTATTGAAATACTTTGGGCATTAGTGTATTTTTATCCACCATTTAAACCCTGTAGCAGTGAGATTGTTGACTCACATAGAAACCGCCACTGCAATTAATATCCCTGTAAAGGCTTCTGTGCCAAAATGACCCTTGCAGGGCCCGCAGTCATTTCACAATCTGTGCTATGAGATATCAGGTGTGCAGAGTATTACATTTCTAATGGAAACAATGCTTTGCTGTCCTCAGATCTGTACTGAGACACTCTAATGTACTGGGGTTTTATCTCTTGCTAACCTGATGCCGTCAATGTCTGTGTCACCTCTATACATTTATACCCTGTTTGGAGATAGTCCATGATAAAGCTATGAAGCAGATCTTTGGGGTTTTGTTTTGGGGTTTTTTTGTTTTTTTTTTTCTTTCTTTCTTTTGTGTTATTTTTATATCCATTAAGACTGGTCTGATTTCTGAAGATCTTCATTAAGATCAAACATCCAATTTCTCTCCTTGAATAGCAACAGTAAAAGTAATCTTCTTCCAAGCTGCCATCATGACTTGTCACAAATTGGTTGTCTGAGTTATATTTGGGTTACAAGATGCATAAATCACAATAGAATTTGGCTTGCCATTTAGCATATCAGCTCTTTTGCAGATCTGTTTTCTTCATAAAAGTATCAGTCACTATGTTGCTTTCTGCAGGAATGATTTTCTCACCTAGATGTTATAGTTTCACAGCTAACTGCATTTCCAGTTTTTTGGAAAGTATACAACATCCTGAACACTCTTGATTTATGTACCAGGTGACAGATATGAAAAGTTTCTGCACTCCACAACAGGGGAGAACAGGAGAAAGAGGTTTACAAATGCATAAAGATGGAAAGAGATGGAGAAAAGGATTCTTTGAAAAGATCCCCAAGTTCTTTTTCTCTCTTCTGCTATTTGCAAATTTGCTTATTTTAAGTAATTTGTTATTCAAAATCACTCAGCAATGTTCCAAGTGAGTAAAAGCCTCTGGACGATACATAAATGATGTTCTCCCCATGTATTTGCTGTTTGTTGTTGCTATCACTATATGTTACCATGGCAATATTTTTGTGTGATGACTGGTTAAGTATGGCTAACAAAGAAGGGCTAGAAAATGATCAATTTATTACGCTTTTGACACAGTGTGGTGAACTTAGGAATGTGCTGGGTTGTGGTTTGTTTTTTTTTTTTTTTAATCTGAAATGAAGAAATGTGATGAATTTATTTAAGTTTCAGGAGTTTTGTGAAGCAGTCAGCTAGTGGCACCAAAACCAAGTTTACTTTCCTCAGGGAGTGCATTCTTGTGTGAGCATCAAACGTATGCCCTTTGCCATCACTCAAATCAGATATTGTTCATACAGAGAAAAATACATGCAGGGCACATAAACAATGAATCCAAAATCATTTTCTGACTCACATGATTGTTCTTATATGGTCTTTCCACCTTTCATCAAGCTGTAAACATTGTCATTGTCTAAAGTATGCCTTTGCTAAGATGAATCACATAACTGAGAAACATTGGAAAGAGGTAAAACAGAGTTTAAGAGGTTCGCACACCCTTTTTTTGGCAGCAAAGAAAACTGCTGATCAAAAGGTTTTAATCTTTCTGGCCTATATCTGCCGGTGGATTTCAGCTGGTACCTTTTGTGTTTCCTCTCCATCATCTCCTGCCCTATGCAAAGGTTTATTCTGCGCATAGCAATTCGCCGTTTTTTTCAAGCTGCTATCATTCTAAACCCAGTATCAGTAGGAAGCAAAGCTAGCTTGTTCTTAAAAGTTATAGTTCAATTCCACCTGTCGTTGCTACTCACATATCGTAGAGATACCTGTCATGGGACCCCACTCTGCCACGCTACCACAGGAAACTCTAAGAAGTCCAAACAAAATGTAACAATAATGTCCCTCAGGGAGACACAGCATCCTTGTGTGGTGCATCATTCCTATAGAGGAATCATATACAGTTTAAATGATCAGTGTTATATGATCCCAAATGATCGGCAATTTATTACTTCACATGAATGACTTTTTGGAAGAGAATGTCACTTAGTAAAAGACTTACAGAAACTAAAAGATTTGAAACCATTTATTAATCCTAATTTTCTTAATGATGTAAAAAAAAAAAAAGAAGATTTAGATTTTCCATTTATCTTCAGATGCTTTCAATGTCAAACATAGTGTTAATTCTGAAAACAGTCATCATTTTAAGGATATTCCATCTGATTTTAAGATGACCAGATTGCACATGCTACTGATAGAAATTAATGGTAACCATGAATGCTCAGACCTATCCACATTACAAAATTACTAGATCTGTTGGCATCTAAATGCTATATATGATGTTCTGTTGGCCTTGGTATCAATGAGATTTTTGCTTTTGAGTGAAATGGGATCAGGACCCTCTTGCCAAAGCTGGTAAACACAGCTTCAGCAACCTACGCACACTGTGCCTGAATTTGATCTAAAAGGGAAAAGAGGGATGATTAATTTGCTTTTCTGTTAGCAATTTAAAAAAAAAAAAAAAGAGTAAAACACAGTGCTACATATTGTAGCCTATTGATGCTAAGATTCAGCTTTTAAGTGCTTTCAGAGCTAGTGGTGTAGCTACAGTAGCAAGTAAAATTTTAGAGAAAATCCCTTGAACCGTGACAATGAAATTACCATAGCAGATTTCTGTTGGAAAGCATTTAGCAACTGCAGCATACTGTTCTTTTTGTACTCTAATCTAGACCTCTTTCTCATTCCTTTCTTGACAGATTTTCTTTCCTGGGTAAACATTTTGAATGGGACTGGAATATTAATGTTTTTGGGGTTAGATCTCAATGACATTTGCATATTAAGTCGAAGTTAGGTATACTAAGTTCAAAGGAGTTTTAAGTATCAGTGCTGGCACGTGCACCAGTGTTGAGAAAAAGTAAAAACTGCACTTTGGTTAGGGATCCTACCTCACCACCCTGGTTTTTATTTCTGTTACATTTATGTGATAAATAGCAGGTGTATAAAACACCTGCATAAAGCTGCATAAAATTTTGTTGGGTGAAATAAGCAGGTGTAAATAGGACTATCTTTAAATTATAGCCAATATCTCACAGGGAGAACCTACTTACTTCTCTTAATGGGCAGGAAAAGTCTTCTCATCAGAACCCAGCTCTTACAATAGTTTCTAGAAGGATCCAACACAAGATATTTTGGGATGTCTTTGTTACAAGGGAGTGGAATGCTGAAGGATGGCAGCGAGCCTGGTAAAATAAGCAAGAAGTATGCAAAAACATGCTAAGGTCAGAACAGAAGTCATTAGAAAATAGGAGCATAGCAAGGGAAGAAAGAGACTTTGTTGAGAGACAGGTCAAAGACCTCTGAGGAGAGAAATGATCTTTGTAAATGAAAACTTCAGCATGGTACAGGGAGCCTGTTCCTGAATGGTCACTTAATATCTCAGAATTACATTACCTCCCCATTGTATCATTTGTTCATTGTTGCTAGCTTTTTTTACTTTACTTTTTTTACTTTTTTTTATTTTATTTTAAAATATTCTATGGCACAGAACTGTCATATTTTTGCTAATAGTTTCATTTGACTGGTAGCTTCTTTTTTATTCCATTATTATAATGTCACAAAAAGTTCTTTGGTAATATGACTAGTACCACGGTATTAAATTGCATGTCACCAAATTTTGGAGTTCTTTTAGTTTGTTTAATGTTACCTTTTCATTTCATTAAGACAACTCTGTCTCACTATGAGACAGAGCATGCTTTGTCAACTTTCTCTGTGTGTGTGTGTGTGTGTGTTTTTTTATAAATTACCTGTTCTGCTTTGAAACTGGTAATAATTTCCAAAGTGAAAATTCATACCAAACAGAGATGTAAATGAAGTAATTTTTTTAGTGTAATAAAGAAACTGTAATGTCATTTTTAAATTATTTTTTATTTTATTTTTTTGTTTGTTTTTATAAAAGATATATGAATTAGGATTGAGTTGGAATATGTAAACAGTTTTCAGAGATGTACATCTGGATGGATTTCCTTGTAGTCAGTTTAACAGACCAGTGGAGGATGTCCTGGGTGTAGAAACATATTCCAGTTACTTAATGATGGAACAGCCCCTCTCAGCATCACTTCTCTAGTTTCTTATGCATAAAACTTTACCTAAAAGGGCACGCCAGGTTTTTCTGGACAGTTGAGCAAGCTTCAGCTGCTGGAACAGCCCTTTAAGGCCAGGGACCAGCTAGCTCTGATAATGCTGCCCTTATGATGAGATCTGCTCAGCAACTGGATAGGTCAAGGTGGGAAACAATGTTTGAAGCTCCTTTCCTAGTCTTTTGATCATCCCATCTTACCTTAAGTAAAGGAATTAGCACATAGCACATTACAGACAGCAACGATGCCTTTGTATCTGCTAGTTATGTTCAGAAGCTGCACTTAAGTAGATCTGTGCAGTCATTCAATTTGTAATAAATAAGTTCAGCTCCCAATTACCCAGCACCCTGTTTGTTTTTATTTAACTACATCATTTTTCATTGTGCTGCAGGGTGTATTTTGCAAATTATGTCACTTGTAGTTACTCTCTTGAGTCTGACTGATGTTAGAGTACTGACCTGAGATGGAAAGTCAAATACTAAAAAAGCAAAATAATATTAGGCTCATCATTGCGAGACTCAAAAAAAAAAGATATCTGCAACTGTTCCATTAGTCCCAAGCCTGGAGGGTTTCAGAGAGATGTGGGATTATGCTGAATATTAGCCAGAACTGTGGAAAGCTTAATGAGTAGTTTTCCTGTTTGGTTGATTTTGTCACAGCTCTGCTAGATCTTTTTCAAAAACTTGAATCTTTACTTTGTAAGGGCTTAATGCCAATAAGTATTTCAGAGGAATAGAAAGAAAACTTGATGACCTTTCTTCTTCTTCCACTCCCCCCCACCCCCCATCCCCCCACACCCCTTTTCCTGTAGGGAAGATGAAATCCCTGACTAATACCTGACTAACTACAGCAAAGCATGCATCTAACAATCCATAAGGACTGCAAATGTGCTTGTTGCTTCACTGGTGATGCCAGAGGAGAGATGTGTCTTGTTGCTTCCTCCCCATTCCTTTACTACAAAACAGCAAGACACTGTGGAGCCTAAATTTTATACCTAGACTATGATAAGCTGAAAAACATACTGACCAAAAGCTACACTGTCACTAGAATTTATAAGACAACTGTAAATAAACTTCAGCTGCTGCATCAGAAAGGAAATTTCACTTACTGTGTAAATACTCCGAAGTGTTTGATGTATGATGAGGTGTTTGGCCACTGAGGAGATGAGCTTCCAGGCTTGATAGACGAAAGAAAGGACAGTGTGACAGCTGCTGAATGTCTACAGTGCAAGGGACTCCTGTCTTAAAAAGGAGAATCCATTTCTTTACTGGATAACATGATAGATTATAAACTCCACGAATCTCTGACTTGTATTAAATTCTTAAAGAAGCAGATGTAGGGCAAGCAGCTAAGTAATAAGGATCCCCACCAATCAGTCAGAACCAGAAGTTCAGTGGAATTTCCACATGTGAATGAAGATCACTCACAAAGAAAGAAGGGACTTTTCACTGAACCATTTTGTTAAATCATTGTGTAATAGCAGCAATGTAAAGCTGACAATACCATAAGGCATGGCATAAATGCGTAAACTACCATTAAGGAGACTAGAGATGAAAAAGCTGTATGTTTTTAATTTGGGGGGTAAGGGCTATGTGATTTACAAGGGGAAGGGGAGATCAAAGAAGAGTATGTCAGGTGGGCCCAGAGGGACTTTTAAGTTATAGCAGGGACTGGAGTAATTTGTGAGATGCTTTTAATTTCCTGTGCTACTAGTAGAAGAGAGGGTTTGAATTTTGCTTGCCAGAATTGTTGGAGAAGTAGCTAATAGTTATTTTGTGAAAAAGAGGTGGTGGATAAGTGGCTAATTTTGAGAGGATTTCTTTGAGCCGAGGCATGAAACTTGAGTTTTGTGAAGATAGATTTTGGATGTATGTGTAAAGTGTTTCAGGATTCTTTGAGATGAAAGAGTAACTATGTAAATGCAAGTTATTAATTAATGCACTTCATGCATTTAATTTCTGAGAATACATATGATCCTGACAAATGAGTTTGTCAGTTTGTCATGTAACTAGTTCTGGATTTCTCCCATGGACTTAAGAGTGCAGTAGTCAAATTTTATATTTTTTATTGAAGGACAGAGAAAAATGAAATCTGTTTTCATTTTCAATGACTTTCTAAACATACAATTAGCTTTAAAAAAGTATGCACATACAAAGAATTTGAAGCTCTCATAACCTATATCATGTCTATACTTGCTATAAAATAATAAAACCGTTTGCCTTTGAAAATATTAATAAGAACAGCATAGATATTGTGCCAAAGTTTTCCTGGAATTAGTTTGTTGAAGTATTAAACTAGCTTTTGACAGACACTGCCTTCCCTGTGTGTGAATATTTTAGTTTTCTGGTGTATTTTTTCAGGTAGTTATTAATTAAATCACTGAAAATTTAAAATCCAGTTGGGAGAATAGAAAAAGCAATAATATCCCCCCTTGCCTCTTCCAATCTCTGTTTAGGAGCTAGATGTGAGAAAGTGAGATATACTGTTCCTAAAGTCCTGGAAGAATGGAAATGATATGTTTGAGTAACTAAGAGCATAAAAATACTTATGTTACTTAAATTGCATTTGCAATTGCATTTGCACTGAAAATTAGTTGATTAATATTTCATGTTTCTAATGAACCACACATATTTAAGACAAATTTATTTAACAAATAAACTTTCAGAATGCTTGTTTTGTTTATCTTAAGCAGATTTCAGTTTCCATGCTAATATAATTGATACATATCAGTTTTTAAAAAAACATTATATAAATTTGGAAAGTTAACTTCTTATGTATTTCTTGACATAACAAACTAAACATTAGAAATTAAGTAAACATAAAGTAGTCATATATAATGACTAAGTTAAATACATATGTATAAATTCACCACAGCAGAAGGAAATACCAAATTCTATCACCCCAAAAATGTCAACATTTCTTTGGAGAAATTACTGAAATACAAATGAAAATCAAATTAAAATTGGTTATTTAGATCAAAGGTTTTGCTATTAATGTAATTACAGTTAAAACCAGTGATTTATGTTGCTTCAATTTCAGCTACTGTTGTAAATGTAAGTCAAGGGCTGGTTTGGTTTCACATAGGAAAATTGTCCACATTGTGATCTGATGTTAGAGTAAATATGTAGGGGAAATCACTTAAACTTGCCATATTTCAATATAAAATATTTTGTTATAACAATAGGTATGAAATTATTGACACGAATTTACTACCTTTAAAAAGTTGTATTTTGAAAGCAAGATCATTAAGAAATCGTCTGCAGTCTTGGAAGTTTACAGCTCCTACTGTTTATGTAAATATCATGCAAGAAAAAAAAGTCAGCTCTCTAGGCCTACCGTCAAGAATGCACAATCTATGTCTCTGAAGAGAATAGCTGCTAGGAGAATCGATGCAAATGTAGTTTCTTTGCTCAGTAGAAAGCTCCTGAACAGGGTTCAGCTTAAGTTCAAAGATTTTGTTGTGTGGAAATACAATATGGTTACACTATGCTACACTTCGAGGTTATAGATTCATCACCTTAGGCGGAAGATGCATAACTACTTGGCTGACAGGCATATAAATGTGTTGGCTTGACTCCCTTTATCTGGCTTTCATGATTTCTGTATTTCCTTATTAAGGGCTGAGCCTGAGCAGTCTTAGTTACGGCATCTCTACCTTTTTAGTTCCCTTTTACGCCTTTTCTGGAAATAAGCAAGGAATGAGATCCATTTAAAGAGAACTGGTCATTTAGATGTATATAAAAATGCACCTAGATCAGAATACAATACCTTTAATTTTTCTGATCCAGATAAATTCTCTTTGATACAGTAAAGACCCTCTTTTTCTCACAACAAAATCCACAGCTATTTCCCATGGAGGTAGCGGAGCTAGGCCAGCATGAAATTGATGCCAAATTTTGACCAGCAATATCAGACGCACAGAGAGATGTGTCATAAGAGATCTTGACTCCAGCCATCAATAAGTCAGCATTATATAGGTTTTAGTTTGGTTTTCTATAGGAAGAATATTTATGTATCCATACTGTCTGTGTCTGGCTGCCTGTGATTCCCTGTAACTTTTTAACCCCCTTGCCTGCTTCCAAACCCAATCTGAAAGATGGGGAAGGATCTCTAAGATAAATACTGTGCTAGAATTCCTGAAACCTGAAACAAGAGAAAGGAGAGAGACCCTAGGAATGCTCCAAATGAAGGAAAGGCTGCAGGGTGGCTCAGAAAAACTAGGGAGGTGAGTGATCTTATAAAATGCCCCAGGAATAGATAGGGCAGCTGAACCTTATGCCTCTGCAAGTGTCCATAAATATGTTGCTGTGTGCCCTACGACATGTTTCATTAGCTTAAATGCTCAAACAGCCATTCCTTTGGCAACTAAGTAAGTTTTCGGGAAGGTTATGTGACTCCATAATTCCCACTCAGAGCGAATTTCTGCCTCATCTTTCTAAGATGCTATTTTTCTGTATGCATCAGTCATTGAAGGGCTTATAACAATTGGTTTGAAAATGTCAGCAGGAGGCTTTGTTCACTCTGGGAAAATGCTGTGCATTTCTGGAACTTGATCTATAATTTTAATTTTTCATATGATGTTGGATCAAGGGGCAACGTACTTTTCTGGCTAATATATTTGATTGTGTAATTTCTGATGAAGAACAGTACTGATCTGATTCCCATTACAAGCAAGAAATATAGAGCAAACATGATACTGTCAGGTTCCAAGGGAACCTGGGTGAGGAAATGTCTAATTTAATGTTGGAAATGTTACCAGCCAGATAAAAAAGAAAGAAAAACTCCCTAGAGGTAAAATTAAATAAATCAGCTTTTTGAAAAAAAATATTTGGTAGCTACTTTGTTGTTATGCATAAAATGGAAATACTTGATCATAAAAGCAAGTGGACTGAACTGAAACTGATACCTCAGGCTGGGCTGAAAATGGTGGTTAGAGGTAAATGGTGCCCTGCTGTCACTTGTTTCAGTGGAGGTGGGTTTCATACAAACGTTGTGAAGACATTTTTGGCAAAAGTATCTGCTATTTAAAAGTTTCAATATAAATGCATCCTCTCATAATTTTAGTAAACAAGAGATACAGAAGTATCACTTAAAGAAGTTAAAATTGTTCTTTAATTTCTTAATTTTTAATTCAAGCATAATTTTTATTAGGAGTCAGTAGCAGGCACAAGTAAGGGAGAAGCAGGCCTGTTTAGAAACAAAGTCTGGTTTGAAACCTGTGCATCCTGATAGATTCCAATTAATGAAGCAACAGAAGTACAAAGGGAAGGAAGTAGCATAGTACTTGTTGTCATTACATACCAGCAAAACTAAGGCAAAGTTTATACATTAAAACCCACAACAACAATGACTAATAATTGCCCTGCATTTTAGAGCTGGCCTAATGGATTGTAGCACTTTAACTTGTCAGCTGATTATGGCATAAAATTGAGGCTTTATCCAAATTACAAAATTAAAGATACCTGTAGACTGTTTAGAGGAGGCAGGGGAAACCCTGGATTTACACATTTTGAAAAGATTGAGGTTTGGATGGTTGTATCAAGATGTGACTGAAACATGAAAAACTCTGTCTGGATCTGTGGTAATTGTGGTGTTTGATGTTTTGGTCTCCACTTGTCCTAGAAGCAGTTAATTAATGTGAAAATGTATGTATGTTTATAAAATTAAAATTACAAATTAGTCTGAGCAAAATGATGGCATTTTTTATACCGATTTCTATAGCTGTTGGTGCATCTGTTTTCAGTTGCTTGATGAGAAACGCTAAATGTTTCAGTGTTTATTTATCCTGTATTTGGGTTCAGGTTTTTTAGGAGAAGAGTAAATTGAAACTTCTGTGAATAAGATTATCCAAATCTGGCTGCATGTCAGGGGTCTATAACATGAATATTTTTTTAATAAGAATAATCCTTACTATTCATCTATGACTGTATTTATGTATTATGTATATCATGCATATGGAATATCTGAAAAAATCTCAAAACACAGAGGCTTCTAAACTCCAGTTTTTAAACTGTTGAAATGTTTAAAAATTAACTCTTTAAGATTTACCTGAAAATTAAAGTTGATCTAGATCTAAATTTCTGACACATACTCCAGTTTTCCAAGTCCCATGAAGAACTGGAATTTGTAACCTCTCTGATAAACTTGCGTCATTATTGCTGAGAGCCTTGAAGTTTTTTGTTTCAAATCAAGCTGATAGCTGGTGAAAGCAGTATTTTATGGGCAGAAAAGTTCCTCTTTTCATTCCCTTTAAGTTCTTTCTTAATTATTACATATTTCAGTAGGTGCTTAGCCTGACCTTTTACCAAAATAAATACAAATATTTACTTGTGGGCTCAGCATTTTGCTTGACAGAAAACGACATATTTGTGTCATGTCAGTTCTGGCAAGGAAGCCAGATTAGACATTCCCACCTCTCTCTGCCCCCAGACATTCATTTCAGTGCTGCAGTTCATTGCCTCTTCAATTGCATTGGTACAACAGCTTTTGAGAATAAGCTGCAAACCAGGCAGCTGCAAGGTTCCTGGTTTTAGAAAAACAACTAAGCAAAAAACCCAACCCTCTACAAAAATAAAGAGACCCTGACCTTAAATAAAGATCATTTCAACCCTGCAATGCAACCATACAAACAGCAATGTTGGTAGAACAGAGGAGGCAGTGACCAGTGTTGCTGGGCTCATTAGCTGAAGATGGGAAGATCACAAAGGGCATTTTCCTGAACTTTTTTTGGGGGTTTCTCCTCCAAGTTTTGTGCATTGTCAAAATCTGAGACTTTGCATGTTGACTAGGAAGGAAATTTAAACTTCATGCCAATAAAATTGTGAACTTTATGTAAACACAATGGATGGATAGTGTTTCTTAGGAAAAAAAAAATGGCATTCTAAAATGGTTATGTCAAATGTGAGCCTAAAGCCATGTGCTATTACGTGAGATATAAGCCCTTCCGAAGAAAATAGGAAAAATATTAAATAATTAAAACCATAACGATATATTTTTTGAAATGCACTTTACAGACGTCCTTGCAGAAAATCCAGGCAGCATTCCTCAATGGTTAGGAAAACTGAAATGCAAGGATTTTTTGTTGTTGTTTTTGTGTTTGATCTCATCTGAATTTGCAGCATTGCTGGTTTTTAAAAGTGGGTGCACTCTTATTTTATGTGGCTGTTCATTGAGTTCTGACTAAAGTTAATCCAGTTGGCACAGCAGTGTTTGTTCAATCTGAGTTTCTGCCTTTGGTAGAAGGCAGAGCTTATCTCAATGAAGGTTTACAAATAGAAGATTTATTTATAAACTCTGTAAACAAAGAATGACTAGATCACTTTAGTTGGTGAGTTTTATGTAAACTTTTGTTTGTTTTTTTTTACTCAGGTCATGGGACCAAGCCAGCTGAGGCCAATGTAAAAGCAGCATGATGAGAGACATAGAACAAATACGTGTGTTCCACTTCTGGCTTAGCTGCATCCATGCTTTGTGATGTCAGGTAAGCCACTTTTATCTCCTCCGTGTCTTAGTAGCAGTAACAATTCTCCTTATCTCACAGGACAATTTTTGGTAAATAGAAAGGTGGTGAGAATATGATTGCATACATAGAATTATCTCTGATAATGACTTAGTGGTGCGATTTGTTGCTGCTGACCATGTCATAATTAATTGTAAAAATGCTGTATTTCGCTTCCACTTTGCGGGTTATTGCCTGTCCTGTTTTTTTCAAGTGTCTCTCTGTCTGTAGGGATACTTTTAAGAATAGAAAAAGTAGTCACTTTCCCAGAGCAACAGACTGCCTACCTGGTCTTTGCCATGAAGATAGGGTTCAAGTAGTACCTATCGCAGACAGCTGATCTGCTCCCGTTCCTACTTGAGAAGCCAAGATAAGTGTGGAAGCAGCTGTTGGTGGGCAGGGAAGTATCCCTGTGCCCTGGCTCATGCCTCCCTTCTCCCTTGCAGCTGCAGAACTGACCTACCCATTCCTCTATTTCACTCCTCTGCATGAGAGCCAGCTCTGGTCTAGCTGCTCCCTCACCCTGCTTACCCAGCAGCCCAGAGCATGGGACGAGAAAGTGGAAGGGAGGGAAGTGACTTCTTGAACAAAACTAGGAGTCATCATTTAAAAGGGAAAGGCTGAGGGCTGGCCTCAGGAGGTGCTGGGGAGTTCTCCAGGACCTAGTGTTTTGGTCAAACTTCACTGAACCTTATTTGTAGTACACAAAGGCTCTCATCTGACTGTGAGAACTATTGGATAACCAGAACTGTTTTTTTCCTGAACATAGATTACAACCTCGTCAGCAGAGAGTTTCTCTGTTGAACTTAATTTGTGGTTTGATACTTACTTTAAAGTTGTGTCCAAACAATTCCATTTCTTTACTGAGAGCTAACAGAAACATAGTATACAAGTAATTCTTTTGGAGATAACAGGAAAAGTTCATTGTTGTAACCTTTTAAATTTTGGTTATAGATTTGTAATTCAAAGAGAACTTTTTGATGTTTTTTTTAAATTACTATTGTTTTATTCATCTCTATCTTATCCAAATGGCCAGTTAAAAGGCATCCTAGCTATTGTAGTTTGTGTCCAAAAGCTGTTATCATTTAACAGCTGCTTTTGTTGGTTTTATAGCCATATGCCACTTAAAGCTTATTAGATCTCCTTAAATGACCTTATTGTGCACTCTTATGAAATCCTATTTTAAAGAGATTTGGGTGCTTACAGCTGGAAACAGGCTCAAACTCAGATTTTCAGAACTGCCTGATAGTCTGAATTGCACCAAAATCAGTGGCTGTCGGGCTGCTGGTAAATCCCTCTAGAATCCTATCTATCCTTTTAGAAACCTCAGTGACCTTGAGGAGAACTCACAGAGCCCTCCTGTTATCCCAGTGAAAGTGAGAACTCCCACAGGGCTGCTTGCATTATGATGCTGGTGAAGTGGAAATGCCAGGAAAACTGAACCTCACAGCTGATTGACAGATCAGGTGGAACAGAAAAGTGTTCAAATAGCACCCGAATCTGAGAAAAATAATGGATGTGGATATGAAGGTTGTTAGCTATGTTTCTTTTTTGTTTCATTTGCCCACTGGTTCTGCCTCAGCTCAGGCCTTAATAATAGTGGCATCCTCTGAGTAGCTCTCAAGAGAAGACCAGATATGGTGCATCTTGGTGTAGTCTGTGCTGTGGCAAGCAGGAAGACTCACAATGGTGTGCTCTGAAACTGAAAAGCTGTATAGGAATGTTACTTATGTTGTGTATTTCCCATACTTGCAATCTTTCTCTTTTTGGAATGAGAAACGGAGCCTATTTCAAAAAGAAAATTTGTACACTCAAAGATGCTTTGAGTACAATGACAATTAAGGAGTTAATTTAATTTAAAGCAAGAGGGTCAGGATGGAGCGGGGAGACAGTAGCTCGTGGCTAGAAGGTTGATCACAAGTTAAACTAGCAAACTCTATAAAAGTACCTCTCTGGTTGTTAAAAGTGAGTCTCTTGTGCAGCAGAATGAAACACCTTGTAACCGAAAAGCAAGCCTGTTAGGTAGCTTGAGTTAAAAAATTCTGTTTATGTTGTAACAACTTGTGTTCCTTTTGATTATAACCTGAAAGCTCTAAACTTGAGGATCAGAGTCGTAGGGGGAAACTCTCTTGCTGACAGGCTTTTGCTTCCTTAGGGTTGCTTTAAGCTACTTTGGCAAACTTTAGCTCACTCGTGTTGTTTTGCTTTGCTGCAGCTTTACGCAGCAAGTTATTCCCTCCCCAGCCTTATGTTTCCCCGTTTTTCTTTTTGTTTTTGGACATTTCCTTCACTTTCAAGCTTGCTGTTGTGGTATTTCATTATTGAAAAATAGTTTTCTCCTACCCTTCTTATGGCACTAATTTGTGGTTTTGCTATGTACTTTGGGCAAATTTGAAAACCATAAGATGCTGAGGTCCAGATTGAAAAATGGATTTACATACCTCAGTTCCACCTGGGCTGCAGTTTAGGAGTCTAGGACCAAGAGCAATTTGCATATGAACTATGACTTATGGCTTAAGTACCTGTTAATCCATAGGCAACTAGTTTTCTTGCCTATAAAACTATTTCAGTATGTGTTCATGGTGCTATGCAGTGCTGTTCAGAACCCCAAGTCTTCACGTAGTAACAGTACAAAATCTTGCAAATATATAAGTGAGTCCAGAAGCAATCTGTCTGCATTAGCATGGTCCTGAAATGAGTTAATGCACAGCCATGTGTTCAAAGCTGAGTTTAGCTGTCATGTCTTAATTGAATAGAATATTGGGAGTGGCAAGGAAGGACTGGTATGGAAGTGAAAGATGCCTGGTTACTATGAATGCTAATGCTGCCTCCTCTTTCTCGACTTTCACTTAAATAAGCTGGTGGCCAGATTAGTATACCCTTTTATATTTGGCTGGGCTTGTGCTGTGCAGAGTCCATCAGCAGAACACTTTCTATGGTAGTTCACTTCTGCTTGGCCAGGCATTGACACGTGCCCCCCCTCTCTGAAACAAGGGAGTTCTGATTCCTGGCATAATTATGAAGTAAGAATGGACCTTTGTGTTATCTCTAAGCTTCAATCAAATACCAGAGGACAAAGCCGCTCAGAAGCAGGCATCTGTCCTACTGCTGTAGTTAAGATGCAGTTGATTGCCTACTAACCATTATTGGACTTCAACAACAGAGACAGTGCATGAGTTTTCTAGGGGATATAATGGCAGAGAGATTGAAACAGGAATGGTGAGTTGCAGCTAATCAGAACAATTCATTGAAACAGCAGACAAAAATCTCGTTTTCATTTTTTTAATTATGATCAATTAGCAGGAACCAATACAGAAAATATTGAGAGGAAAACTTGCAGTTTTCAAGTCAGGTTTACTTTACTAACCAAGGTTAGTAAATTATTTACGTGAGTTAAACACAAGCCTTTCAAAGGACTATGAGTCAACCTTTTCTGTAGCATTGTCATCATAATCTTTCAATAGCTGATAAAAAAAAAATTCCAAATCCATAATATGAATTTCCTTGAAGTATATTGTAATAGTTCCTGAAAACATAGATGTCTATCAATGATGTATGGGGATTGGGAAGATGACAAATAAACCCCAGCCACAATTAATCTATATAGTTCTGTGTTGTCTTTAGCAAGTTATTGAGATTTTTATGAGCCTGAAATCTAAGCTTTCTTAAGGTGTAAGGTGCCTGTGATCCAGAAAAAGAAAGAATTGAGAAAAATAAGTTCGTAGTAATTGGCTCATATTTTGTATGGAGTATCCAAAACAGTCTCGATTTTTCCTGGCTTTGATGGCTGAACAAGTACAAGAAAAATCGGAATTGTTTGGCTGATATGTTTTAAATGTTGTCCTAAAGCACCCAGCCACTGTTTCCAAACAGAGAGTGAGTTGTGGAGGAAGATGAACAAAAAATGTAGAAACAGAAAATATTTAGAACTTGGTTAAAATAGAGATTGTGAACTAAAGCTCTGTTTAAAAATTATTATTCCACAATGATGGAGAAGATGAGTGGACAGTATTTTTTGCATAGGTGTAGTGATGGAAGAGTGGACACTATCTTTTGCATAGGTGTAGGTGGACTTATGATCAACTGAGTAAAGTAATAGGTTTAATGCATTAAAAGATGTCATGCAGTTTGCCTTGTCTGCTAAGAATAAGCGTGGATGATTCTGCTGCAAAGTAAAAAGGAGGGGAATATAAAGTGTTATTAAAGATTATTTTAGTCTGTGTTTGTCAGTTACAACAATCTCTGCATGCAAAAAGTGTGTTGGTCTTTTTTGCTCGTTTAGATATTGAGGGGTTTTTAATGTTTCGTTGAAGTAAACCATCTGGACTTTTGGGTGCTATTCAGCCTGCAGAGATTTTTGCACATGTACTGTATTATAGCTGGTATTAATTTTCAGAAGGGAAATTTATAGGCTTTGTATGGGATGCTTGTAAACCTGTACCACATCTGCAGGTGTGGTCATTATATCTATTAGCTCAATTTTGTTTTCCAGTTTCTCTGGGGATGAGTGATCCGCAAATTGCAATAACATACAATGCTGCATTGAAAGTAATGGTTTCTGTATTGTAGTGATTCCCATTTTCTAGTCCCCAAGCTCTGATTCCTCTGCAAGAAAAATCTTTCACAAGTATAAGCATCAGTTCACTGACAAACTTAAGAACATGCTTAATTTTAAACATGTGAATAGTTCCCCGGATATGTCATAAAAAGGGTACCAATAGTAGAACTTCACATTTCATACACTATTTAGCACATACAGATGAAGGATACAGGTGTACTGAAAGTCAGGGTTTTTTCCAAAACATCATTTCTAGTTCACAGTGTTATTAAAAGCAGCGGTGTAAGAATGAAAGCATGTACACAGTGGAAATAGGGTTAGCATTAAAGTTTATAGCATTTATAAGGAAACAAGGACCAGAAGGGCATTTTAAAGCACTGTTTCACTCTATTGTACATTACTCTTTCAGCACTTTATATTGATCAGAGTTAAATGTAAAGATAGGTAATGCAGTAGCTGGAAAAATAGTTGTGGCAGCAAAAAAGACAGTTTCATTGTGATATCTGCATTTTACTCTAACTGCATCCAATGCCATGAGTTATAAACGCTCTAGAATCAAGTAATTTACAAGCCATAACTGTTACATCAGAGACTGAACTGAAATTATTCTGTCTACGTCAGACTCTGAAATACAACAATGAAAGGAAGTTGGCAAAATCAAATGTGCACTTAAAAAAAATCAAGGCACGATAGATTCCCTAACTTTAGATTATTTTTTAAAAAAAGAAGTCCTAAATACTTTGGAAAGTTTTTTTAAGTAGTAGTAGTAGTAGCAGTATTAGAATAAAAATACAACCATCAGTTATCCGAACCTTGTTGAACTACATAGTTCCTTCTTATGATGCTATTTCTGCCACTGGGAGAAATTTTTAGATGACTGGCCAGATCTTTATTAGGTAGAAAAGTCGCGTTCAGTAGAACTCCACTGACTTGGTTCTGAAGTTCTTCTTCCCCTTCTGGTTGTTAGCAGTGTCTATTTTTGGTAGGTCTTAGCTCAGTCGTAAAAAGGAAATATTCATCTCAGCAGTCCTACAGAGAACCGTGCTTTCTACCAAAGAAAAGTAATGTAAATATACAGACTTGAAAAGTTCCTTTCCTGTGTTCTTTTTTCCCATTATGAACAGGAAAGCTAAATTTCTTTTCTAAGTGAAGCTAATTTTTTTTCTAGCTCATCTCACAAATATTTTTTTATCAGATCTGAATATAACCAACAAGTACATTCCACTGAATCTTAGATATCTCAGAACTTTGAACTTTACACCAAATAGGATGTGATCATAAAAAATTCATAGCATAATTTTCACTCCTACATTTTACAACTGAGATTTGCAGAGATGATGGCACTTTGTTCTGGGAGAGGAAAGCTTATATATGTCTAAAAGGCTATGAGATCATGAATGGAGACAGTAATATATGCACATGAAAACCAGTAATATATAAATATTCCTGATGAAAACTATTCTGAACATGAGGAGTTTTAATGAATTCCTTAAGGGTTGGTCAACCTAGTCGGTTTATTTGTAGTCAAACACTAGAATAGATCACGCTACCAGGACATCTGCTGAATAAACAGCCATCTGCTTAAAAGCTGATGGCACAATATAGAACACAATGTTTATAATCTCTACATTTTCAGCATAACTAGTTTCTCATTTCTATAAAAATTTAATTAGAGCAAACGTGTTGTCATTGCAAAGTCGAATTTCCACCCTTCTGCTCTCACAGCACTCCTGATGGAGAAGGAACCAGAGCAGGTGTTGCCCCTGACACCTGGGCCTGTAGGTCCAAGATCAGAGCAGATGATGGAGAAGGGTTGGGAAGAATGGTGCTCCTCCCACTCTGGCCCACGGTCCTGCAACCAGCCTAAGTTGTGCTGGATGGATATTTGAGGGGGAAAATGAACTAAAGCTCACATGCAATATTTCACTTGACTAGGTGGCAGCTTCTCCTCTTTCTTCAGCAAACAGTCATGAAAGATGAATAAACAAATACTCTGCGATTAAGTCCACTATCAGGAAATTGGTCTGTGCTAAGATGGCTTTCCCCTGATTAACTTGACTTCACATTCAAAGGGAATTTAGATGATATCAGGCAAAGATGCATTTCAAGTTCCTGATACTAATCACTGTAGTCTGGACAAATCACATTTAATAGTAAAGTGAAGGGTGGGTTATTAATGAGATTTGTCTTTTTAAAACTTTTTTTTTTTCCTGTTTGGAATGGCAATCTATCTGTGATGTTAAGGGAAAAAATTCTTTTAGGTCTCAAACTGATGCAGTATGTAGACTCAATTGTAATGCGATGCTAAAAGTGTTCCACTTGAAAAATGAATTACTTTTATTTTATGCTTGTAGTAATGGGCTAAAGTGGAAGAGCTCTAGGGGGTTTCACTGGGAACAATTCATCCAAATATTGTCATAATTCAGATGACATATTTTAAGCATTGTGAGTGGACTGTTGGGTAACACCTGCCTTTATTTTCTCTGATGGGAACCAATGTAATTCAGCCTTATCACAAAAAGCCCTTTTCCTCTTCCACCTTCAACCTGTTACCTTACTACCTTTGTGAAAATACAAATTGGCTTAGATTTTGTGCTGTTCCTGAATTGTGTTTGTCCAAGGTGGATTGTGTGTGTCTCCATAGGTGGTATTTATACATTTTGGTCCTACCTTTCTATTTTTTACACCTATATTGTATGTTAGATGGATGACAGGCCTGTTCCATATTAAAACATATAAATGTCTCCCTTGAGAATGATATTAAGGATAGGTGTTGCCAAAGTGCAGATTACTCTTCCAGAGCCTTTCCAGTATATCCTGGCCTTGCCTTCAGGGAGAACATAGGTGGAAATGGTAGGTCTCTAGATAGCTGGGGCATTCCTTATGTTCAGAGAATTCCTCTCTGCATCTGTAAGGCGCATGACCCAAAAGGTTCTTGATATTTTCACATCTTTGATAGTTGGTTGGTTTCACTTAATTCGGTAGACAAATTCCAAGACTTAAGTAGATAGAGACTTGGGTGTCAGGCTCCATGAATGAAATTTTGTTAAGGCAATGTGGACAACAGGTAAACTTTAACCCAGTGTCATGTTGATGCTTTTGTACTACACATAACATTGTTTCAAAACTCTCTTCAGTAAGTTTCAGTCCACTTCATAATTAATATACCTAATTAGTTTTGATCAGTAGGCTGCATGAGAGGTCATTCCAGAGAATTTAGGGTGACTTGGAAGAGAGATTTTGATAGTCACAAAATTTAAGTTTTGTGGTAAGATCGTACATTCTTCTGCTATCAATGTAGCTGTTCTTAGATACTTTTTTTTCTTAATTAAGAGGGGTTTCATATTCAAATCAAATGATGTAGTATTTTTTCTAAACCTTCCCATGTAAAAGGTCTGGTTTTATATTTATATATATATTTCTTCAAATTTTCTTTTCTGTGCATGCAATCCTTTAAATTAAAATAACAGATAGGTTTCTACTCCAATTGTAAAATCAGTTCAATGTTTGAGCATGTACTCATCTTAAAGGTGTACATAATCCTACTGAACACAAGCACACTGAGGAAATGCCAAATGTGCTTTTGTGATTTCAACAGAAGTTGTGTTTTAAAATTAGGGTGGAATAATTTCTAGCTGTGGTTGTGAACATTGAACATCATGTTTTCCTCACTTAAAAAAAAAAAAAAAAAGAATATCAGTGCCATTTAAAATTCTTTTTCGTTGATATTTTTCACATCATTGTTTTGCACTGTAACAGTGACTGCAGTATCTTTCTGGAGAGCTGTATTTTGTTTCTCCCCACTTGCAAACCATTTTGTGTGCCTCGGACCATTTTTTTAACCTTGCACAGTCCACATGTTCCAAATTTCAGAATTCCAAAATTCCATGAGGGATCCCAGGCTTTTAAATAAGGGCCAGTGTGAGTGAGGTTAAAGGATGTCTAATATGGAGCTCAATCCTCAAATGCTAGCCAAGCAGCTGGCATTTAGGCTGACATTGATCAAAACACACTACTCCCTGATTCTGTGAAGTCTGCCAAGATAAAAATATTTCTTCCAATCTGGCTCTGCTATTAAGGCTGTTCTCCACATATTTTAATGTTAGGGTTAAGCCAGATCTCTTTCATGTTACATTCAAGCATGTTTTAGCCAGAGAAAACAGGCTTTCTAAAGCCATCAGAATAATGGGGTGATTTTAAAATCTCCCCTGGGTTTAATAAAAGGTGGTAGTTTTGGTGAAATTTCTCTGATAGGCCTTTCTGTTAATGCTTATCTAGATAATGCATCTTCCAAATGTTCTGACCAAAGTGTTTGTGATATTAAGAAGACTTTGTCGTGTAGCTCCACAGATGTTTTTTCTGCACCTTTTTTATTATGGGTTTGGGTTAGAATTTCACAGCTATGTTGAAGGGTATTTTGTATTCTCTATGCATCTAGCTATAGTCATATTGAATCACCCGGGGGGATAGGGGGAGAATAGACTTTTAACAGACAAGCTTGTTGAAATAAACGCAGTGGTTACTGCTGAATGCCAGCGGAGTTATCACAGTACAAGTACTTCTTTTCCTCTTTAATATGGTGTCTCATGAACAACCTGGGTTTTGAATGCCTGATGGTCGATGCAATATAGAACAAGTTACCATCAAAAGAAGCAGTGTACGACAGTGCTCCAGGTGTAGGTGAAATGTGTATTTTGAACTGATTTGCATCTTTGGGAAGCAGAGAGGGAAAATATTTTCTGGTGCTGTAGCTCCACTGATTTTTGGTGGCAATTTAAAAATTGCAAATGTCTTAGAGCCTGGCCTTCTAATCAAAAGCTAGCTGCTAAAGCAGACTTACTTCAGGTACACTGAAAAACTGGAATTTGGCTTGTTTCTTCCAATTTCTAGTTCATCTGTCAACAGACAGGAGGAACCTTATTTATTTCTTTAGTGGTTTATTTATTTATTTATTTAAATGTAGCCTGGTATTTAGGCTCCCATGTGAAACTTTGATTGGCAGAATTAAAAGACAGGGGAAAAGCAAGGTAGCTAAACTTTTTTATAAGCATATAAGTTGTTCTAGTGAAAGATTTATGTCAGTATCTCAGTGGACAGTTCTACAGGCTCTTTCATATTAATATTGATTTACTTTAAATTGTAGTTAAATACTTCTTTTGATATGTGTAACATTCTTTTAAAGAAACATTTAAAATTGTGGGTTTTCCTTCCACGATCTTTCCAGTGGCCAAATACATGTGACCCTTAAAGGAGACGCCTGAATTAATACACAAATTGCTAGTTTGGTTTTATTTATTCAGGAAGCTTTGTGAGTAGAGTTGAAGTTAAGTACTGCATCTTACTTGTCACAGGGCGATACAGTAGGGCCTGACTTTCCGGAGACTAGAAAGCAAATAGCCGTAATTACTCCTGTCTTAATATACAATATACAGCCCAACACTCTGCAGTTGTGCATAGCTAGTTAGCCAGCCAGCCAGTTCATGTATCTGGCATACACATATACAGTCCTTTGTATCTTTTGCTCTTGTCCTGCCTAGAATTTTCCGGCTTGCAAGTAACTTGTTGAGCTGGGTACCAGGTATGTGACGTTCTTCAAACCATGCTTGCTCCTGCTCGCTTAAAGTTCTAGTTTTCATTCCTCTGACAAAATCTGGTATTTCTAGGCCAATATAAGGCCCTGACAGCATTTTCATAACTTCCCAGTTCTCACTTATACTTGTTTACCGTCTAGTAGGTGTAAGCCAAGAATCAGGATCAGTTGGTGTGTTGGATGTATCATATGACTGTGTTCTGCTGTATTGGCTCACTTAGGGGCTTGGAAACACTTGCAGAGTATCGACTGCATTTCAGTAGAGTGTGTCAAAAAGATCTACCTTCTCTCTCATTTGCAATACATGAACTGTTACTTTTCCCATTTTTGTAGTGCAAAATGAGCTTAAGAAACTATTTCAAGAGGAAAGGAGCACATATATGAAAAGCATTGGAAAAATAGTGTGTGTGTGTGTATGTGCATAAGCTCCCTGCCAACAGGAGTTAACAGTAGCGGTTCCAACAAGCAATAGTATTTCATCCAAAGCTATTTTTTTCAAGGTTTATTACTATATTTGACTTTTGATGATGCCTTCTGTGGCTGGTCAGCTCTAGGATTTACCAACAATGTATGTTGTACTAAAAACCTATCACCTACTATGTCAAAGTCCTTTTATTCTTGCTGCAGTGATTTGCTTTGTATGTTTACAACAGCTTTAGAGACATAGTATTCAGAAACATAGTTAAGACCTGAACTCAGCAATTCTTACAAAAGGACTAGAACACTTCTGTTGGTAGACCTAGACCCAGGTACAGCCTTTTGCAGCAGAGCTGGGAAGGCTTTGAAAAAGCCTGGCTTGAATCAAACTCTTAGAAGTTTTGAAGAGCTCTTCATTTTCCATCTGTTTCAACTTGTCAGCAGATCACAGGTTCGTTCATTTCTGAGCTGCTTGCTGGGCATCCACGGAGGACATGGCAGCAATCAGTCATCCCTCTAGTTCTGTTCAGTGTCCTTCCAATTCATTCTCTACACTGGATGCTACCATCTATGCGGTGGTGTAGTTAGAGGCTATCTAAAAAACAGCTCCACTGCCTTCACTTTATGCTACATGTTCATAAAGACTTAGAAAATATATCAGATGGCATTTGGCCATCTAAGGACAGATTTAGTCACTTTATAGAGAAAGCCAGAATTATTTGTGGGTGTATGCAGAGAAAATCTTGTATGTCCTTTGTAGTTTATAGTTAAGTGAAGGGAATTCTGTCACCATACGGCTATCTTTCTTCCCGTGTATAGATATTGAACAAATTCTCATTTCAAGCTTTGGGCATCTTACCACAAACTTAAATTCTATGATGAAATGTGTGACTGCTCAGTGTGTGATTGTTCAATTTGTTCTTGCAAACATCCACAGCAATAAAATGTCTTCCATAGTGAATATTTGAATAGTGGTGTTTTCCCTACAGGAAAAAACAAACAAACAACCCCCAAAAAATAACGAAAACATGGGATCACCAAGCTGAAATTACTTTTAAGTCTTTTCTCATAAATAAAGAAAAAAATGGAGAAAAAACAGGGAGAGCAGCACCCATAATAATTGGACTGTGTGTTAGGTTTTGCAACAGAAGTGTTGCTATTTCACTGTGTTCTGTAAGTGGCTCTTCCAAAGAGCTGGCTGTTCCTCCATCCCCTGTTGTCAAAATGATAACACAAAATACAGCTGAATGACCTGATTTCTTAGGACAAGCTGACCTGTTTCATTGTTCAATCTTTAGCCATAAGCTTCAAGTGCCAGTTCTCTGGGGATCTTTTTGGAAATATGTAGAAACCATATTCTATAGATGCAGTCAATGTAGGGAGAAGAAACATCACTGAATTCTAGTGTTATTAATTTAGTCCTAAAAAATAAAAAGATTCTGAACCTTGTTCTTTGCTGTATTCAGCATGGGAGGAAATCTTTACAGTTATGAAAAAAATTAAACTGGGACAGATCTTCTGCAGATATAGATTGCCTACTAGCTTATCATTTTGGCTTTGTGATGCTTATAGCTAAAAAATAATAGGGGGAAAAAGCCAGACACAAACACATTAACATGACATGACCTGGAAGCTCAAAGTAAAGATAAAGTAATTTGAAAAAGTCTGTGATTCAAGAAAAAAAAAACCAAAACACACCCCCCCACACCCCCCCCACGCCCACACCCAACCACACCCACACCCACACCCCCACACCCCCACACACACCCCCAAAAAACCAAAACCACACACACACACACAAAAAAGACAGTTAAATCAGTAACTTTCATTCACTCTGTGGGGGACTAGGCACTGAACTTTGAAAAGATGAATTTTATATAGGGAAATTTTGCATTTTGTCCTTGAGTCTAGGGCACTGAAAAGACACCAGAAAAATCATCATGAAAGTTTGAATGTGTTTTTCTGTTGAATACCCTAAGATTTTTCATTTCTTCTGTCTTTGGATAGTCTAGGTTCTGCTGTATATTCCTTGTCCTGTCACCTTTAGCATGGTAATGATGTCTGGAGGTGTTCTAGATGAACATGTATGAAAATACTTCCACTATATCACGAAACGTCTTTCTAATCAGTGTGAAAGCTGTTTGCTTTGCTGTTAACAGTAAATACTATATTACCTGTTAGCTGCTTGGGATAATTGCAGAGATCAACAACAACAACAAAAAGTTGTAAATAACTTTAATAACTTTATTTTCAAAATTCCGACCAAGACTGAAAAATCTAAAGTATTATTAATGCGGCCCCTTATTTCCATACATATATAGAAAACATTCAGGAGTTCTTGAAACAAAAATATGGAAATTTTGAATGTGATAACAGAAAAAGTTTTGCTAAAGCTGGTTTTACACTAAAATGTGGCTTTTACAAAAAGATGCCCTCTAGGAGCCTAATAGTGTAAAACCTTGATTCATGATTATGTTTTCTACCAAGAATACATAGATTATAATAGTCAGTAAGGGTTTTGCATGACAGGATATGGGAAGCATAAGTAACATTTAAAACCAGCAAATAATATTTTGGTTTCATGTTCTTTCTCTATTCAGAGTCTTGTTAAATCTGTTATCTTGCAGAACTCTGCTTATTCCTTCTAAGAGACATCTCTGATTTTATCATTTCTGATTTTTGTTTAAATTAATTTAGATTTTGTTGTTAGAGATGAAAATGGTGACAATATTGTACTGTATAATCAAATTAAATCGTTGCTGTAAGTCATAAACACACATAAAAATATTTTGCTTCACTGTAGATCCACAATAAGCTACAAAGTTGAATGTCAAGCAAGTCCCTTTGAGTCAATTACCTTTATTAACGCTTCAATCTTTGCTAGCGTTGGTATGCTCAGTCTGGTTTGTGCATTTAGATTTATGGGCTGCAAAACCACTCCTCACACATACAGCTAGGTTAACTCATTTGGAAGGAGAAAAATCCTTCAACTTTTTGGTCTTGAAAACTGCAGTATCACCTCCCACCCAAAGCACAGAAACGCAAAATAGCAGAGCTAAGCATATTGTTTAAATTTCTTTGATGGCATAATCATATCATTTCTGGAGTCTGTTTGCCTCAGCCTGTGTCTCAGATTTGGGCCCAGGTGCTAACTCATGCCTTCTGAATGCTGTCATGTAGAGAGTACACTGACAGTTAATACTGCCTCTTTATTCAATGATATTTTTATTATAACTATGTCTGTATGGGTTCACTTCCTTAGCAGAGCGAATGCTTTAACTTGTAGAACAGCAAAACCTGGAAACAACACAGGACTCATCTTCAGTATCTCTACACAGAAATTTTAGAAAACCAGGTAGGTTTTTTCTACAGAAAGCAGGGGCAACCCTAGCAGAATGGTGTTCATGGATATCTTCTCCAAAAAATATTTCGTATTGATCAGTTGGTTCTAATTTTGGACTTTTGCTATTCCTGTTGAGGCCAATACATGCTAGTCACCTCTGAGTGTGAGAGATAGTGATGTTCCGCCATGCTGAGGTCACAGCCAGCATCACTCTAAGCTGGAAAATAACACCACAGGCTTGTTCAACTTTCTAGCAAGGTACCTGAGTCAAAGTTTGAACTGTCCTGTTTATGGTCCTTGGCTGTCCTCGCAGCTGCACTGACTACCTGCTAGCAGTGCAGTTACTGTGGTGTAGCATGTCACCAAATGTGAACTCTACAGATCACGTTCTCTCGTGTCCAGGAAATGATCAAGTGTCACCCCCTGCAATACTGCATGGCTCCTTCAAAAGACGAATTCCCCTCTTACATCTGTGTTTTACGTGTTTTCCAGTTGGATGGACAATGTAAGAGCTTACAATGGATGTAGATTTATAACTTGCAAAGTTGCATCCAGCCAATTCTTAAGTGCCTCATTGATTTTATTTATTTTTTGGGTGGGTGAAAATTTGAAAATTTAAGAAAGCGTGTGAAATGTGGGGCATAAGTATTTTTTCTTACTACCTGGTCAGCAGACCTTAATCATTTCTGGCCTGAGTGAAGCTATAAAAATAAAAAACAACTGATGCCACCCTCTTAACAGCTTTCAGCATAATACCTACCTGCAACTGGCACTATTTCCATTCCTCTAAGGCAACTTTAAATATCAATACAATAATGATTTCTGTCCTCCATAGAACAACAAGAAATGAACTCAGAGTGGGTTGATGAAGTCTGGAAATAGAGAGGAGTGCAGAACATGAAGCAGTGGGAGGGAGGCAGGGGGCAGAGAGATGCAAGATTTCAGTGCAGCTCCTGAGCTCTCACTGAACTCAGCCTGCACAAACAACCCACGTGCTTAGATCTGAAAGCTCTGCCATGTTAAGCATAGCTGAAAGTGGGTGGGAGATGTGTATGAAAAACAGAAGTAATTTTTTGTGATAAAGCAGATTGCTAAATGCCTTTCTCAATCAGTTCTGAATTTGTAGTGCAGCATATTGGTATTAACACAAGTTTTGAAGAAGCGAAGTACAGATCCTGACCCCATAAGGTTTCCACCATGTTTTTTTGCAAAATTAAGAATGCTAGCCCCAGTGAAAAACCTTTACTATATATGAATGAAACAAAAATAATATGTTATCAGGAAAGCAGGTATCTTACTTTCAACATGACTGTTTTGTGGTGTGTGTGTAAATATCAAATTTTACTGTCTCTCAGAATTAAGGTGGTATAATTCACAATATCTTGAGGTTTTCTTTGTTCCCCAGAGCACACTCCCAAAATATGAAAGTCTTTAGTCTGCTATAAAGCTAAATGCCTAGATTTTTTATTTTCTATTTGTTTTTAATATTTGTAATAAATACTTAATATTTAATACTAATATATTAATTAATACTTTACATCTTTGTTGAAGCTTTTTTTTCCAGTGGAAGTCTGGATTCACCTATGCATTCCCAAAGTGTTAATCCAGGATTTTTTTAAATACTACCACGTTACTAAATTCAGCAAGTGACTGGGTTTCCTGGCTAGGAGTTATGTCAGTCAACTTGAAATGTTCATTAGTAAATGAATGCAAATTCATTCACTGTCAGGTGATGTTTTCTGTCAGATTAACTTGTGCATCTCCACAATTGCAGTGATTCATGATAGTTCCATCTCTTACACTTTATTCTTTGATTTTGTTATTAGTGCATCTCATGGTTCTGTAATGTGTTAAGATATCAGTCCCTTGATATCTGAGTTCTGTAGTTTGATAAGCAAGGAAGGGAATTTTGAATCCTGTGCATTTTCAAGAAGATAATCTTGTAAGCACTGAACTGACTGTGATCTGTGTTTTAAAACAGTACTTGACCACAAAAAAGAGCGCTCTAATCCCGCTTGGCATGTAAGCATGCACTCAGCTTTACACTTCCCAAGCAAAAAGTACTTACTCAGACTGAAGGTCACAAGTACTTCCATTCATTTAGGCTCCTATGGAAAAACTTTCAGCATGCACCAAATTTTAATAAAGTTTTATGAAATTCTTAATGAAATCACAATGACAGAAACAATAATAACATGACTGTAGAATACTATTTTCCAAATTGATTTAGCATAGATTTTTTTGTTTCTTCCTATATACTTCTTTAACTTGCTTCTGAGTGCCATGGTTTATTTTTCCCTTTATGTCATGGTTTAACCCCAGCTGGCAACTAAGTACCACGCAGCCGCTTGCTCACTCCCACCGCCCCCCAGAGGGTTGGGAGGAGAGTCATGAAAAAGGTAAAACTCGTGAGTTAAGAACAATTTAATAATTGAAATAAATATAATAATACTAATAATAACAATAATAATAACAATAATAATAATAAACAACAAGAACTGTAATGAAAAGGAGAGAAAAAGAGAGGAATAAAACCCAAAGGAAAAAAACCACATAAGTCATGCACAACACAATTGCTGACCACCCACGGACTGATGCCCAGCCAGTCCCCCAGCAGCAACTGGCAGCCCCTGGCCAACTCCCCCCAGTTTCTATACTGAGCTTGATGGTCTATGGTATGGAATATCCCTTTGGCTAGTGTGGGTTAGTTGTCTTGGCCTTTGCTGCCTCCCAGCTTCTTGTGCACCTCTTTGGCAGAGCATGGAGAACTGAAAGCCCTTGACTTAGAGTAAGTGCTACTTAGCAACAACTGAAACACCCCTGTGTTATCAACATTATTCTCATACTAAATTCAAAACACAGCCCTGCACCAGCTACTAAGAAGAAAATTAATTCTATCCAATTCAAGACCAGGGCGGTTTATCATTTACCTAAACAAATATTTCATATAAGCAGTAAATTTTTAATCTATTTTATCATACTTCTAGAATATATTGAAAACGTAATGGAACTGAGATCCACTTCGAGTGGCCTGCTATCCAGCGAACGAATTAGGTATTACATATCCTTTAAGTAGGTATGAGTGGACATAGGTCATTCAGTATTAATGATCTACATTTTAAAGGCAACTTGTAACATTTTAAAGCATCCTACTTATGTTGAGGTATAAAATTACTCTTTTCTGTATACCTGCTTGACCTCAGCATATCATGTGATTTCATTTTCTCTTACATAATTGTCCATGAATTTAATAATTACTGAATTGTTATATGAGATTCTATACTTTTAAAATTTTCATGTCCCCTGTCTCTTTTGTATGCTGAAGTGGGAGTGAGAACAAAGGTGTGAGGGTGGTAATGTAACAGCATTAACCAAGGTGGTGAATTATTGTATCTGTTAGGGATGGTCACAATTTCACACACTCAAACGTTCAACACATGACACACTATGTCAAAGAGCCACAAGATTTTTAAGATTCTTGATGGGTGTTTTTGGAAGCTTTGTGTAGTAGTTACTACAGGTTTACCACTCAGTACTGAATGTATCTGAATAAATTAATTCCATGTGTAGAAAAGCTTTATTTGGTTTCTTAATCGGTGAGGTAGCCAACAGAAAATCTATACCAATAATGTAGGTTTAAATTGCATCAGACTACCATATATTGTAAGGCATTTTCAGCAGAGGAATCAGGGTTATATTCTGTCATTCTTATATATTTATTATTATGAAAGTAATCTCATAACTCAGATTTGATCATTCCCTCTTTGCTTGTCTGATGCTTCCCACTATGTCCTCATTCCCCTTTCAGCCCTCAGCTGTTTCTCCTCTACCCCCACTTTTCCGGACTGGTCTTTGTGTGTTCAATTTTCTCCCATTTTCCTCTCTTATTCCAGCCCACGACCTCCTCCTCACCCACCCCCAACACAAGCATGGGACCCAGGCAGTTGGTCACGTGGAGGGAAAGAAACCCTGAGCTGAGCATTGTGGCAGCCCACAAGCTGCTGCCCATCAGCCAGTGCTGCCTGCCCCCGCCTGAGGGGGTTGATCAGGTCCCCTTCAGTTCAAAGTACAACGCACCGCGCAGCCGGCCCATACTGACTGGCTGCAAGCCAGATGTTGCAGCTGTTTTAGACTTCCTGTGTCATGACAATATGTTCAGGAGCTTTAGACGCTCTGCTAGCAGGAAACTTTTGTGGAAGATGCATTTTCAGCTCAGAAGACTTGCATATGCCTCATAGGATACCCATTGTCTACAACCCATACGAAGTCAGTGAAATTCTATTTGCATCATGAGAAATCCATAAGTGAGTTATAATCTTAACACAGATCTCCTGGGCTTCTGCTTTTGTGCTTCCTTCTCCTGCCTTCCTACCAAAAGGATTTTCTCGTAATATTTTAATAATTCCCACACTGGTCATTTCAAGGAAACATAAGAGTAAAGTGGAAACAATCATTTGCAGAATTAAAAACCTTTTTAACCCCTAGAATACTTTTTACAGAATGTTAGCTCTAAACGTAAGAGAACAATTTAATTTGGGTAGATAATGTTTCCACATAAGGAAGCAAGATAAATCTCTAAGAAATATAAACCACGTTCTTGACTCATTTCTAACATTTTCTTCATCCTTTTCTTCTTGATGAGCTGACTGCAGCATGTTGTATACATTTGCAGACTACGTTCAATTTGTCAAACACTTCATTATCAAATGGTTATTTTTAAGTAGAAAACAATGCAGCTTTCATTGTTGTTCCAGAAGAAATAAACATGCCAAAATACTTAAGCGCTGTTAGAATGGAAGAATGGCCTGAACGTGGTTTTAAATGCAGATAGATTTAGACTGCATGCAGTGAGTACTAAGGCCTGCACAATACATTTCCTTCGTACCACCTAGCTTTGAACAAATATAACAACTCTTCTGATGGAAGTGGCTAAAGGGCTGAACCGTCACTGCAAGTCACATCACAGTGACCTATACGTAGTTCAGAATATTAAGTTGCAGCGTTTGGCTTCAGAGCCCAGCATGGATAGTTGGTGGTGGGTTTTGTTTGTTTGTTTGTTTGTTTTTCTTTTTTCCTCTCCACTTTACAATGATTCAAACAGAAGAGGTGAATATCCAGAGGTTTTTTTCAGAGGTTGATATTAACATATTGTGTTTCTGTCCCTGTGTTAACCTGTTCTATACCCAGGCTATAAGTATTTAGGGACTTGACAATTAAATATGAGCCCATTTGGTTTTCCTTCACAGAACTCTATGTTTAAGTTATTTTCATAGGGAATACCTGTTCTCCTACTTGGACAGCCTCTGTAATAATAAAGTTAAAAATGGCATTAAAACCAATATGTCATTCATTATCTTCCTGTTTTGAATCTACTTTAGCAGTGCACAGAACCACTGCAAGATTACCTTTAGTGTGTCTCTGCAGTACTTGCCCAGTGGCTGAGAGATAAGAGAAAATTTGCTGTATTGTGGTTAAACACCCCATGATTGTTACTGCTGTTTTAACCTAGATTATTTCACTATCTGCAGCTTCATAAGTACAATCACTGTGGCTGGCTTATTTCATGGAGAAGTATAGAAGAGCAAGTGTAAGGTGCCTGCGTTTCCGACAAAACTTTCTGCAGAAATACAGCTTCAGTCCCTCAGGTCCCCATGGGACCGTACTATTCAATATTTTCATCAATGACATAGCAGGATCAAGTGCACCTTCAGCACGTTTCCAGGTGACACCAAACTGAGTGGTGTAGTTGACATGAGGGATGGTATTCCATCCACAGGGAACTGGGCAAGCTCAAGAAGTGGGCCCATGTAAACCTCATGAGGTTCAAAAAGGCCATGTGCAAGGTCCTGCACCCAGTTTGGGGCAACCTCCATTATCAGGCCAGGCTGGGGGATGAACGGGTTGAAAGCAGCCCTGCAAAAAAGGACTTGGGGGTGCTGGTGGATGAAAATCTGCACATGAGTTGACAATGCGCACTCACAGCCCAGAAGTCCAATCATATCCTGGGCTGCATCAAACTCGGTGTGGCCAGCAGGTCCAAGGAGGTAATTCTGCCCCTCTGCTCTGGTGAGACCCCACCTGCAGTACAACTTGTGCCAGGGGAGGATTAGATTGGATATTAGAAAAACGTTTTTCATGAAAAGAGTGGTCAAGCATTGGAACAGGCTGCTTTGGGGAGGTGGTGGGATCACTATCCCTGGAGGTGTTTAAAATACGCGTAGATGTGGCACTTAGGGACAAGGTTTAGCAGTGGGCTTGGCAGTTGGATTTGATCTTAAAGATCTTTTCCAACCTAAACAATTCTATGATTCTATGTCCCTGCTTATTGCAGGGGGGTTGGACTAGATGACCTTTAAAGATCCCTTCCAACCCAAAGTATTCTATGATATAGTCAAATTCCTAGAATAACAGAAACCTCAGCTGGGCATCCTTTTCTAGCCAGTGAGTCAGAGAGTCAGGATGATGCATATCCACCTTCTTCTTTCCAATGTTACATTTCTGTTATTGAAACATATCAGTGTTGGGGATCTTCTGAGATGAAAATCCTAGGCACAGCCAGTCATTTAATTTCGTGAATTACATCAGGGATGAATGTAGTCTTAAATGGAATCAGTAGGCTACAAACAAAGACAGACAAACAATCCCCAGAGGCAATGTGAGAACTACCATGCTCTAAGCTCACTATATTGACGGTATTAGCGTATTGCTACCAGTTGAGCTTATTATTTCATTTTTTAATAGCAGAATCCATTTAACTGGCACAGGAACCAGTGGACTCGGACATGAGATAAGCAAACAGCAACCTAAGAACATGGTGAGCTCTTTGGAGCAAGGACTATGTTATCATTACTGGATTTCCTTACTCCCTAGTAAGACTGAGTCTTGATCCCAAACTGCTGCCGTAAGAACTTTGTATTGGGAAGGGGGACCACACAAACATACTGTTTTGGAATTTAATAGCTGTATTCAAGGCAAATTTGAAGCTGTCTGTTCAGCCTTTTTGATTTCACACTCTATAAGGTTCTGAGCTGCCAGTAGGAGAAAGCACTGCCTGGGAACACTGTACCCAAACACAGCACCTGGCCTCATAATCTTCAGGAAGAGGAGGATGGGAAAGATTTGAATTCTCCTGTGGGAAAACACTTTGTTGGAAAATTTCTCATTTTATTGTCATCCCCTTCAAGATTCCTTAGCACAGAATGTAAAAGGTGCTAGGAACAAGAGTTTCTTCTGTGACATTTTTACCTAGACTTTGCTGAGCCTGTTATTTGCAGAGAACTTTTGTGGTTCCACGTTTGGATTTTAAATTCACCTTTCCCTAAAACTGAAGTCTCACATCTTGGTTCAGGCCTGTTGCTCTTGAAAAGTTAGATTCTGCTTTGGGCTCAAAGGCCATTTTTGATATTTGGAAATACAGATGCGGTAATAACTTGATAGAGTAAGAAATAGTCTTATTAAACATTGTCTAGTTCTAGCAAGCCATACTCCAGCTGATCTAACGTTAGACCAGCTGTTAATAATTTTACAAGCAGAGCGTGAAATAGCAGCTTGGTACCTGACTAAAGGGGAGCTACAATACTGCATGAGAACATTTAAATGTGCTACCCTTAGTGAGCAGATATTAATGCTATTTCAAGGAGCGTCAGTGAAGAGTCTTTGATATTGTGATTGGGATACTTGCTATTACATCCATAGTGACAGCTCCAATTGACAGGATTAAAAAGGCAAAATTAAAAAAGGAATTATTTCATGCCCTCAAGTGCAGATAAGAACAGTTACATCTCTGCTATGTGTCTTGGCTTGACAGTGGATATTTTTTTTCTTATGGCTTTTCATACCCTGCACAATTCTTAAATTCTCTGTGTCACTTCACTTAGTCTCCTCTCTTATATTCTCTGCTTTCCTGCCACATCTTTTTACTCTCCTTACCCTCCCCCTGCCCAAACCTCTATTCTGTCTAAACGTCTTTTTTTGTGACTTCCGTATTTTATAGTCAGGAATTATTTTTTGTCCTCATTATTTCTTTCTGCAGTGGCTTTTCTAATTCTTGTCCCATATTTTAAGGTGTTCATCTATGAGATTATTGTGAGAGATGGTGACAAAAATCCCATCCCTAATCCCCCCAAAAAAACAACACAGGAAAATCATATGTTTGAACATATGGAGAGACTTATCACAGGCTAGAAAAACATTCATTCTTCCACTGTACGAATGGTACATGTTGTAGCTAACCTGCATGGGTTTTGGCATCTTAATGTGAGATTTTTTTGAATAAGTGTGGAATATGAGATTAAGAATAAGAAATACCTATTTTATAAACAAATAGATTATTTTGTATTCCTTACTATTTATATTTGTAATGAAATCAGTAAATGTGCATAATGTTTACATTTCTTTATTTTTATAGTGTAAAAACCACAAGAAACTGGAAAATCAGGGCATGACTTCATAGCCTGTAATATGTAATTACCTTTGCAGCTCAGTTTTTAGCTGAATTTTTGTAAAATTTGCAGATTGAAATTGGTGCTGTCTCAAGCAGTGACACTAATGATTTTTTTCAGGTGATCCAAAACCTTATCCAAGTTTTATGCCATTAAATAAGCAGCATAGTGCACATTTTAAAATACTAATCTTGCCTGTATTTTTGGCATGCAAGCATCAGGTAAAATGATTTGCATGACAGAATTCTGGAATAAAAATACACCTGGAACACATATATAATTTGTGAAATGTTCCCCAACCAGTGAAAATCTGGTGTAGTATGAAGTTCTCAGTTCTTGCTATTTTTTGCTTAGTAAAGGTAGGGATTCTTTCAGACTACGTTACAAAACAAAGATGATTTCTGCCTAATCTGTAGATGGAATAATACTTCTTTTTTTTCTGCATGCAGTGGTTATTTACCCTTGCTATGACTGCTTTCAGTTGCTATTGGAATTTTGTCCAACAGGTGAGGTCCAACAATATCCCACTTCTGTATTCACAAATACAGAAAAGGTGAAATATGTAAAAGGAAGACAGCCTTGGCATTGTGTGACCTGAAGCGTCAAGAACTAGTGATGAAACTAGTCACAAAATAATTACATCTTGACTTAACAGAATGTAGAATATCCTGTTTAAAGTTTGACACATTTTCTAACCAAGTATGTGTTTATATGGAAAATAATAATTTGCCTGTGAAAAAATTACAGGCAGGAAAACATGATTTAAGATTAAATTTTCATTCTAAAAAATGCAGAAATTTTCTGAAGTGTTTCATAACTTTAAAATACTTGAAAAACACAGTTAAATATCTTAAAATCAATTAAATTTTAACTGTATTTCAACTGATCCAAACTTTATTTTTTTAAAAGGTGGTGTATTGCGTGGAAAAATATCAGAATTGTAAGATATGATTTTGGTTTTGATGGAACAATTTTCTGCCCAAATGTACTAAGTAGTATTTTGTAAATATTCTTTCATGGTATATACTATATTTATAAATATTAAACATTTTTAAAACATTTAATGAGCCAAGAAATTATATGTAACAGATTTTAAACATCACCACAAAGTTAAGCCATTTCCTCATGGTCAGAAACTCTCCCCGTGGAAGGAATAGCAGCTTTCTCTCTTAGCTTTTGTTCCAGTGTTCACATCAGCACTGTAAAGGCTAGGAGATACAAAACAACAGGAAAGCATATTTACTCAAAGGACCTCTGTTAAAAATCCCAGGAAATAGTGATATCATTTTGTTCTAGCATTTTATTCTGTAATCACAAGTCTCTGCAACCATATGATGACCTGGTGAATTCAGGAGGACTGCCTCTGCGTGAGCAAGCCTGCCTGCGCTGAGCTGTGCAAAGCAGCTGTTTGGAATTGCTGGTGTCTTTGCAGTATCTCCTCGTGCAATCCATGTGGAATCCATGCCCCTCTTCATAGCCTTAGGGGAGGCAGCGCTGGGGTAGAACTGAGATAAACTGAGGTAAAACTGCCCTTTGCCATCTAATTGCTATCTCCTACACAAATACATTTCTCTATTAATTGAGGGAACTTGCTCTGTCTCGGCTCTTCTGCAACTGTAGAGTGTTTTCTAGTCCTCAGGGCTGCAGTTCCAGCACGCTGTGGCAGCTCAGGTTTAGCAGGAAACACGACACACTGGAGCTATCCCCAAGAACCCTTGTGAATGGCAGGAACCGCGTACGTACCTACTGACTGAATGAAATTAGCTGGATGGCAATAGAGAGGCTGGGTTGCAAAGAGCTTGAGCTAGCAACGTAGACTGTGAGGAAATGTGCTAATTTCTTTACAGGAAATTTACTATGATACATTGGTCTCCACTAGGTTTCAACTTCTTTTCTCTGTTGACATTTTTTCTAAATGCAATTTGAATAGACTTTTTTTTCGTAATCCTGTTTTACTTTATTAAATTATTTTCTTTTCCAATTCCTGGTTTGGTTTGGGATGGGTTTTTGGAGGGAGTGTTTTAAGACACCATATTCTTTATGTTATCCTTGCTTTGGGAAAATGTTTACGGATCGCATACTTGCTCATTTGCAAGCATTAGTTCTGCTGCATGTCTGTGTTTTACTTTATGCATTATTAAAGATTTCAGTTCAAGAGCCTGTGTAATTGGCTTATTTATGCCAAGTCTCCTCTGATTTCTTTAGTTTTATTCATACTCCTTACTTGTTTCCAAACATACCTATTCTCGTCTATGTAAATACTCTTCATTTCAGAAGTAAAAGAATACCAATTCTGGGTACAGCAGTGTATTAAGTCTATGGAAATGTGGCTCATTCCTTGATCTGTAAGAAAGATTTTAATCCCCTTTTCTTTCTTTATGGCATACAGCTTACTGTGCATGGCTGTAATTGTGGTAATACCTTGGGAATGATGGACCAGATAAGTCTGCTTGTCATCTATTAGTGTATGCCTGTGAGCAGGACTAAGTCTATAGATAGATAGATGCAAGCACAAATACCAGGTTTGGCATGAAAAAAAGTTAGAATGCTGGACCAATAACAATTATTGTTACTAATGCTTGTGTAGGTCAGCATTTCCAGGAGTTAGCAACTGCGTCGAAGGAATGGTGGTCAAGGCAGAACCTTGAAGTGAACCTGCCTGTACCTTTTCCTTGTGTGAGCATATCAGATAGATCAAAAGGCTTTCAAATTCAAAAAGCTCAAATGGTATTGTATTTTGAAAGGGGATACTTAACACTAGGAAAATCTTGAAATGGATAGGTGAGACAGAACGCAGTGTCTATAAACCAGTCTATCCTGCCTACTGTGTTTATATGTATCCTTACTTCCAGGCTTGGTTTCAATCACCTCAAGCTACATCCATGTTAATAGGTACTATAGGGCAATTGGAGTGTTTGTGTAGAGCTAAATATTTGATGCTGAGGCAGTGACGTCTTCCCATATGCATTTCAGGGGCTTATTTTGGTCTAGCTCTAGTCTAATCCTATGGACTGAATGCCCAGTAGCTGCCAGAGTGCATTAGGGGCGCTACTGGAAAATGTTTTCCAGTTTAATTTCATCTAAAAGGAATCCAACTAGCTTGTTCCAAAACAGCTTCATGATGTGAATCAATGCATAAGTGTGGAAAATCAGGAAATCTATTTTTTTAAAAGTACACTTTTAAGCTACTAAAATGCTTCTGTGGGTACACCGTGGTGACTTTTGAATTGCAACAGACTATCCAATCCCCTCTGAAAACTGCTTTCCTCTGATACATTGCTGTCTGCTCCCTGGGATTTCCAGCAAACTCTATTCCTGCATGTGTGAGCACCAGGACCCTGTTCCTTGTAATGATCCTCTTGTTCTCTTCCCCTGCCACCTCTCGCAGGCTGTTTTAGCTTTCCGAGCTTGAGCAGGCTCTGCTCTTTTCCAGAAAGAGAGCAGTCTCCCTCTCCAGTGTTTCACCTGACCCAGTTACTCTTTTTAAAGGACATATATAGTCTGAAAATAAAAAAATAAAGCAAGTATTATCTGTGATAATCTTTCAATAAAAACTGTAATCTGAAGACACAGACTATTTAGCTGTATGGAAATAATTTGGCTAGCAAATGTTGTAAATAGCAGTAGAATTAGTATAAAGAGTGGAGGCAGGAGGGCCAGCCATAACGCTGAATTTCAAGTTTGTGATGTTAGGCCACAAAGTTTAATGAAAGAACTGTAAAGACTTCTCTCGTGCTTATCTTTGGGTTTTTTTCCTGCTGATAAATTGTCTCTCAATTGGATGTGTTTCAACAAATTTGTTGATTGCAATTACTCAGCAAATGTTTGTTATTAATATATTTCAGGCAATGAATTGCTGACGAACTGTTTTCTGCCAGTGGTCCTTTGAGTATTTGCGATTCATTGTTTATATTTGCAATTTGAATTGGTTTGACTTCATACACAATCCCCTGGTTGAATATAGTTATTCATAGACTAGGTTTTCACACTGGCTCATTCAAGTCTCGTTTTCTGTGAAAATATTAACTTCATTCATGATTGTCATTCTCTTTAAACTTTTATGCTTCTACAGCTCAATTAAAACAGTTCAGTTTTGGCAAAACCAGACTTCCAAAATTTATGAATCCTGTGTACCAAAATTTGTGCAAGTTTTTAAGAATGTAATCATCATAAGACTGTTAACATTACGTATTTTTTTATTTGATTTTACTGTTTTTACACTCTCGTTTGAATACTTGATGTCCTCATTCTTGATGTCTTTCCTTGCAAAGAGAGATAGAAATGTGCTCATATTTCAGTGGAAAATTACATTCCCATGTAACTGCTTAGTATCAGGTGTTGGGAATTGCTGGAGCTGAAACCCCTGTGTACCACTTGTGAGGTCCACTTCAAACACATCTCAGAGAAAGCAGGCTGGAAACTCTGTGCAGAAAACTTATCACAGCAACCTCTTTTCATGCTTTTATCTGGGTTTCAACTGATAAGTATCTAAAAGCATTCAGTGTTCTTTCCGGTTTCTTCTTTCCTCACTGGATAAATCCACAGTTCTTTCTGCCCCATAATTAATAATTAAAGTGAACTATAACATTTCCCATTTTCTCAGTTTCCCAGGTCTTCTGTTTATTTCTGTTTGCAAGTCATCAAGAACTAATATTCTTCACCTAAAACAATGAGCCCTAGAAAACCTCTAGTCTGAATAGAAAATAAGAGGAACTCAGACACAGAGCACTAAAAAAGATTGTAGTGGTTTTTTTCCTGTTTTGTTTTGCTTTGTTTTTTTCAACCAAAGTTAGTTTTCCTGGTACTTATGTTCATTTTTATTTCAGAGATTTCTTGAAAAACACCATGTGTATACTTATGGAACTTGCCAGTAAATAGCCATATCAACTCATTGATGAAAGAGCTGTAATCCCAAATTTACAAACATATTACAAAATTTCCCAGTTTCTTGGCTGGCAGATAAACGCATTATGTAAACAAAATACTTCAGTGAGTGATGTCCTATATCTGGAGAGAATATTAGAAATCAATAGCAATACAGACTGAAAATTAAGTAATGTGGTTAAGCACCTCTGAATGGTGCCATTTTAAAAGTTGATTAGAAATAAATATGCCAATGGCTACGGAGCTTATGTTTGAAATAGATGGTTGTTCGGTTTATGTCTGTGAGAATGAGACTGTATTCAGAGCTCTAGAGTATGTTGTGCTTGGCTTGTCAAGAGGGACAGAAGAGTGGACCATTATTGACACAGAAACTCCAATGATGCTGTGAAAAGATACAGCACGCAAACTCTAAGAGAAACAAGTTTAGAAGAGGTTAAGAGGCTCAAGACCCCACTATTGAGGTCAACTGGTCTAAAGATGAATAAGGAAACACTACTAAGAGGTAAAGTGGATGACCAGATAGGATTATTTGATTCTGCTGAGAGTAAGCTACTTAACCTACTAACCCAAGGTGATGAGCTGACAAAGACATGCGGTGACCATTGCAGACAGCCCAGCGTGGCTGGTTTTCTTTGGGTTACGTAAGTATCGTAAACTCACAGCAACATCCGCAATATTGAACCAAGAGCAAATTCTGTTTGACACAGAAAACAACTCCTAACTAGCAAGGATTTGGCATAAAAGTAACAAGCCATGGGTGAGAGCTGGGGTTTGGGTTGGGGCTTTTTGGTTTTTTTAAAAGCTCTAGTCTCTAAAATTTATACCCACGCAATCTTTCTTGTGCCAGGAGTCCTTCTGAAGTCAGTAGAATTATTTATTATTTAAAAAAAACCATATATATTCACAGGAGGAAGAACAATTAATCTGATCCACCAGGTACTGCTAATAGTTAAAATAAACTCTCTCTGACAGTGGTTTCAGATAAGATGTTTATTATTATTAGGATCACTATCTTGCTTATAGAACTGAACACTGCTTTTCCTTTGGCCACACTGCCAGAGGTTTACTTTCAGGGAGTGCATGCCCTCCCTTATTCTGCCCTGCTGGAAGAATGGGGATGTCAGATTAAGCCCCACTGTGATTTATGAATGCGAAACAGGCAAGAGAAGAGATTTTTGCTCTTTTGCAGCTCCTGTTTACATCTATGCCAATGAACAAGAGAGATAAAATGTCAATATGCCCTTAAGGAAATTTGTCCTGATTTCCATTGTATAATGATTAATTTAATTCTCTGCATGAGTCTAAATACACTGGAGTTAAATGAAAAGACCAATCCTGGAAATGTGCTGAGACACCAATATTATCACAGTAATAGTAATTTTCCCCTTTTCTTTTTCTAATTTGTGCAGAACTTTCTAGGACTTTGAATCACAGAAAATTCTCGACTCTACCATTTAAGAAAAGTGTCCTGTCACCATTGAACTTCATAATATTTTTAAGGTTCTGAAGTGAGCAAGCTTTTATTTGTACCTCACCTACCCAGATCGAGGTCTTGATGCAAATCAGTACCATAGATATGGAAGGTTTGCCTTGCCCTCTCAGATTTCAACACTAATCCAGTACTAATATGAATATCTTTATCTCTGTTTGAATTTCCATTGAGTCATGCATTCATTTCTGTAGATGTTTTCTGTCCATGTCATACCACTGGCATGATAAAATACCTATTTTAAGTCAGTCCTTTCAGCTGAAATAAACTGATGTACTCCACTGAAACAGGACCATTCCCCACTGGCATTTTGCCTGCATATTTCTCCTGAGTAAAAGTAAAAAGGAAAGAACACTGATTTTGCTTTATAAAGTATCTTGAATTTTCAGATTTTTATTTAGTTCCACTACTTCATTATTTTTCCTATGCTTAAAAAACCTGAACCCTTACAATCTATGAGTGGCAATAAAACCTTTGAGAAGCATTTCTAATAAAAGAACAGTAGCCTGTGAAATGTGCTGCTGAGGTGTGCTGTAAGTATAGTGGTTCACCTTGAACACTTCTTTTATTGAATACTTTGGGGCAAGGATGTCTGATTGTGTGTAAAAGCTTCTCATGTATGGTATGGAGACCTTGTGTGCTCCTTCCTTCCTGCCCTTTTCCTCCTCCTCTTTTTATTCAAGGATGCAGCTGCCAGACACAGGGCTGTGCTCCTGTACAGTCTTCCCAGGAGGCCTTGTGAAATCAAGTTGCTCGCTGTGTGCCAGCATGGCTTTTGTTCCTTCGAAGACAGAGCTAGGAGCCTGCTTCCACTGCCAAGAATGCAGGCAGACTATGCTGGAAAAAAAAAGGGAGGAAAAAAAAAAATCCCTCTATTTTATTCACTGCACTGTTTCATCTTTTTAAGTAGCTGGCATCTGCAGCTGGTTGTGGCAGGGAAAACCTACAAACATCGCACTTGATGTTAATAAATGTGTTTGCCATTAAGTGGCTGTTGTAATGCTTTGCTTGTTTGCCTTTCTGTGTGCACTTTCATCCTTCACTGTAACACTGCTGCTGCCTTGTAATTTGTCTCAGACATTTACATTGCTGGTTGCAGGTATACAAACCTCTTAGATCAAGTAACTGCTCAGACACTTGATAAAAGGATCCGTTTAGGGTCTTTCCTATTCTGTCTGCCAAATTCAAGCACAGCCTTGATGCGTGGAATACAAACTGCCTTATAGTCACAGACCACATTTCACTTCTCTTTGACTCCTGACTGAATGGTACAAACCATTAAGGAGTTTATGTGAGATCTTTAGTGCAGCCGCTGATTTTACCAGAGTCTAACGATGTCTCCTGTGACAGCTTTCTATCTCTCCAGAACAGCTGGAGCAGCTATTCCTAGAATTCTCTGAGTGAAGTCCATATTTCAAATAACTGAAAGAGGATCATATAACAGCGCTCTCGGTGGGACGGCAGCCATTATCTCCTCCGGAGCATGCCTGCTGTAGAGAAAGAAGGCATCTCAAAACAACGCATCTGCAGTTCTTTCAGCTGTTGGGGAGATGTTTTCATATGTGTGGAAGGGACAGCTCTCCTCCCCTCTCTTCTTTCTCCCCTGCGCAAAATGTGACAACTTGATAAAGTCAGGCTTGTCTTAGAGACTGACTAACGAAGGTGTTTGCAACAATTTGGACCCAATCTGTACACAGAAGAGGATGCAGGCTGCTCTCTGATGTTCTGCTATAGCAGTCTGTCTCTTTTCAACAAAGCATACAAACATATGCTTAACTCTCAGGGACTTTAGCAGGACTTAAGCATACATTTGATAAGATCAAGTGCTGTACTGAACTGGGATGGCTTGAGTGTGCAGATCCTGACTACAATTATATTTATGATACAAGGGGAGGGGGGAGGAGGGGGAAGTCCTGCTCACCTTCTCTCCATTACGTCTGGGCAAAGGTTGTACACTATGAATTAACAAAAGGAGAGATGGGAAGATATGTGTCCTTTAAAGATAATGTTTCACACGGGCTCACAAATTTGGCCCTGCATGTAGTAGCAGGCAAACATAAGTGGAAGCTAATGTCCTTTCTCATAAAAGTGTCCTGCTTTTATTTAACAAAACACAAGACAGTAAGTTATGGCAGTTCCTTCGGTTGCCATCAGTAACAGTAAGCTTAGTGTTTTGTAACTGTACTCCGGCTTACGACGGCATGGTTATAGGAAATAGGAGCAGGTTCATTGCAAAGCAACATAACCGAGGTAACTGAAATTAAATTCTCTGCATTGCAAACTGAACGCTTTCTGGCATTCCAGCCTGTGAACTGTCTAACTTCCAGCGTTACGGTAACCTCACTAATGTATGCTATTCTGGGCTGAAAGAAGATGTGCTGTTTGCAAAGGAATAAACAGGTTTGCATTGCCCCCATGTGCATTCTGCTCTGGTAGTCTTTCTTCAGCTGAAGTCACTTGCTGTTTTGTCAGGCTGGCCTCCAAGGGGCGGGGGGTGGGGTGGGGGGGTGGGGAGAAAGGAGAGACTTTCTTTGCCTTTCAATACAGCAACAGCAAAGAAGCTTTTCATAGTGAATCACATTTAAGTTATATACAAGCATGAATGAGTAGTTTAAACACCTCACCAATAATTACTTAAATTAACTTAATGACCTATGTATTAATAGTTTTGCAGTGTAGAAATAAAACAAGCAGGAAACTTCTCAGACCTGTGCAAAACAGGAATATAAAAAGAGAGTAGTAATAAGAGAAACTAAGACAGAGACCACATCATGTTGTAGGAGTCTGGGGGCCGATCTACAGCTCAATGGGAAATCAGGAGGCGAGGGAAGGAAACCCACAGCAAAAATGACATGCTCTGGATCCAGGCTTGCTTTATATCTAGTTTTTCAGAAAGCACCTGAAGACTGAGACCAGTTCCTCAGAACTGCTTGTCTCCCTTGCACCAGAGAACAAATTAAGAACGAGGGACCTCTCTAACAAGTGTAGAAATCACTCACAGGGACCAGTTTGTCTCTCCGCCCCATCAGGATTCCTTGTAAAGGCAGTCTTTCTGGGATCAGACAGAGGGGGACAGCCTTCTCCCAGCTGCAACAGGGGTAAGAGACCAATGGCAGCTGGCAACTGGGGATACACAAGGGGTGAAAAAGACCAGCATCCCCAGAAGAAGGGGATCATTACTTGCTTTTGCTTTGTCTTTTCACCAAGACAAACTTGAATTGAGGTCTGTTGCTATAATTTTCATTTGCATTGATATGTTGCTCCAGGTGTTATAGGCAGTTCAGCTTTACTGTCTGTCACCTATCCAGTCTTGATGGCACAGCATGAAGGTTTTCTTGTTCTTTGGGCTTATCCAGAGATCTCTAGATTGCAGCTAAATAACTAGAACCATTCTTGCATATTCTGAGAAGGGGAAGGAGAATCCTGGGGGGTATCCTCAGCTTTTCTCTGCACTTTAACCAGGCTTTCCCATCTGAGATTTTCTGACTGAGAAATTTCACTGTTCTAATTCAGTGTTTCAAGACATGTGAGTGGTAGGAAGGATATGTTTTGTAAGGTGTAATTATCTCTTTTTAGCAGTGAGCTCCTCAATGCTGCTTTGATTGTGATACCTCCACAATCACTTGATTAAATCAAAGCCAGGTTAGAGCATTAGGATTAAGGACGTAAATTAATTGTAATTACATCAGAGCCAGCCAAATTAGCGAGTCATCAGTAATATAAGCAATGCTAAATGGCATCTAATTCTGTATAATAATTAATTGGGTTCTTCCACTAAATAAGACCCGACACATTGGTCCTTTATCAATCCACTAAAGGCTGGTTAGCCTGGGGCTTTTCTGACATGAAACAATTACAAAGGTTCTAAAAAAAAAAACAACCTGTTTTTCCCCATTTTCATTTTAAGCTCCAACACCCTGCATTTACATGCTTCTCCTAGTTTTCTATTAATTAGGTCCTTGTACTCTTGGATTTCTCTTATTCTCTGTGCCTGCTATCCTGGACAGCAGATTGCTCAAATTATGCTGCCCACAGCGTTTGGAGAAGAGTCCAACAGGCTGGAAAGGGAAACTAGAAAATGACCAGTGCCAGTCATTTAACCAGAATGACCATTTAAGGGATGGCTGATTTCTGAATCAAAGCTGGGTAAATAAAGGTAAAAAGGAAACCTTTATCTAGGGGAGGGCAAATATCAAGAGAGCAAGAAGTTATTTAAAGTGACATCCAGATACAGGCTAAGGAACTCAAAATTTAAGCTGGATATCAAGCAATTGTCCTCCTCTCCCCCTCCTCTTGACAAAGAGATATGTGAAAATTGGAATAAAATCTCAAGGGAAGTGGTGGGATCATCAATATGTAGCATTTTGAAACCAGTCTAGAAAAAACCAATAGCAGACATCCTGTAGAGTACAATCTTAAAATTGCAGGTGGCTGGGCTAGCAGATCGATAGGTCTTTATCATTTCTAACAGCAGCAGTTCTGTTCCATATCTATTCTAGAGATGCTGCTGTTGGCTTCTTACCACTGGAAGTGATTTGTTTCTTGTTTGTGTGACAAATGAAATGCGCTAGCTAGTCTCTCAGAACTGCATGGTTGCCCTCCTGCTGCTCCAAAAGCTTTCCAATTACAGATCCTGCACAAAGAAAAACATATTAGCTGTTCTGAGACCTTGAATGTAGTCTGGCTAACCTTTGTTCAGGGCAGGACCTCAAGGGAAGCAAAGCAAACCCAAAACCACCTTTGTATTCTTCAGGTCCATTGAGTTGCCAGGAAGTAGCTTGGCATTGCTCCTAACAGTCACAGAGTACTTGAACAGTGTTTACCGTAATTCTGGGCACTATTGTACTGTAAATATTACATACTGCAGATCTTTCTAACTTATTATCTACTTAGATCACGGATAAGTTGAATTAACATGTTGCATTTTGAATTGCAGTGTTTAGTATGGATGCCACATTTGGTATCAGGGTTCTAGAAATCTGTTATTGGATACTAAACCCAGAATCCCATTCTTCCAAGGTGGTTTTATTCAGTTTACCAGAGCAGTCAAAACTGAGATCTGTTCAGGTTTTCACTGTATTAGTTATTAGCCATTTACAAATATAGCAAGAACTGTCCAAATCTGGGTTTGGTTACCATTTACTTTCTCTGAACAATGCACCATTTTCTCTCAGTGTATCTGGGTTTGGAGACAGCCGGTGGGGTGGTGTCACCTGGTGAACACCAAACTCTGGAGCGAGCTATTTGTCCCACTGCTGTCCTGCTGAACACAGTGAAGCTCACAGTTCCCTCTGCCTGCTCGCAGAAATGAGTTACCTCTGATGGAGACGATGCTTAAAAGGAAACTAGACCCATAATACAGATATTCAAGGAAAGTAGAAAGAGGAATCACCTACCTTGTAGGGAACGGTGTCTGGAGAACACTTCTAGAGTGCATGAGTTGGTACTTCTGAGAGTAGACTGAGCGGATTTGTGACAATTACTGTGGAGTGTAGCACATCCTTCACTAGCTCTGCAGAGGCAGAGGTTTTAGATGGATAGCCGTTTTGCAAACGATTGGAATGGTTAAAGACATTGCTCCAGCTTGCTTCTGTCTGTCAGTCATTTAAGGTGTTAACCCTTTGTGTGACCACACTGAAGCAGGTTAGGGAGCACTCACATACTCTTTTCTTCCAGCTAAGCAGCAAGATGAAGGGGAAAAAACCCCACTTATTTAAACAGAAAAGTAACCAGGACAGCAAATTCAGCTCCAGAGAGGACACCTGAATGTGCCCTTATGTGCATTTTTGAATGAGGTACTACATCAGTAAGCTTAACATAGTGTGCAAAGTTAACTGTCCATATGGCTTTATGGGTCATCTTCGTGTTTTGCAGATGCATAAGTGAAGGCCAGCATGCTTCTGTGTGGCTCTTTATTGCCATACGTATGTCTAAGAGTGCCATCCCTAAAGATAAAAATGTACCCCTGACTTTTAATGTGAGTTATACAGCTGACTATCACCATATCTCGTTCTGCTTTCCCACAAAAGTTTTTCCTTAACTTTCAAAATAGTTAACTAAGATTTGATGGAAAGAGTAAATACTACCAAAAAATACTTCCTGTAATGACATATACATTTCTCTTGCCCAGCATCTGATGTTTTCTATTCAATGTCTATATTTAAAGCTAACATTCAACTGGTTTTATTTTAAAATACTTCTGATGTTTTTTATCTTTTTTTCTCTCATTGTTTTTTTAATTTTATTTTGTGAAATAACTTAATGTCATTTTGCTTTTCCTGTAATAATCCCTATGGAGAAGTCCTCTTCATGTTCACTTATGCTATATCAAGACAGGGTATCTTTCTTTGTAATACATTTGCCTAATTGTCAGATATCGTGAACTCAGGAAAAATGGTGGCTGGGGTGAGACCTGCTCCTATTTGTTCTACACGATTTGCTGCAAAGATTGCTTGCTCCTGAATTCACCTAAGAGCACTGTACTTTTAAAACCTGCCAGTGCTAGTTCTGCATGAGGTAGAGGCAGTGTTATGGGATTTTTATAAACAAAATCCAGTGACATTCATAGCCCTGTAATCAATTATTTGGCCACCTGGCCAAAGATCTGTTGTACTGTAAATGTTTATACGTGCAGGTCTATACACCTCAAGGCCTGCACAGTCATTTGGCATACATCATTTGATCCACAAGTGTAGCGTGGCCTTGCTTACAAAACATGTTCGTGACGGCAGTTGGTATCAGTGTACTGCAATGTTCACAGGGTAATGGAAACGGTAAATTTAGTTCCGATCATGACAGGATAGGTGACTAATCTGAGAATCTTTTAACCAAAATGTTTTCTACTGAAATACATGTTCCTATGGAAACATATGTGAAGGATTAGGTACTGAAATATGTGCAGACACAGGTGTGTCTACACTAGAAACTACATTTTTTGGCATTTTGTAAAAAAATCTAAAAAGATGGATGGTTGAAATTCATGTTAATTGAGACACTGAATGCCCTGTGTTAAAATTTGAGATGTTATAGCATACATGTTCAGGAAGCGCAATAGGAAAGGGATAAAAAGATTCAGCTGTGCTGCAGAGTACAAGAGTGAGAGGAAAGCAGAAAAAAGTCATCAATAAAGGAGCTTCTACCTCTAAGTCAGATTTGTTACTGCTCTCTTGGCTTACTAGCTAACACCTTAATTTCCAGTGTTATGCTGCCAGAAGAACTGTCTTAAAAATACTTGCAAAATGAAGAAAAGGTTTGATATGTTCAAACTATCTGTGCTTAGCAAGCTCTCAAAATTTTCTGTTACAGAGTATAAAGCTCCAAAATTGAAAGCAAAAGTCTCTTTCTTTTTAAAATTAATATCTTGAATTTTATGCACTTAACTAATGTTTATTGGCATGTGGGGTTACCAATATTGCTCTCATCAATCACAAAAGAAGTAGAGCAAACAAATTAGAATTAGGAAATGACAAGAAAATAAATGCATAAGATATAGTTTTTCTTTGCCTAATACAGATGTGGACAGGTGAAAATCTGGATCACTTCTCTGGTGATAAATTAGTAAGGTAGCCATAGATAACTTCATCATAAAATCTTAAAAGCATTCTCACAGTGAAGAACCATTCTTGTTTAATTGCAAAATTTTTATTAGGGTTTCTGGCTCTGATTTGATAAAGCAGACCAGAGCTGGACCTCTCTGTTCCAGGTGTTCACTGGGTGGCAATAAAGCTGTGTCTGCAATGTGTTATTCCTTCTGACTGGTACAGTGTACAGTCAAGGGTAGCGATGCTTGGGAAGGTTTGGTTGGGGCAGGATGTCTGTACCAGGTATGGTCACTATGTCTGGGAAACTTCTATGCTTGGTAGGTAAAGTCTTATGCTTTTCATAAATTGGTTTAGGACAGCAGGTCAACAACTTATTGTCCCAGAATCAGAAGAAATCAAAGGTCTCTTAAAATATTATTATTTTTTTTTTGTACAGATGAGAATCAGAATTTTGAGCGCATTAACTTACCTGTGTCATCTTGGGAATGTTTTGCCCTCAGGTGCATCCTGATGGTCCAAATCAAGTAGGTAATTTCAAAAAATTGCATTATAACAAAGACATATACAGAAATTTTGAAATTAGTGTGACTTCAGATGATTCAAAATATTGCATTCTCAATAATTAGTTCCTTTTGAGGTATCTTCCTTTTAGGGCAGGTTGCAATTCAGCTGAGCTGAAGCACAAGAGCTGGTTTCACAGACTGGTGGTGGTAGGAAGTACAGAATGTTTGATTGCTTGGTCAGGATTTTTAACAGATGAAATAATGCTGCTGATAGGACATGGGGCAGGAACTAGTCAATACAGAGAAACAATTTTAAAGGTCTGGAAATCAGATTTTTAAAGGTACGACATTTTCAAAGGCCATATTTGCAGGAGGGACTTGGATTCAGCACTCTAAAAATTAACTTGCAAATGACTGACATAAAGTCAGAAGCATAAGTCCAGAGCCTCAAGGGGCTTCAGATACTCGATACTGAACTTTGACAGAATTTGTGTGACTCAACCCAAGGGATTGGTACCTTGTCTACTACAGCCCAGGTGTCTTGTTCTTCTTAGATGTGTATGATGAACATGCTGTTTCTACTCATACCTAGAAACTCCCTCCACCTTTTTAAAAATGGGACTATTAAAATGTCTGTCTTATTGTTAACCCATCCAAGATCCTCAACCCCTGCTTTTCTCCACTTCCATTCCCAACAGACTGTTTCATAGATACACTGAACAAAACAATTGTGTACTACTAGGAATGAATTCCAGACAAAAAAGGGAAGTCCTCTTCCCTTTCACTCAGAACATACTGAAAGGAAAAGCTGATGGCCGTACTCTTTCTTATAGTGCTTAAAAACTGATCAAAAACTACTGGGTAAAAGAAATGAAAAATCGGTGTCCTGTGTTCTGTGGGGTGTTGTACATGTTATGGGTAGTTAAGGTGAAACAGATTGAGGAAAAACATCTGATTTGTGATTTTTTTCTGGGACTTAGGTAGGAGATTAAGTAATTTACTTGACAGCGACTATGGCTTTTGACAATGCTGTACAAGAACTGTTTCTCTGCTTGTCTAGGGTTTACAGGAAACTTTGGTGCTTTTGAAATCTATTTGTCACTAGACATAGATTGGGATTTGCAGAGAAATGAAGCTGGGTTAATTAGCATTGACAATATACAACTGTGGGCTGGCTTCAGGGGTGTCTGATTGGCTGATGTAGATGGGGTGCAGCTGTAGCTGATTAAGTTAAGTGGTTGAAAGCCAATGAAGAGAGAGCAGAGGAAGAAGAAGCAGAGAGAAAATACACACCCTGGATGAGGTGAGGAGCAGGTGGTAGAGGGACTGATATGAAGAGTATGCTGGTATGAGATGGTAAAAGACCTTGTTGCAGCTTGATAGTTTGGAGAGTGCTGTGGCAGGGATTGACTTTTTTTTTTTTTCATTTAATTTGTTTTTTGCATATGCATCCAACAGAAACAATTGACAACCTGCCCTAAAGTGGAGTTTTTATGCCCTTCAGCTATTGATTTTTGTAGGTAGCAGGCATGTTAGTGCTTATACCCTTTGAAAACCACACCTGGAACCTCTAAAGACTTGTTTCTCAAAGTGACAAAATTGCTTTGGGAAAGAGGATTCTAGTTCCTGGTCAAATAAATAAATATAATCCCTGGGATTTACAGCACGTAAATAATTCCTGCTCTACCTTTGCTAAATACTGTGTTCCTCCATCAGCACTTTCATTTTGTACCATGCCAATCACTAGGATTTAATCATGAATACTTTTGTTGTGTGAGGAAAAGAATTCTCACTTGTCATTAGTTGCAGAACCTAAAGAAATAGTCTTAAACTTGATAATGATTCTGCGAATAATGTAAAACCACTTTGGGCTGGTAAAAAGAAAGCAGCGTATGTCCAAGTATCATGATAATTCCAATAGAAAAGTAAAGCATAAAAGCTTGAGTTTACTGTGGTTCAGTGTATTCTACTCCAGTGTTAAATACTTGTCCTCCTGGCAGTAGAAACCTGTTTTTTGACATCAAACTGTGCCTAGACTAGCACAAACAACTAGTACTGGGAGCAATAACAGTAGTGTCTTCTGATTCAACCTTAGGAGGCCTGGGCAAATTGCCACAATTACATTTTAGCAAGCCAGGTAATAAAAAAAAAAAAAATGTTTTTTCATGTCTGGTGTATCCGAACTCTAGCAGTTATTGTTGTGCTTTTAACAATGAAATGGAAAAGGCTTGTTACTCTAACACTTCCATTTCAGGTGCCTTTCTTTTCATTACCATGGAAATTATAGCTATGAACAGTACCATTAAAAAAAGGGAAATGCATATTTCTGAGGTTCAGATAGCTCTTTAAATTACATTACTTCAAGAAATTTCTCTCTTTGGTTCAACATATTTATTTAATATATAGGCAAAAAGAGATACTACATTAAATTAAATAATTAACTGTGCATAGCTGAGACTGCCTTATGCTTACCCTCTCTTTGAATCATCATCCATCTGGTTACCTTAAAATGTCTTGTAACCCTAAGAACATTTCACATCACCTGAAATATTTAGGACATGCTTTACAGAAGCTTGGGTGAAGTGACTTGCTCAGATTCGTATAGGAGGTCAGTAGCAAAATAAAGAATAGAATCCTCCAGTCCACACTCATAGATCTCTGCTCTAGCCACTGAAATCTTTTTACTTCCCAGCGATTTTGCTTCACAAGAGAGTATATATGTGAAAACTGGAAACTCTAAGCTTTCCTAATAAATTATTAAAGTTATCCTTAATAGCTGTGGTGTTGGAAGGGATGAATCATGGTTTGCAGACACTGTTTTGTTGAGTTTTCCTCATTATTGCTAACATTCTCTTGGGAGAGGCTTGCCTCATATATTCATATGTGCCTGACAGAATCATAGAATCATTTATGTTAGAAAAAACCTTTAAGATCATTGAGTCTGGTAACCCAGCACTGCCAAGCCCACTGCTAAACCATGTTCCTGTACGTGCCACCTCTACACCACGTCCCCGGGCAGCCCGTTCCAGTGCCTGACCACCCTTTCGGTGAAGACATGTCCCCTCACACCCAATCTAACCCTCCCCTGGTGCCACCTGAGGCCGTTCCCTCCTGTCCTGTCCCTTGTTCCCTGGGAGCAGAGCCCGACCCCCCCTGCCTACAGCCCCTGTCAGGCAGCTGCAGGGAGCGATAAGGGCCCCCCTGAGCCCCCTCCTCTCCAGGCTGAGCCCCCCCAGCCAGCCACCAGCAGGCTTTTTACCCAGCAATGAGTACATCCATCCAAGCCATGAGGAGCCAGTTTCTCCAGGAGAATGCTGTGGGAAATTGTGTAAGAAGCTTTACTAAAGTCGAGGTATACAACACCCATAGCCTTCCCCTCATCCACTGAGTGGGTCACCTATTCATAAAAGGACATCAGGTTCCATAAGCAAGACCTGCCTTTCATGAGCCCATGCTGACTGGGCCTGATCACCTCGTTGTCCCGTACACACTGAGTGATGGCACTCAAGATGGTCTGCTCCATAGTCCCACATGGTCCTTCAATTCAAACTACATTTTTCTTCTTTCTGCTCCATGCTTGTTTTGCACATAATTGTGTACAATAACAACTTTTAGAATTGTTGCTGGCAAATTTGGATTATAAACAGAAGTGAACGCTGCAGCGACAGATCTTATATATTGCTTCAATCTTTCGTTTTCTGGATACGATACCTCTCCTGAAAGGTAGTAGAACCTGGTCCAGTAGGAGTCTTTTGTTCCCTGCTGGAAAAGGAATTGTAACAGTTAGTACGTACTATATGCCCATAACAAGATGAAATGTAAGAAAAAGGGAATCCCACAAGAAATTCTTTTGGATGCATTTTTGTTTCATGAACTGTTGAAATGAAGGGGACGGGAGGGGAAGCTTTAGATTGAGGTAAAGACATTCATGTAGTGAAAGAGCTGGGATAGATCTCAGGAAATTTGCTGTCTGTTCCTGCTTCCTGTTACTGTAAACTTGGGTAAGTGACTTCATCTGTATATACCTCTGCTGCTAGTGTGTAAAATGGAGATAACCACTTCTTTTGTCTGTCTTGCCTGTTTCATGTCTGAGCTTGTTGGGAAGAGACACTTATGCTATGCCACTCTTCGATAGGGTCCTAATCTTATCCAGGTTCTCTAAGTATTTCTAGTTGTGACAAAAATAATAAAAGCTCTCCAAATTTCTGCAGGGCTTCACAATGTGTTTCAGAGCTGACTGTAAGGTCAGTAACAGAGAGTGTAGTTATGTTTGGAGGCTGTATAAGAATTCTGACATATTTGGTGCTTAATTTCTTTCCCTCGTGACCTACAATTTTACATTGTTTATGAAAACTCGGTGGAATCAGAGGGCCTTGTCCTGTATACATACACACATCAGTGCGCTCCCCACCTAGGTTTTCCCTAGCTTAGGTACTTTCAGGAATCTCCCTGCTCCTCCTTATGATAAGGTGCATACCCGGCATTAACATTAATGAGAACTGCATGCACACTTGGAGGAGAGAATCCATGCCTCTGGGCATATTTAATTGCTATCAGACCAAGACTCCTTCCGCATAACATAGGGTATGCATAGAACGTGGTAACAAAACTGAGAAGCTAAGGACTTATTTAGGAAGGCGTGTTCACAGCTCTGTGGGGTAGCTCTGCAGAACTTGGAAAGCTCTGCCAAAATGGAGCAAAACATAGATGGCAGGCAGGAAGAAATGTCATATTTGGGAAGTACGTAGGCTATAGTACATCTGTAACTGATAGTTTGGATTTCTTTTGTAGTATACAATCAAGACGTGCTGCTGAGAACGATTAGGTGTAGAAGCTAGATGCTAACTTTTTCTCTAAATCGCTTTTCTTTCCTGCATGAGGCTTGGAGGTTGCTGTGCTGCCTCTTACTCTGACTTTGTGGTGACCTTGCATTAGGTTGTAGTGAAGAGGAATAAACTGAGCAAAGGCAAGATTAAAAGGCATATCATCATATTTGAGGCAGTGGAAACTGAGTGCTAGAAAAGTGTAGAAGGGTCTATGCCTGTGTTCCAGTCCTAACTCTGACTTCCCCTTAAATAATTCTATTCTACTTTTCAGAATAAAGCAAAAATTTATATTTTTCATTTAATTTTTTCTATCCCACAAAGCACTGAGTACCTTCTCCCAAATAAAGACTGAAAGTAAGCATATCATTAGCAGCAAAAATTCAGGCAGCTCATTAACTTCAGGTAACCGAGGGAGATGGCTTTGGGAATACTCATTTGTCTAAAATATTTTTCTGGGTAAAAGGCAGAGTGTTGAACAGAAGAGTTAGGGACAGTCCCTATGCATGGCTAAATTATGGGACCTGCGTTCTGGGGGATGAGCGTGCCCTGAGGTATCTTGCCATACTGAGTTTCTCCCCAAAGCCATCTGGAGTTAAGGACTTTGCTACATCAAAATATTGAATGATATACAATAAAGCTAAATACAGAGAAATTGATATAACTTGTTCAAAAGCACATTAAACACTTCTCTCTGTGTCATTAGAAAGGTTGGACCACCTCTTACATCAGAGGTACAAAGCCATCCTAACAGTAGCATATTTACCTATAAAGAAAAACCAGGGACCTTTCAGCCATACCGAGTGCTTTAGTCCCAGGATACTACCCCGAGGTTTCCCTACAAGTAGGAAGAGGAAGGCATAACTGTGATCTCTGCACAATCGTGACTTGCAGCCGCTCTGAAAGCAGTAGGGCCAATGGCCATTGATACTAGTTAGAGAAACCTTTTGGAAGCTGTATTTTATACCATTTATGTTCAATGCGCAGCTAATCTATGAAGTGAAGGAAAATGAAGGCAATTTAGATCCATCCGTCCATAAAATAGGTCACCAAAGAGCTGGTTTATATGGCACTAGTAAGAGCATAGTCATGATGAGATAATGCTGGAATGTGATCAAATGAATGTATATAATTTCATGTAAACAATGGAGGAGGCTTTTAGCCGAATTTGGTAAAGAACGACATCGGATCAACAATAAGCCTGTTTCTAGGCCATTTAATGAATAGACTGTCTTTAATATTGGGAATGGAAGTCTGCATATGCCTGTAGTTGATTTCTAATTAAAGAATAGAAGGTTCAGCTGATGAGCAGAAATAAGAAACATGCATTCAAAGCATTAGGAATAGCCTACTCATTTAGTGATGCATTATTATATTTCTTTCTCTTGGATATCTCTTTAGTTTTCTGAACTTAAATATGATACATATGGGAAATAGATTGAAGTACATTAATTGCCTTATTCATCACATCATTAGAATTATAGGTCGTGCTGCAGACTGGCTGCAATGTCTTATTGTGTTTCTGGTACACATCATTAATAAAAGCACTCCTGCTAGTGGTATGCAAAATGTACTTTCTAAATAACTGTACAGTGATTTGGGGCTCACTTATGCAACATATTGCTACAAACTATTGTAATACCCCTGGCACTCGCTTAAACTCATTGGGTTAGTGATGGAATTAATGAGGCTGGTGCTGCTGCAGTATGCTGAGCACGCTCAGCTCCTTCGATGCTCTTTGACTGCAGCACGGCTCTTGTCTTTCAGAGCTGGCTGCCGCTCTGTCTCCAGGGCTGAGCCTAGGATCAGATAATGAACAGCATATCAGTGCAGCAGAGGGGGTAGAGGGTGATGGGAGAAGACTTATTATTCCTTCACTCTCAAACAAAACAAAATCATTGAACTGTCAGGGTCATTAAGGACCCTGGGGTTGTCATGGAAACGACCTTTGGGGGTTTATGGCTGTTAATGCATGAGTGACTGTCTGTATTATATGTGTGTGGAAGGGGTCACCGTTTTCTTGGTGGCTTCTAAAAAAAGCTGGGTTGGATGGCTAATGTTCAGAAAGGGATCTCTGTGCTCCATGGTGTGACTAACTATTTTGAATGTAGCAGACTTTGAAGGGGGAGGCAGGAATGAAAAGCGTTACTGACAAATATTTAGACAGAAACATAATTACTCCTGAATTTTGTTTCAGTAGCAATGCAACTTTATTTCCAAGTATCAGGAAATCAAGTCAGATTCCCTCATCTTTTTAGGACACCTGAAAAAAAAAAAAAACAAAAAACAAAAAACAACAACAAAAACCCCCCAACAAATGATTTTGTTTCAAATTATTTCAGGATAGCGAGACAGAGCACTACCTAGGAAATGGCAATAAATTTTAGAGCTGTCAGAGCCAGCGAGAAAAAATGTTAATGTACACAGCTAATAAAATCTTCCTCGTCCTCATACCAACTTCCCATACGACCTTGGGCAAGTCATTTAACCGTTGGTCCTGTTAAAGTCAATGCAAACCATCAATTGACTTCCAATTTGAAATAACAATGCGTGTTGAAAATGAAGCATATTTGATTGTAATAATGTGGTTTCAAGGCTATAAGTACCCAGAAAGGGAAGTTGTGCTAAAAGTACACCAAAGATCAGTTTTGCCTAAATTTTAATTCTCAGCTGGAATCATCCTGGCACTTTGCTTTATCAGCCATTCTCAACTGGCTGATTAACAATTAGGTGGTTATACCTCAGGTTTCAGTAGAGACTACAGCACTTGTCTCCATATGAAGAAATAAAAGAAGGGGGAGGGAGAGACAAAGAGGCAGCAAAACAGGGATAATATTAATGATTCCCTTTACAGACAGTGAGGAAACACCAACCACCCAGAAGCCGGAAATACTAAGGATGAAGACCATCGCTAGCAGTTTTTTAAAAGTCACTTTTCTTTAATTATATGGTGCTTAATATCTATTCAGTTTGACTCCTCAGACCTTTATTGCTGCAAAAAGTTCCATGTTTACAGTATATTGACAGAGGAGCTGGATTCTTCTCCCTGTCCCTTAGATAAATGAGTGTGATTGCCAGGTTGAAAATGGAGGTAGAATTTTACTTAACCTGTGTTGTAGAGTAGGGAACCCGAGTCTGGCATGCTGAATTCAGTACCCTGGATTTGGCAGAATTTTTTTTAAGTTATGTTTTAAGTAAGGAAAATCACATCATCTTTCTTGACTCTCACCTTCCTTCTGTAAAGTAGAAATAGTCACGCTTTTGTATTTCATACATACCTTGTACTAAAGATCATAAGCTAGTTGTGTAATACATCAGAAAACCTGCATAAATATCCCTGACAGCACGGTCAATAGCAAGATGTTAAACACAGGTGCTTCACAGCCTTATAACCCATCTTCCTTCCTATTTATGTAGCCTCAGAAGTTACGTGGAGTGATTGGGCACAGCAAATAAAATAACAGAGTTGCTGAATAATAAGAATATTAGTTGTATTGGTGTGCTTGGTGTATTTCAGAAATCCTGCTTTCTTGTAATTGCACTGGTTACAGTACATCTTTGTTGAACAGATTAAGAAAAAAAGATTATCAATTAATCACTGAATCTGTTTGAGCTACAGTTGAACTGGAGTAGTTAAAAAGGGAGTTATTTATGTTGATGGATGTGTTGAAAATATTTAATTAGACTAAGGGAAAACCATGTTTGAAGAGAGTCTTAGTAGACTTTCATTCCCCAGACTCTTTAGGGATCTCTGTATGTCAACTGCTAGTGTGGGATTTGAGGATTTCTGGCCAAAATTCTCTTCAGTGTTTTCTTGCAGTTTTATATCTTCTTGTACTGAGGGAAAAATAAATCGTGAAAGCTCCAGATTGAATTTAGTCAAGCTCAGTGTCAAATATGTTTAAATGCAAAGCTTTGCATTCACCCAGATTCCCTTGAACTGGGGCAAATGCACACTGAAATCTTGTAGGCTTTAAAAACTGTTGATTTGACATGCCAGCCACCTGTGATACTGGTCATAATCTCTTCCTGATATCTTGTCTCTCTTCCTTTTCTTTTGTCTTCTCTGTCTATTTCTGGTCTTCCTGCTCCTTCAAACATTCCTTACCTCTGTCTCTCCGGGATTTCCTCTCCCCTGGCACCACACCCCACAACTATATGCAGATTTGGAGAATTAGGGTAGGTTTGCTCCTCTCTAAACTGAAAATAGCACATTAGCTAAGAAATACATATGGAAGTCCATCTTGAGCACCTTATGCTTAGTTTGTTTTCTCTCATCTTGTATTTAGTGACAATTCCCACTGATCATCTTGATATCAAAGCTAACAATATGTTGGGTTTTTTGAAATCTGGAAGATACAGTAAATGTCTGGGTGTTTCTTGATCAAATATATTCCCAGCCTAAGACGAGTCTCCAAAATCAATTTTTCTGTGCTAGGTAGAATGAAGAAACTTTGATGTACATAATTCTTGTTAGATAATTTTTGTTTTGCATTTGTTGAGAGACTCTTAGTAATCTGTGATCACGAGAAATCACTTAGAATCTAGACTCCCTTGTAACGTATTTTATTTATTATCTCTTATAAACATGGTTATAGAAATAAACACAAACATACAGAGTTAGAGACATATTCTTTGTCCACTGTTCTGCAAACTGCGATATATTTCAGTGCCCTAATTTTCTGCAGCCACTTCTTGTTCCTGCTATTTTGGGCAAATGTGGTATCTTTCAATAGCTGAATAATTCAGAGCATAGTAACTTGCAAGCCTTGTTTTGCTTTTGTCAGTAGTATTTTCCATTCAGGTGTTAGTTTGGTGAGAGTTTCAGTAAAAGTCACCAAGGATAAAATCTGAATCAGGAGAAATTGCTTAAAGCCACAGCTGCGGCTGATGTAAACTGGCCTAGCTCCATCAGTTTCCCCTGAACTCCTATGTTCATTTACACCAGTTTGGGGTCTTCGTTACTATTGCACTGTGGTGGATTGACTTTGGCTGGATGCCAGGTGCCCACCAAACCACTCTATCAGTCTCCTCCTCAGTGGGAGGGAAGGGGGCAGGGGTGGAAATTAGATGGAAAAAACCTCATGGGTCAAGATAAAGGCAGTTTAATAAAACAAAAGCAAAGGTTACACACAGAAGAAAAGGAAAACAAAAGATTTATTCTTTACTCTCCATCAGCAGGTGATGTCCAGCCACTTCCCAGAGAGCAGGGCTTCAGTACGCGTAACAGTTGCTCTGGAAGACAAATGTCAAAATGAATGCCCCCTTCCTTCTACTTTCTCTTAGCTTTTATTGCTGAGCAGATGTCATATGGTCTAGAATATCCCTTTGATCAGTTTGGGTCAACCATCCTGGCGATGTCCCCTCCCAAGATCTTGCCCACCACCCAGCCTACTGGTGAGGGGCGGGGAATGTCAGAGAGATGGCCTTGATGCTGTTCGAGCCCTGCTCAGCAGTAGCCAAAGCACTGGTGTGTGATCACCACCTTTCTAGCTACCAATACAAAGCACAGCTCTACGGGGGCTGCTGTGGGGAAAACCAGCTCCATCTCAGCCAGACCCAATACGTGCACTTACTTTCATGGCAGCCCAAAGGGAATTTAGCACAGATGTACCGTACAAACCAAAAAAAGTAGACAGTATTCATTTTCTTCCTCAGTCTACAGGGACTACTTCTGTAATTACACCAGGTTCTGAAACGCCCTTAGGTTTGTTCAGTGCCAGGGAATCTGAATTTACATCAAATGCTGCATAATTCATATGGCATGGACAGCAATTATGAGTTAATTGAGGGGTGTAATGTTTAAAAAAAGACACATTATGAAGAACATCAGAAATATCAGAATGAAAAAAGGTTCTTCAGCCCATTGAGGCTCATTTCTTTTAATATTGTTTTCTTTAAAATGGTACCGATTGTCTTTTGAAGGACATGAGAGAACCCTAAGTTTCCTGCTTCTGCACCTTTTCTTGGTCAGGCAGCATCTGAGACATTATTCTTTCTGGGATAAGTAATTCCAATGTCAGGTATGAAATTATTCCTTTCCATTTTACCCACTGTTTTAAAATGTGTGTTTGATTATCTCTCAGCAGCAGCCATAATCTTAAAATCAGATATGTTTCAGTTAATACAGTTCTCTTGATCCTTTCTCACCTTTCGGATTATAGGGATTAAGTACTATAAACTATCTGTACTGTCATTGCTTTTGTTTCTACAGTCAACAGAGTCATCACTTTTCACTGTACCTTCTCACATGTTATAATATCTACTTTTGTACCACTAGCTTGAATGATTCACTGGTAATCTGAACAGTTTCTGGCCTGTTTCCATGCCTTTGAATCATGAGGACATTTAGCACCGTTAAGAAAATGTTTGTGTTTTGCATTTCAAGTGTTACTGTGCCGACATGCACTATAGGGGAAATCCACCTCACCCATACAAAGCCAATGTCATCAGGCTTTCAGATAGACTCTTAGTGGAAGCAGGGAAGTGAAATGCAAACATCCCAATCTATAGGCAGGTCACAACCGGGCTGTAACAAAAGATCTTGACATCTGTTATTTCATTCTTGAGGCTGGAAAAAAAGGTTGGGGCCACTCTATGCTACTGGGCTGGTCCCTGGGATTCCTTCCGTCAGTTGCCTCCCTAGTGCCTCTGCCATGCCAGTTTACTCAGGTTTGAAATGAAGTTCCCACTTGTAGCATGCAGGATGTGTGAATTTACATTGTTTACCAGATCATAATATCCTATGCTGCTCTGTTGTCTGTGCAAGCTGATAGGAAGAGCCTTTGTTTTCATATGAACCATCTGAACCTCCCATTTGAAAAAAGCACCACTCTTAACAACTTAAAACAAGCGCACATTTCTTTTTAAAACCTGAGTATGTGGCAGACAGTTTCTGTCCGAAAGAAACAGAATTAGATGGATTGAGTCCATTTCAAAAATTACCTATCACATTTTCATGAGAATTTTGAGTTCTTAAAATTTTAAGTTGCATTGAAAATGTTCACTGAAAAGAATATGGACCAAAAGTGTATTTTTCCATTCAAATGTATTTTGTTTTCAAAAGTCCATTTAAAAAATGTGATTTACCAAAAGCCTGTGGAGTAGTAGTTGAAATATGATGTTATATTCAACAGGGAATGTATCCATTCAGCAATAGAATATACATGTGCAAGTATTTGCTGTGATAATTCGAATGACTTTTAATCTAAACTATATCAGATCAACAAGTCCACACTGAAAACCAGGGGTAATTAATTTGTCTGTGTGAGAATAAATCAGTCACAGGGAAAACAAAGTGGTTAAATTGCCTGTATGAGCTATCTGGTGTAAACCATTCCCCCCACTGTAGCTAGGCACTATGTACATGCACCGCACAGTATGTGAGGCAGCAAAAGATGAAGTATCTGTTTCTGTCAGAAGGATTGTTGGATACACTTGGAAGACTCAGGAGCTGGGGAGCAAAGGAGAGAAGACACCTCAATTAGCTTAAATTAGTAGTAGAACCATGTCACACAAATGGGTAATTATTTCATCACTGTTAGTGATCCATGCATCAAAAAGGCCAGTGATAGCTGCCTGAAACACAAGTAGGTCAACTCTCACTTATCATCAGACTCTGCCGCGTAATTGCCTAGGACTGTTTATGGGATGTTTCTTACCTTATTTCTGTACTTCCCAAAATCATTTTCATTCATATTATCCTGAAAAAAAAAAAAATTAGGAGCCAGTGTTTTTACTGTACTCTTCCTTTTCAAAGTCATTCATAGAAATTCTAAATGCCACCTATTTTAGTTCAAAGGCCCAAGGCATCCTGATGTCTACCTTTTTGCTCCCTATCATGAATGTTTTCTTTCCTGTTATTCCCTCCAGCACAGTACCTATTTCTTACGGAGATTTTTATCTAAACTCAACCCTTGGTTCCAAGATTTCTCTAATAACTTGTTTGAAGACAAGGGAAATGTGGTAGTTCTAATCTTTCTGGCCTTCAGTACAGCATTTGATATGGTGCCACATGGGAAATCATTGGTGAAGGCAGGCGAGATGGGGATTAGTGCAAGGACTGTAAAGTGGATAAGGCACTGGCTAAAAAGAACTGACAGAGGGTTGTATTGAAAGGGGAAGTAAGGCTACAGGCAGGTAGGTCCTCAAGGACCACCCTTAGGACTAATCTTAATATTTTCATTAATGACCCGGGCACAGAAAATTGACATGAGTTCATGACAGTTGATGAGTGGATAAGGAAGGCAGTACCTAGAAGCAGGAGGATAACAATGTCACAAAAGAACTGGATGCTGCTCTGTATTAATAGAGTTGGGATTTAATTTAGTGTTCAAATTGTAAAGCAAGAATTAACACTATAATCTAGAATCTTTAGAAATGGAAACAATGGGAGAAGGAAAAAATCTGGGCCTTTTACTTGATCATAGTGGAACTATGAGTCACCAGTGCAATACAGCTGTGGAAAAGGTGTGATTTGAGGGTGTGTCTGGTAAAATAATTCATATGGGCTTACTGGTATCATTGCAGTAAGTTTAAGTAAGATTTTTTTTGGAATGGTGAGTTTATTGGTTTCTTAAAGAAAGATGATTTCAAGTTGTAAACAGAAAAGGTTTACTGAAATGAACAGGGAAATGTATATCCTGCTCCATAAAAGAAGGAAAAAAACTCTTGATTTGTTTAGCCTAGTAAAATGATTGCTCTTTCTGCTACAAGGAAAGGCCAGAAAAGAAAAAGGAGTTTTTCTTTGGAGGTAACACTGATACAAATAGAACTGGGCATCATATGTTTCAAAAATTATAAGGAGTGTTCTGAAGCAGTTGTCCTGGAAGAGTAAAAGGGTTAAGAAACTTCGGTGGCTTTTAAATGAAGCTTAATAGCCAGATTGCTTTAAGATTGCTTGTAGACTCATGTCTGAAAAAGCGTCTTCCTGTTGAAGATCACCAACATAACCTCATCCTACTAACACAAAGAATGAAGTCATGAATAAAGTCATTAGGAGGGTTGGCAGACTAAGACTTTGAATTCCTGTGTAGTTATAGTTTCCTTTATGAGATGGGACTTCATTTGGGTGGGAGTAAGTTAGAGTCATAATTTACAGCTATAGTTTAAGGTATGGCTCAAACAGATATTCTGTCTTACATGTCCTATCATATTGATAAGAAAGCAAAGGGGAATGAGAATATGAAGGGTAGGTTCTGATAATAATTTAGAATAAATATTTTAATTAGTAGGGTTTGTTTTTTTGGTTTGGTTTGGGTTTGGGTTTTTTTGTTTGGTTGGTTGGTTTTTTTGTTATTGCATGACAGAATGCCAGTGGAGAAATATCATGCATGTGTACAGAAAAAAAAAAAAAATCAGGGGAAGTATTCAGTAAGTATGAGAAAGTATGAATTGTTTTCTTGTAATAAGTCTGGTAGAAAGGTAATAGAATTTGTAAAATGGTACCTATGTTGTTCTAAATAGTGCTTTATTTCTTATAAGTAGAGCTTCTAGCCCTTGTCAGGTCCTCTCTGGGAAGCTGATCTCTGGAGCTATCATGTTGATGCTTTCAGTCTTGTCTGGCACTGGGAGGCCTGATAAGCCTGACCAGTCTGACTTGTTTAACAACCATATTTGTTCAGCACCAGAGCGTGATTCTTGCATCATAGATATTTCCCTTTTACAGTTAACTTCAGTGAGGAACTCTGAACATTTCTCTTTAATTTTCCATTTATAGACTGTAATGAAGACTGAAAATGGTGGCAAGAAGTTAAGACAAACATGGGATTAGTGAGAAAAAGTAGTTAATCGTCTATCCTAATTCAGTAGCTACAACAGTGGTTTGTGGGGTCTTGAAGGGTGACAAGAATGGGTGAGAGCCTTGAATGTCTTTAGCAAGGAAGGACTGGGGCAGGATACAACGGTTTCAAGGGACACTGATTTGGAGATGTTACATCAGCAATTTTTTAAAGAGTTTTTTATGTTTGCTCTTATGCTAGGCCAGCATATATTCCTGAAACTTTTTCTTTCCCTCTAAAATAGTAGCATCTTCCAACTTTGGCCTCACAAAGCCATCAAGCAAATATGTGGAAGAATTCTAATAAAATATATTTGAATTGGTATTATCTAGAAATCTGCTTGCATTGAGTCCTACTCTGTATTCTGCTGTGAAAAACACAAAAGGCATTGTCCATGAGAACAGGGAGTAAAGGCTGAGTCCCACGGATTAAAACCCTTCCTTGTCCCCATGAGGATAACAGATGGAGTCTTTTCTTCAGACGCACTTGCTGTTTTGAATCCAGGCAGCAGGGTTATCCCTCTGGCAGCAGTCTAGTCGGTAGCAGCAGGTCATCTGTGAGGGAGAAACAGGGCACACTCCCGCACTGCACGTAGACAGCCATCCTTGTTTGCTCAGAGCGAGAGAGCAAGAGCAGCTCTGCTGTCTACGGCAAAGCATGTAACCTCCTGAAGTCCAGGTCTCAGGAGGAGAACAAAAATGAGATCACTGTCTTTACAAGTACCTTGACTGAGTGCAAGCAGTGCAAGAGGACTGAAAAGGCAGAAATAGCATGAAAGGAAGAGGCTAGAGAAACAACCTCTTCAGCAGAAAGATAAATGTGGAATCTTACCAGCATGCCTGAGCTCAGTCCTCTCCCTAGGGCCTATGCTGGACTGCTCACCAGGAAGGAAGCCTATTTAATCCCTTCTTCTGGGTACTTCAGAGAAAACTCTGTAGCCCAGGTGAGCAATAATAGAGTTTTGTAAGGGTATCTCTAGTCTTGGTGCTTGATCTGACCAGTCACTGAATGCTGAGTGCATGGTGCAGGATGGACCAGAGACATTGCCATTTAAAAAAACCCAACCCTGCGCTGATGATATTTTTCATATTGTATTTCAATATGAAATATTTCATATTAAAATATGAAATATTTCAGTCCTTTCAAGGACTCGGGATACCCACATACCTGCTATATATAAATGACTGTGTTTGACTTAGCTAATAGAAGCAGTAGTAATTTGATCAGAGTAACTTTCCATCAAAATTATTTCAGCTGATATATTAGCTTAGAAACAAGGTAGATCAGGAGATTATGTGTTACTAGACCAGCATGCTAATATGGCCATAGTCTTTCTGGTACCAAAGTTAATGCACTCACGGGAAGCGCTGAGTATTTGGCACAGCACTGCAAGACAATATACTGTAGCATCTTAAAGATCAGACCAGTCTTGAACTATATATATGGTGACTTGAGTATGCATAAAATTCAGTAATAAATTCCTATTCATATGACTTCATTAGCTGAATCATGTGAAACACATGCCTTTGGGGCAGGGAAGGTGCCTTTTTTAGTTCTGCATCATTATGCCATCAATATAAAACACAGTACGATGAAGTCAAAACTTCCCTGAGGATAATATCCAGCATCAGTGATTTGTTAACTCGGGCCTCATACTGGACGGGAGCAGATTAATACAGTAAGAACAAAAGTGCCAGATGTGTATTTTCTTGGCCATGTTTTAAAGACTGTGCATTAAAGGCCAGAGTTAAAGGTGAAGATTGACCTTAATTCTGTTAAGTCCCAGGAAAAGACTTCTGGCTAGTTTCCTTTATGTATGAGGAGTTTTGGGGTTTTTTTTTAAGACTTGTGTAATTAAAAGCATTTTACATAAAAAAAGTAATTACTTTATAAGAAGTGGATGTTGTTCTCATGAGACAAAGAAAGGTTTCAAGCCTTGAAAATACTAGGCACATGCTTACCTTTACACATATAAGCAGACATTAAGAACAAATAGAAATATCAAACTCCTCTGGTGAATACGTTTCCTCAGGGCAGAAGCTGAGACCTGGTCATCCTCAACAAAAGAGTAAAGTTCCTCCGCTGAGAGCAAAGGCCAAACTTCCAGTTAGGTGTGGAGCCATGGCCTGTGCCCTTGCCTTATTGATGTAGTTTTTAAAGAAGGTAATTTGGAGTTGTTGGCAAGTTTGTGTGAAGAGCAAATATCACACTCTGTCTAGCTAGAGGATGCAACGCTGTTACCAAGACTCTTCACTGAGAATATTATCTCCTGTTTTCAGTGTAGTTCAAAATAATGTAAGATTCAAATACCTAGGGAATAGAGGTTATGAGTAGGAATAAAGTAAATGGCTTGATAAAACATTGCTTTAATTAAAAATGCAATAAATAGCTAAATGGTAATAAAGTTTATTTTGGGGGGTTTGAAACTTATTTTAAAACATACTAGCTTTTCTATACACGTGCAGGCTAGTTGTGTTGAAATCTGGTGCTTTAATATATGCCGCTGTTAGAAAAGCCCTAACGAATGAGCAGTTCTGGGTATACACCTCAAGACGACTGTGGGCTAGAAGATTAGTGAGACAAGGATGCTGAAAGGTACACTGCTTCAGGCTTCTGCAGTGCTCCTCAGCTCAGGCGTGGTATGAAACCCTCCAACAAAGCAGTGCCCTCCCAGGGCACGAGGCTCGCAGGAATGTTAAAATAATCCAGTAACAGGCAGACTGCTAAAGACCACCGTGCCAGCAAAGAGGTGACAGGTTCATGTGTGATTTACATAGAGTATTAATTGATTAACCCTGAGAGCCCTGTGGGTGATTACTGTGCTGATGAGTAATTTCTCATGCTGATACCTGGGCCCTCTGGCTTGCTCCCAAGTGCCCTGAGAGTTATTCCTTTCACATTCTTCCTACAACCAAAGCCGTCTCGGTCCGCTCTTGGATTTGTGCTGCTGGTGACCTCCATGGTCCAGGCGGACTGCAGCCTTGCTCCTTGAGAGGGCAGCCGGGATGGAAGCCAGAGGTGGTGTGGCCAAGCTTCAGAGTGACCTGGCCACAGGTCCTCCCACCACGGGCTCTCCCACCTGCATGAGTGAGGGTTTACAGAACAGATGGGGGTACATCTCCTGGTTTTGTTGTCACAACAAGTCGCAGACCACTCTGAAGATAGTACAAAACCTCAACAGCCTGTGCATGTGAGCAGAGCTGAAGGTCTGAAGACTTCTATGAACAGATGTTATTTTATTGCACCAGCTACTTTTAGACTGGCTCTGGTACCTCTATCTTTTTTTCTCTTTCAAAACACTAATTGAAAGTTAATCCTTTCCACAAAATTCAAATGGAGAAACATTACAAGTGACTTGTTTTTCAGGTTCCTGAAAATGAAGTTGATTGGGAGATTTGCACTTAGTATTTCTTATTTCACAGCTTGATTTTAAAATGTCTTATGTGACAAAATGAGAAAAGATTTGAAAAATGAAGGTATTACAGTAGAAATAAACAGTGATTATTTTTCTTTGGATAATGTTTCCTTTAATTTCCTATGGTATGTTGGATTGCATGTTAATGTAACCAGCTATTCAATACATTCCAGGTCTTGTTATTATAACTCTAATGATTTGCCCTGACAATTTGCTCCCAGTATGTAATAGTGCTTATATATATCTGGGCAGGTTAGAGGTAATTGCCACACAGTTCTTTTTATTAGGGCTATAGAGATTAGTAGCCCACACAAGTTTATGAAAAAAAAATACACATTTACAAGCATGTTGGTCTGATTAAGTTTGAGAACAGTCAATCTGAACATAAATACATGTAAATCTGTAAAAAAATACACATTAAAAAAGAAAAGAGTGACTTTTCAAACAATGTTTTCTTTTCATTTGTTTTGATTTCTTTTGTGAAAAGGCAGGTTTTTTTCAGTGGACAGTTTTACACAGACTTACTTGTATTTTAATTTTGATCGAGTAATATTAATCCCAAGAAGATTCAAGGTCACCAGATTTGCAGACCAATTGTGTTACTGTTTGTGTGTCCCTCCCATGTTCTGCGTGGATTGCACAGTTGTAATGAGTTCCCCAGGTTGTGGTGCCGCACCTATAAACATACCTGGGAAGGCCATAATAAGATAGTTGCATTCTTTATAAAATGGATATTGTTTTACAAAGTGAAGGTTATTATAAGCTCCTTTGGTGGTTTACTAGCTTACCAGCTGAAGGCAACTCAGAAGTAACTCTTTTACATTTCTGACAGATTTATTTTGTGGGATTCTTTTTACTGTCTTCAAGAATTCAGTTCAATTTAAAAACTACTTATATATACATTTTAATTCTATGTACACTAAGAAAAAATGCTTAAAATCAAGTATATTTTAAGATATTATTGAAGATGTCCAGTTTTAGGGGTTTTGTATTAAATGAATACCTGTTAATGTTATCTGGATACACAGAAGCACATGAGGAAAACATTAAGTGACTAGGGTGTCTCATGTGCCTTCTATGCTTCATCCTTTTTTAAACAAAATATATTTGTATATATTTTTTATTTTTTGAGGGATTTGAAAGAGAAAAAATTCAATAGACATCAAGATTTCAGTGTACTTTTTTATATGCCACATTTAACTGGGATTAGGTGTAGCACTGTATTGTATATTTACAGCAATATTCTGCTGATACATGTTGCATGATGTTGCACTGATAAGTTTTGCACAGTGATAGCCTCCCAAGTTTCAAATCAGTAAAAGTAAGCTGTGAAGTGAAAAATTACAATATGAAGTGAACAATTACAATATTTGTTATTATAATTATTATTTCTTTATTCTGTAATCCTTTTTCCTCGCCTCAGTTTAGACTTATTCAGTCCATTTGGATTTCCTTTGTTGAGCAGAATTTACTCAAGTGTTTTTCTCCTTGTAGTTTTGTGCTTTTTCCCATGTATTGATTCTGCTTCTGTTTCAGACTTTATTCTGGCAAAGACATATCTGTGTACATTTTATGTAGAGAGCGCTTTCCTTTCTAAAACCCTGTTAAACAGTTCACTATCCGTCTATAAACTTGGACTCTTCCTCTGGTTGTTCTGGAGAGGTTATCCACTTTCCATCAGAAAAAAAGGACCGGCAGGTTTGAAATAATTTCCGTGTACTTTACAGGCTGTATTCTCATTCCTTTTCCAGCCTCTACAGACTGGATAAAAGGGCCAAACATCTATGCCTGGGAAGCTGGGCGAGCGCCCTGGTCAGAGTTGTGGGGCTCAGCCCAGTGCGGGCTCACGGGCTGATTGGCATAAGCAGACATCAGGACTGCCTGCATCACAGCTGGGGACTGCCCAGCGGGCACAACAGCCCATCGCTATGAAGGTGGTACTAAACCCTAAATCCACCTTGGCTATATTCTCCCAGGCATCACAAGCTGTGAATTTTCCACCTCTCCTTCACCATGTATTTAACACAGTTAATAAATAAAGCCGGGATACCACACTGGAGAAGGCATGTTGTATTCCCTTCCTACCTCTCCTTTGGTCATTTCAGTTTGATTTTGCACTAGCAGTAGCAGTTAGTAGATTTTAAGTTCCTGAGGAAAAAACATTACTGTCTTTATAATGCTGCTTCTTATCTTCATATCTTCAGGCTTTGTTCTTAAAGCATTCTGTCTCGGAATCTCCTTTTACTTGTTTAAACATGTTTTGGGTGCTTGCATGCAGAGAAAAAAACATTTGTTGGCTGGAAATTTGTAATCAGCCCTTCATTTTTTAACGTTTGGAACCTTTACTGGTTTCTGTGGGTGTCGGACTGGCCCCTGTGTTATATCTACCTTTCAGGCTGCAAGCCAGTGACAAGGCACGAAAGTCAGTTTTGTCAAAAAATGTTAATTGCCACAACACATGCAAAGTTTGGCTGGATATTAAGCAGGAGCAACTTCCAGAAATTTTTCCATGTCAGCTGTGGGAGGGAGCCTCTGTTAAACCCACTTCTGTAGTGCCCAGTGCAATTTCTTGTTCTTAGGGATTTAGTCAGCTTTGGAGCCTGGAAGTTTCTTGTTCAGCTTAGGAAGCTACAGCAATTGTCTCTGCCAAGGCTGTCTGAAAATTCAGACAAATACTGTCCTGTGACGATCTGCTCACATCATCAAGCTGTTGCTCTCGCTGAAACCCAGAGTGACAGGAGCCTGTGAAAGTAGCTGTGATTCCCATATCCTCAAGTGGACCAGAGACCTGACTACCCGGCACTTACAGATTATGGCTGTGAGAATATGTCTGAGGCAAAAAGATACCAGAAAATCCTGCTGAGATTCAGTAGGGCAGGAGGTATAACTGTTAGGCATGAGAGAAAAAATGGCTTTAGCAAAAGGGCCAGTTGTGTTTCTTACATTGCGGCACGTATCTGTCCCTACAGTCAGGAGGAACTGAGTATGTGTACCTGAGGCACCGTGTAGTTACAAGTCCTTTCTGTTATTTTAAATACCTAGATTTGATTGTATAATCATCTGTTTTATCTGCACATGTTCTCTCTGGAGAAAGTATCCAAACAATTGCTGTTGCTATTAATGTTATAAGGATAAATCCTCAGGAATACTAAACATCTGCATCTTTCTTTGGGGAGCACCTGAGTCTGCAGGTGTTCAGCATAGTAGAGGCTTCTGGATAACTTAGACTTCATCCTGGACTTAACCCTTCCCGTTGTCAGGATTCAAAGACGTAGCTCTCCCCTAAGTCCCACCTCACATTCGTTGTAGAGAACAATATTGTTAACACGGGATATACTGGCCCTTCAGTTCTCAGGAAAATATACTATTTAAACTACCTACTGGTTACAGCATCACCGGGTGTCTTTCTACATCACCAGGCAGCGACTGGATTTTGAGCAGCTCTTCACATTCAGAAGTGGGGTTTTTTTTTCCTCAGGAAGACGTTTAAGATGGTCAGAAAAGCTTTATTTGAGGAAGAAGCACAATGGCATTGACACAACTGCTTGACTAGTTGTAGCAGGTATTTAACATGAAATAGAGGCTGCCTATAGTTTTTATTATTGTTTTGAAAAGCTGCACTCTGGGAGGTACTAGACAGTAATTGGGCATGTGTGCAAACAAAACATATATCCAACTTGAGTTATTTGTATGACAGCAGCAGAAAGATTATCATCATAACATCCTTCACAGAATATTTCATATCATGCAGCCTTCCACAGCTGTAGTTCTCAATCTTTATTAGATCTATTATGCAAACACAGAAGGCTTCTTGAGTCAGCAGAAACTCAGCAAGCTGATATGTGTTGTTCGTGCTGCCTTGCAAATCACTTGCCCTAATCACCTAAGAGTTGATTAAAGTGGAGGTTGATTGGTTAATTTGCTCTCAACCTTGGAGAACCCATGAAATTGATTATTATAGTAGCTATTTAAAATATGTGGTACGTCATTCTTTCTTAGGGTTTAGCTGCATGCTAAAGACAAATAAGAATTTATGGATCATTACTTAAAAAAAAAAAAGCAAAAGAGAACAGGAATTTCCCTGGTAGGCATTTGTCTGTGTTGCTTTTAAATCAAACAAATTTTCTTTAATATCCCTACTTGTACACTGCATGACAGGATTCCTCTGACTAATTCACAGAAGTCGTGGAAAGTGTGGACATGAGAATTAAGAACAAAAAAATTAATCTATCTCATATGTACCTCAGTTTACCTTCCTAACACTTTCCTCTCTGTAAAGAGTTAAAAGCAATGAAGACTATTGGGAAAACCTCCCTCCTCCCCTACATACCATAATAGCAAAGATAATCTAGAAAGTACCTGATGTCCTGAGGGAAATGATGGGAAAGCTATTAATGGGGTGGAGTACTACTATCCTGGTTCCAACTTTCTAGAAAAAATTTACAGTTCCCAGCCCTGCCCTGGTGATGAAAAGGGAGAAAGGGGGCTGAGTAGTTTCCCAGCACTGCCCCGAAAATGTCTGTGAACGCTGACAGGGCTTCATGGTCTCACACGATATACCATACGCTTCTCCTAGGCAAAGGAGTAGCTGTAATGAAAAGAAGGTAATAATGCTTGAAAGATCAAGCATTTGGTAAAGGAAAAAATATGTACAGTCCTGTGTGTCTTATCCTTTTGCTCTAAGTGCTTTGGCTGAATGAATAAATAATGCTTTGTTTATAAGGCAGCTCTTTTTGAATTATTTTATTAAAGTATTGACGGTCTCCCAGAGGAAAACAGCTTTAGAGGTAGTAGCAGAGATAAGCTTATGAGCCAGAGATGCAGCACAAAGATCTGCTCCCGGAGTGACTGGTCAGGGCAGCAGCACCACTCAGGAGAAGGGTCAGGGTACAGCTAACATCGACAGGGAGAGTGTTGAAAGCACAGGTTGCCCTATCACATCTGTTTCTTCTTCTCCTTCTTTGCTCTTATGTCTCAGTATTTGGTGTCCACATGTAAAATTACTCTGCTTTCTTCTTGGCCAAGATGCCTTAGAGGAACTTAGCAGAATTTCACAGGCAGGAGTAATCAGATTTTGGTATTTATGTGGAGTAGATCTAGCACATGGTGTGGACAGCTGGATTTCTCCTTTGTGTTTCATCAATTCCCCACTGACATGCACAAGTGGGGACCCCACAGTTCCCCAAAGTACTACCTCACATCTGAATGAAAGTCGCTGATTCGGTCTCTGTCCCCTTTCCCCTTTGCTCTTACACCGGTGTGGTTGTGGTGCTGCGGTCTAATCACAGCTGCCTGGGTTTGCTTTGGTTTGGTTGTTGTTGTTGTTGTTGTTGTTTTTAATTTACCAACTGTATTAGTGCAAATCATCATCTTTGGTTGCAGGCTGTTCCCTGCTGGCTGCTGTAGCGTCTTATGCACAGTTTCACTTACCTGCCATATTTTCCTGAGCGTGTGTATTGAAGCAATACTCTGTTATCTGGCAGCATTCATTGCAGCTGGTAAAAGCCATAAAAATCTAAGAATTGCATGTGTTCATCTTCTTTTTACAGTTGCTGTCTGCATCTTTCTTTCTGCATACAGTTGATTAATTCTTCTGTACAGTGCCTTGAGCAATTAGTGTGTGAGGTATCCTATCTGATAGATTTGCTAAGTGCATTTATGAAGACGTCTTCAGGCAACTGTATTGTCATACACTACAGTTATAAAGGGTATGTCCTGGGTCCTGTCCTTACTGGTAAATAATCATGTCTGTGTATTTCCTAGTGACTAATTTCTGCCTGAGAAGAGCTGTTTGGGAGGCTGCCAACAACTGTTGTCCTAAAATTATACACACAAAAAAAAAATGTTTACATGCTTTATGTCTTCTGCTCACTTTTTTGTTGGGTGAATAGGGTGCCATTCAAAAGTGTGTATTTTTTCTTTTCATGAATTATTCAAAATAATAGGTTAAAAAAAAAAAAAAGGACATGCAAATCCTCGGCCATTTTAGTCAAATTCTTGCAAACATTGACACCTCCCAATAGCTGCAAATTCTTAGACCCCTAGTTTTCTAAAGATCAGATCCAAACAGACTAATGTGCAAGGAGTGGCAATTTGTTGCCTGTAGCTTTAAGCAAGTATAGCAGTACATTTTCATTCTGAACAGGTACCGTCTTCACTACTGTATACAGCATTTTCCAGCTGGAGTTCCCACTACCAGTTGATTAGAGCCTTTTCATGCTGCTAAAGGACAGTGAATTGCTGTAGATCAAATGCTAGCAATAAAGGCAGATGACCTCCTCTACTTACTGGGAGGAATTTGGAAGAGGAAAAGCATATATATATTCCATAAACTGCCACATTCCACTGTCAGAAAAAAAATCCAAATATGTAATCACCTTTCAAATGGATATTTCTAAACAGATATATTTAATCACCTGTTTTTGCAGATGGCTTTTATTATTATTATTCAATAGAACACACTAGCACAATTCAGATTTTTCGTTCCTACTCTGGCACCTGAATCTCAATTAACAGGCAGCAGAGTGGAAGGAGAATAGGCAGGACTTTAAAACACCTGTATCCTGGCAAAGACAGAGTCTTGTGCTTTCTGTACATGAATTTACTTTCTGTTGTCCATGGCCAAACATGGAAGCAAAAACTAATATTGCAGAGGTTTTTTTGATAACTTCTAGTTTACAGGGGTTCCCAGATGGAGGCATGACCTGTGTGCTGAGCACTGAAGCTTGACAAAGCATGTATTTTCTTTACATACCTTTAGCAGATTCCCTGAAATAATATATAGTCCAAAGCTCAAATCTGCTTGAGTCCCCTGTTTCACTCATATTTGGGCTCTGAAAGCGATGCTTCTGTAAAACCCTTTAGCCTGTTTGATGCTGTGCAGAGACTGCAGGACAAGGGCTCCCTACAGAAGGCTTATTTTCAGGGAATGGTTTACATCTACTTTAAAGAGCATTCATGCATTTATTAGTATTGTTAACACAGCTGAGAAGCAGCCCCATAGTCTACCGTAGTGCACAGTAAGCTAGCTAAAGAACAGAAAAATGTGAATATCAAAGTGGTAGCACTTTGCTGTATTTCTTCTCTTAACAACACAGCAGCAGCCTTGCCTCCAAAAATTGTACTGGAGCTACCGATTCATTAAAAGATTTTCCCAGTTGCCAGTAGAGAGTGAGGCCCAATGATGCTCAGCACTGCATAGAAAGAAGCAGACAGACCCAGCTCACACTCCTAAAATAAATAGATCAAAATATACAGAAGGAAGATATATAACCAGTGCACAGGTTAGTGCAAGCAAATCTCAGGTGAGATCCATGGCCTAGGGCTCAGTTTGCGTTTTGAGAAGTAGCTAGACAAAATGGAGAGTGGATAGAAAGTTTAAAAGGAGAAGATTGCTCTAGGTATTTAGTCATGGTCTGTGACTGAGAGTGTGGAAGAGAAATGCATGGGAAATAATTCAGTTCTGTTCCATTCTTTCCTGCGTGTTCTGCTTCAGTTTCAGAACAGAGCGCGTGAACTTTTCTCATCTGCTTCAGGTAAAAAGTCCAGCAACTCTGGATGATACGGACTAGCCCTATACCAGCTGTATATAAATATTAATTAATTAACTGATGTAAATTTTAATCATTGTTTAAAAAAGGATGTAGGTTAAATTATTGGAGTACCTATCACAAGAAAATAAGCCATCCTGGTTTATTTTTTATTTCTGTATGAAACAGAAGGATGCATATCTAGTTGTTTACAATTATTAAATCAGTGATGTTTGTGTCATGCTTTGAGGATACAAGGTGAATGAATTTTGCTCACAATTTTTTAATACTCTATTACTGTATGAAACCACAAAGCATGATTAACAGAGATGGGTTCACTTTGCAACCCCAGATCAGAATTTCCCAAACACCAAGATTCAGCAGTTCTTCCCTTGGAACTGTCGTTGCTGTTGGAGCAGAGTAGGGTCCAGAGACCATTCAGGTGTGACCAGGTTTCTGCTTCGTGTGGAGACCACTTGCAGGTCTTGGAGAAACATTCAGCCCCTACTGTTACAGCATTTCTTGAGATTTTTGAACTATCAGTAATCAGAATGAAAACACATTTTCAACATTTTCTAAGAAAAAGAGGTACAAAACAAGGACTTAAGGGAAAAAAAGTTTAATTTTTAATCACTTCTATGCATTTTAATTATGTTTTTATTCATGTTATTTAATAACGCCTTTTGTTCTGAGATATCTTTGAACTTTGTCAAAAATGAAAGTTTATTCCAAACAGTCTGCAGGAAGAACTATTTTAGTGACATTTTTCCATTTTTCATACACTGATCATTTGTAGCATATTATCACGTTATTTAATAACTGGCCAGCTTGTGCTGTCTCTAAACTCTCTAATCTCTTCCTGTGAAATGCAGTCCCATCTCAGCTGGAGATACTATCCTCCACACTTTACAGAGCCAGCCCCTCATGGTTAACAACCTTTGAGGTTTTTCTTAATGCATAACATTTTCTCAAATCAATATCCAGAAAAAAATTATCCTTGATATCACACAGAGAGTAGCTGGTCAAAAAGTATTTGATATAATACATTTTTCTATAGGAAAATGTCAGCTCATTTAAACATTTTGCTGAAGCACATCAATTTTGATAGCATTTCTCTAAAAGTTGGTAAACACACTACTAAAAGTATTTCATTTAGACTTGCTAAAAAACATGTTTCACTTTGAAATGAGTATTTCAATCATTTATGTATAGAACAAGATACAAAATTTTATCAAGTGAAAATGAGAATGAAATGTATTGAGTTTATCAACACAAGCATTTTTCTTATGTTTCTAAAGCCTAAATATGGTGATATTTCCGGTGAAATGAAGTACTAATAAATTATTATAGGATATCTAAGCAAAAATTCTCAGAAAATGGAAAATCTAGATTTCACAGACCTCTACTGGTGACCTTTGTAGGCAACTCAGTGTGAGACTATGTGCTTAGCCAGCAATAATCAGGTTCACAGACTGGAGACCAGTTTGTTTTGTGGCAAGCCTTGCCTTCTAATGGAACTTAAGTGAGTATGAATCAGCATTACGTCCATTTCCTACCTCGGAAAAATGCAGGTCTGGTACTGGAATGTATAATCTTCTGTAAAATACATGAAATAAACCTTGCATTTCACACTGTGCCGATAAAGGCTGGGCACCGCACCTCTAGGAAGGTGTTGAGTATCTAGAGCAGCTCCAGGTGAAAGAATGGGAAAAGTCTTGAAAGAGTGAAGGATTAGGTCATGATGTCTGTAGAAGGCTGAATGCAGACATGGCTACAGTGTTCTGGTATGTAAATGTTATTCTAAAAGAGAAAGGGAATCATTTGTTTTTCAGAGAATAATTTGTTTTGCTGTCTAGAATGAGAAGTAATGGGCCTAAATTAAAGCAAAAAGGTTTTAGGCTTTAAATACTTTAGCAGGTAATTAGCCACAATAAGAGCTTGGCAGTAGATCTAAACAGTTGGTACTAAAGCCTTTATGCCTACGCTAACACACTTTGGTGTTTTCCTCTAGACTAAATTTAGTCTGGTCCCCTAGAATGAACCTCCTGACCACCCACAGAGTTTGAAACTGCATGAAGAATGCATCGTTGGTTCAAACCCGCGTTATCCCCATAGGTGTTGGTGCACATTTGATGTGCACCCGTAGCAGATCTTTCAGATTAGCTTTCTCCAAATGGATTCTACCTTATGAGTACCAAAAATGCTCTGAGGACTGAAATAACGCATGATATTGACTTGAAAACTGTACTACTGCTCTGAACCAAACCCCTAACACGGACAGCTTGCATTCCATTATATACATAATGCAAATTCCTTGCTAGTGCTAGGGACTTTGAATCAATGAATGAGATTGATGCCTCGTGAGAAGCTGGATGTATTTGTTGGGTATCACATGAGTCTAGCTCTTTTTCCCAAGTTCCCTTCCACTACTGCGTTCTGTACTTCCATTGTAAACACAGCACGTTTTCTCCTCAGAAAGGGGGAAACTGGGATATGTAAACACTATAATGGAAATGTTTAAGGGGTCACTGGCCTGAGTGCGGTATGAGATATATTTAGCTCTTGGAGATATGAGTAAATTAAATCTACTGTAGATTATACAGCAATGGTGTACTGTTAGTACTCCTAAGCCAGTTTCATAACTTTCTCTTTTAAAAAATGGGCATTTAAAAATTTTTGTTGAGATTTTTTGTCTTTTTTTTATTCCTAATATCAAAATGGAAAATGGATTTCTTAGAGTTAAAAAAAAAACACAAAAAACTTTAAGCTAAAATTTGCAAAAATTTCAGCCTACAGCAAGTATTTCTGATAGCTTTATAAACCTATAAAAATGGTCTGCTGATTGCTAAACTCAGTCTTTAATTGAGTGACATGAACTTTAATTAATTAAATGGTTGCTTTTATTTTTAGCTGAATTAGGATATTAAATGTTTCCTTTTTCAAGAAAATGAAACCAAATGGAGCACTATAAAATACTAAAATCAATATATTATTATACTCATATTGCTTTTGATTTTTTGAAAGTATATTGTTATTATTCAATGCTCAAAGAATAGCTACTTCCAAACAGTCTGTGGTAAGAGGTGCACTGCAACCAAAACGAGACATAGCTTGCAGAATATCCTGTCTTTGCATAAGCCAGTCCCAAAACAATACGATTATCACCCAGAGGCTGGGAAGATCCTCTTGGATTTACATGGTACAATGTTCCCATTTTAAAACACTGAGCTTCCCAAATTTAGCTGCATTTCCTGGCTTCCTTCAGTACATTGCACTGTTTCCGTTTCACCTTCCTCTCCTAACCTTTCCCCATTACCCACTCATACATACCTAGACCAAGTTCCTTTTCAAAAGAAGGTACAATTCTGCAAAATGTATACATATATTTTAAACAATTAGGCATGATTATTTTAATTCTATTAACCATTAGTTAATCTAATTTAATGATACTATCACTGAATAATCATTTTGTATGAAGTTTTTCTCAGTTTGAGTATATTTTCACTTGACTAGTTGAATCCTCCTCAGTGGTGCCAGTTTATCATTTTGAAATGTGGGAAGTTACTGGATTTGAATTTCTCATAGTGATTGTGCGATGTACGGTCAAAGAAGGAAAATACCATTCGATTTAGTGGCTGGCTTTATTTGTCCTTCCAGAAAGAGGATCCTAGAGGTTTTGCATCTCCGTGTTAACATTGCTTTTAGTATTTCCTGGTTTCTGACAGAGTCACTGCTATCTGTTCCTCTCGCGTGGGGAGCTGTAGTTCCGTGCACCACTTCTTGCACTCTTCTTTCCAGCTGTGTGAAGCGTAGACACATAATTCTAATCTCCAGTGGGTTATAGCCATCTGATCTCAAGTTAATGTCTACTTATAATACAAAAGTCAGTAATACATGCATCTATGCTGACCTAACATGACCTTACTACAGTCAGAACAGGGTTTTATGGCCAATGGGACCTTCCAGGTTATGTTTCTGGCTGCAGTGCTATATAAAAGAAAGTCCTATCGTGATTTTTCATTGCTGTGCTCCTGATTACATTTTTCTGCAATAAGTGCCATTTGGGTAGGTGTTATCCATTATATGCCCTGAGGCATACGACAAAGACTTGTTTCTCAGGTAGCTATGGATTTATTTTCTTTTTTTAATTGGTTCTTTATAGAGGCCTCTAGAAGTATGAAAGAAGTATTATTGGTCACATATCCAAGATATCAGAATAATGATCAGATGTGATGTTGTTAAAGCGTTACAAGATCTTAACTGTGGCAGTTTGTGTCAAATACTGGGTTCTCATTTTCATATGCTGAGAGTGAAACTGAATCCAGGTAGCTTTGTTTATCAACCAAACTCTCAGTTTAGAGGGCGGTGTGTTAAATTGGTAGAAAGTTGGGCTATATGTCCTTTTACACCACTCATCTTCCCTAATTTTCCCCAAAATCTTCACATAATCACCATAACCCTCATGTTATCACAGCTTTTGATTTACAGCTGGATTTATGAGGTTTTATTTATTACTAGTTTTCCCCAAAGTAAAAAAAAAATAAAATTTTGTTCATTACAAGGTTTGAAAATTTTTTGTCTGCATGAAATATCTATGGGCAAGCTTGACTATAAAAAGGAGATAAGATTTCACTTAACTTTTTTGAATTATATTTGAAACCTTTGGGATTACTTACTGTTTCATACTTTAGATGTCTAACTCAGCTACTGGCATTTGTCATTTAGTATTGTACAGGTATTTTAGGGTTCAAATTTTAGATTCTTATAAGCACCTAAATAACCAAAAGTAGACACCATCTGTGTTCCCATTGTCACCATCCATGAGAACAAGGGCCAGAAAGAATCTACTGCAAAGTAGAACAGAGATTAATTGCCGTGAAGCGGAAAACAGTTATGAAGTTAGAGACGATACATTTTTACAGTAAATTTTTAATTTGCAAGCTATATTTTTAGTGTAAATGATTGCTATTTTCAAAATAGGATATGCATTAAATAAAAGTTTGAATACACAGCTGCAGAATTAACATAAAAATCTGGGAAACAGATTTAACATTGCCTCAGAAAACACATTTTTCTTTTGAGTATGTTTGTGTATAGACATACAAGGCACAAAAAAGAGCATATTTTGCTAAACATTCACTGTAACCATGTTGACCATGCTGTTGAAATATTGTCACTTTTTTTTTTTAATTTTATATCAAATTTAAGTTCATAAATGGTCTCTAAAGTATTAGCAAAATTCTTATAGATGTTTTGATAAATGATTACTTTTTTATTCTAGATTTTTATGGAGTCAAACAGTTCAATAGATGGTGCAAAACCAGCTCTGAAACATGCCTTACTTTGATGTTATTTAAGCATGATCCTGACGTTAAGAAAGTTCTTTAAATATTGTGCTAAGTTGAAGTCAAATTGAAAAGCTACGCAAGACTCATGTAACAAAGACCAGGGGAAAAAATACATATAAAGGTTATTTAAAAAGTTTAAATATTTAAAAAATATTGGGATTTTTTATCCCAATCAGAGCAGGATTTATTCTGGTTGCTTTCAGCCTGTATCCCAGGTGACTGACAGGCAGCTGCTACCAGAGAAGCATAAAGAACATCATCTAGGCTAGATTTTTCATAAGAGAGGGCATCAAAGTGGGGCTATCTGTTCAAATGATGATCCAGAGCCAGAAAACAGTGTAATTGTCTTCTTAAAGTCCTAAATAAAGACCACTGTTAGAGCAGGTTCTAACAAAAATAAATTTGGCTTTATTTTTGTCACATTGTAAAACCTGTGTCTCCTCTACTTAAAAAGATGCTAAAAAAAATTGGCTATCCCTTTGATCCAATACTTAAGGCTCACGGTGTTTTTAATCATCTCTTTCCAGCCTATATACCTGGTTAGCAACCAGCTCTCCTTCACTTCCTGTCATACCCAATAACATTCACTTCTTTTCAGCTGCCATGGGCAACTTTTAAGGCTCTTTTTGTCACTGCTTCTTGTCAGAAGTGTAATGGTTTATGCCCAGAGAGTGCTTTTCTCCTAGGACATGCTGCCTGAGAATATTAGCACCCGAAATAGTCCTTGAAGATTTTAAGAAGACGTATTCCTGTTCCATAGATTCCTAAGCTTATTTTTGGGTTGCTGGTTCAGGTGAAGAGTTGCTTGCAAATACTGTCCAATAGACATTAATCGCTTCCAGAGAAACAGCAATAACTAAAATATATTTGCTCTATGTACTCACACTTTTCATAATGGATAAGCTTAAGGAAAAAAAAAAAAACAAACAAGATTTATTCCAGCAAACCATTATTTTGGCTACTATATTCAGGAAAATAAACTACAGAAAAAATAAAGCAAAATCAGTTTAAGAGCAAATCTGACCCCAAGTTCTAGCTTGTCACTTAGGATCTCTGACACCTATCACAACAATACAGGCTGACAGGAGGACTGAGATGCTCTTCGTTTCCAGAATACTGCCTCTCAGAGCATGCCTCAGTCTTGATTTTCTGTTTATATAGAGCTTTTACCGAAAGTTAGTGGATATGACATGAAAAGCACATCGTGACTACCCTCCATTTCCTTCCTATCTATAGGAACCTGTACATCAGCAACTTTAATTGGCTCTTTTGAGAGCATGAGAAATGAATGGAATTTCCTTTAGGCTTGTGTAAGAAGATAGTGTTACTTCTGAAGTATAATACTTCTCTTTTTTTCCATCCTTCTTTATCTTTTTATCAGGAAATCAGTGCAGTACATCTCTACTCCACTAAAGATCTCCCGAGACTTGCATTTTGCAAATCCCATAACAAAATGTTTTCCGTAAAGACCACGTATGACCAATTAATAGAGCAGATGTTGGGACTGAGGCACAGGTGCAGCTCTCCTCCTACACAGAAACACACAAGTCCAAGCGTACAGGCACCCCTCCGCAGTGCCTGCTTCCAGTGGTACCATGTCACTGCACGTCGCCCCTGTCTTTTTGTACCCAGTCTATCAAATTCTGCAGCTCTCACTTGTACGTCAGCAGCTTCATTGAAATACACCATAGCATATCAGGAAGACTTTTATTTATTGTCCCATCAAAACAGTAGTATGTCCTTTCCAGTGCCCCCCCAAATATTGGATAAATGGTGCCCCAAATACTGGATTAATGGTGATGGTCAGCAGAGGTAAGCAGACTCAGCAAGGCGATCTAACCTTGGGTCAGAAATTTGGCTGTTGGTATTTCTCAGGGACTTTTCCCTGTTCCCTCTCTTTCCTATGGAGAGATCTTACTCCTTTGGAGACAGATCAGGAAGAGTGCCAGTGCTCAGCAGCTCTCAGAGGGGACAACTTGTGACATCTCTAACATCCCTTTCTTTTAAGGTTGGAAAAGGATCCAGCTGCCCCCATGAAAGCCCCCCATGGGCAAAGGCCAATGCAGAAAGCAGTGTTTCATGTCACATCTCTCACATCCTAGGCAGCAAACTGCCCTTTCAGCAAAGCAGTTAAACACGTGCTTACATCCTATTGACTTTCCAGCACTTAAACATATGCTTAACAGCTTGGCTGAATTGGGGTAGACTTAAGCAAATGATTAAGTGCTTTTCTGTATCAGGTGTCAATGGAAGGGGAATATCTGCCTGCTCTGCTTTTAATCTTTGGTTTTACTGTTCAGGAGTTTACCCAGACAATTTTGAGTCAAGCAACGTCTCTTTGAAATACTGTATCCTCTTACAGGTGTATGTATATTTTTGTCTGGTTAACCAGCATGAGGTATAGTGCACAAGACAGACTGCTTCTCGCTTTCCTCCTCCTAGCACATTTCTCAGGTCGCTTCCATTGAGTTACTTTTTTATATATCGATTCTGGAAGAAAGTATTGACTGCTTGTTTCAATACTGCCCAGCATAGCTAGATGTAGCAATTTAGCTCTCTTAAGGCAGAAATGAGCAAACTCCCACTGAGACAGACATCCATTGATTAACATCAAATACTCACAGCCTTTAATGTCATTCTGTACCTAGACTCCTATATTATTAGCCAGTGTCTGGTTCAGAAAACACAGGGATATAAATCCAATTCCATTTTTACCCCCTCCCAAGAGAAGGAGATTCAGAGATACAACACAATCCACCTGAAGCATAAATCTGCAGCTGAAGCTTAGATGCACAGTATCAGACAACAATCTTCTAGTGCGAGTTGTTGAATTGCTTTCCATGGGTGTCTCTCTCATTTTCTCCATCACGATGCAAACGGCTGACTATTGGGTAATACAGCCTTCTTTTTATGTCTGAATAAAAGCTTCATACTCTGTGCTTTATCTCCTGGTGCGTATGGCAATAAGAGCATTTCTTTTCATGAGCTAACCCACCAATGTTACTGGAGTGCCTTCAAGAAGGGGCTAGCTTTTGATATTTTTTAGAACAGTGTGAGACAGTTTGGCTATTCTGGTTTGATCTGCACCAATTTACCACTATTAATCAGCCAGGAAAGCCACTAATGAACTAGTGGCAAATTCCATAGCTCTAAAGCAGGTATTGCATAGCAGGGTTTCCGCTGTTTGTTAGTGAAATACCACTGCATGTTTCTAAATAACAAAGATTTTCATTGTGGCTGAGAGTTGATTTTCTTTGTTCCTTATACAATGTTTGATTAATGGGACCTTTCCTGAACAGTGTCTCTCTGCGGCCTTTGCCAATATAAGATCTACTTTTCCAGAAAGGACCTATACACCTGGGATTATTTTTACCATGAAAGTCTTGGCGGCTTCAAGTTTCACATGGCTTGTACTCAGGCAAGGAGCTACAGCTGGTAGCCTGTGAGGCTGAGCTGTATTAGCCTTAAAAACTGTGGGAACCCTTTCTGTGCGTGTATTTTTTTCAAGGCCAAGAGTCAACACAACGAATAAGAATGTAGCTTTGAACACTTTTTGAAAGGCTTGGGTTTAGTCCATTCTCTCCCCTTGGGGGTGACATGATTGCACTATATAAATGCTTCGTAGGAGTAAACATCATGGAGACAAAAGAGCTAACTGAATTAAGCTTGCCATGAATTAAAATAGGCTGGAAATTGAAGAGGCTTTTACTACCTAAGGGAGACGTCTTGGAGTAGCCTTGTAGATGGAATAACACTGATTAGATTTCTCATAAACTTTGTCAGAGGTTGATGCTTCTATGAAAAGGGCAATATAAAATGAGTGCTGGTATTCTGGAGAAACAGTTCTTGATGGCTCAGGAAACCGTTGCTGTGAGCTTCATGTCCAACATATATGGTATTGAAGTCGTACTCGGGCAGTATAGCTTGCAATTGTTGGTTACAGAGGCAGTTGAAATATCTATAATTGATTAATAGATGCTGAGTTGTCAGGCACTATATTTAAATTATATATATTTATATGAAATATGTATATATAAAAAATACTCACTGTATACCTATACTGTTACATCGCAATCTCATACCTCACTGCATACAGGCACAGAAGTTTTGCCTGGATGCAGTAAAGGAAAAAATCTAGGTTCACAGCTTCGTACTCACAAGTGATAGCAGGCTTTGTAACTGCACAAGTCAGAGGAAGGGGAGAGCCAGTGGGGAGGAGTGGTCCAAGAGGCTGGGTGTGACTCCTGCAGCATGGGAAATGATGTGTGTAATGAGTAATGACCACTAAGTCTGCTCACCTCTGGCTAGTTATCCAGCCTCCTGATGGTCTAGAGAGCCCATCATAATGAACACATATAAAGATTCCTCTGGACCAGCATTGTAGAAAGAATATGCAGTATGTAGTGTATGGTGGAAAACTGCTCCTGGGGTGGTTGGAGCCAGCCTAGATGCCTACAAGGATGTGAGGTATTCCTCCTGCTGCTCTTGTGCCACAACTGAGTAAATGAAAGCACTCTGCATCATACATCTCATCTCAGCTGCTGGCTTCCCAATCCAATTTTGCTTTTCATAATGCTAAATAGGCTGGACTGCTTAATTGACATGTAACCCCACACAGTCAAAAAGTTTAATAGAGCAATGGATCTAGGCAAATTTAGCCCCTAGGTTGCTAATTTGATTCAATATCATTTTGTCATTAACTCCTTTGAGTTTTATGGATTTAAATAATTTCTTTTCTTCTCCAAATGTGAGTAGTACAGAGACTTTAGTATTACATATTTGACTAATTTATTAATCAGCATGGCTGGATTTCAGCTGAATATCAGCTGAGAGCAAAAAAGCATAAACCAATCTCAGAAAATCTGTTTACTTTGCGGGGGACAAAATGTGGCAGACCTTCTATGAGGAAGATTTCAAGTGACATCAATTGAAGAAATACTTTCCTGACAAGAGTATTTGCAGAGAACTCTAGCATGTAGTCATGTGTGCAGTGCAATCTTTCTTTACGAGCAGATAACGTGCGTGGATTCTGGCCAGAGACAGGCCTGGAAAGAGTTAACGCTCCCCTTAACTGGGGGGAAGTCCACAGCTGTATCCCCTAAGCATAAGGATTTCCAGCCTCTGGGCTGACCCAGCTGTCAAGAATTAAGTAGTTCCTCAGCACTCTGTAAAAGGGAGGTACGCCAAGGGGTCGGTTTGGCTGCTGTTAGGGGTTAGCTGCTTCGTGAGGGACAGCAAGGGAAAATATGAGTTAAAAGCACCCTCCTTTCCTTGCTTTTTTCCCCTCCCTTTATTAGATTCAATCTTCGTGCAAAGTTCTTTCAGATTTTCCTTTTAAGCTTCTATATATGGGCCGATAGGGTGTATGTCTCACTTAGCCTGTTAGCAGTATTAAGCAAGTCTTGCTTCTTTTAAGCAGTAAAAGGTTGCCAGCCAAGGTTGTCCTCTTAAAACCTGGGGAAGTTAGTCTCAGGTTTATCTCTGGTGACTGTGAGCTGTCATGAAACATCATGCTATTAAGGTGGTATAAAATTGAGTGCTTTTTCTATCAAGTAACGTTACTCTTCTTTAGGTCTAAAACGTGTCAGGCATAATTTTCTAAAACTTGATTAGAGAGAAAGCTGCTGCTCTATTATGCAGTGTACCATTAGAGGCAGTAAGTTACCTAAGAAACTACAAGAAAGGCTGAAGAGGGGGAGAGCTCGGTAGTCATTTGAAAGATTAAATTTGTCTGATGAATTAAAAGCAGCTCTTGGGCTCCATGGAGAGGTTATATGTAAGTCTCTAACAAACTTCAGCGGCACAGAATTTATTGTGATTTGGTCAAGGGTATTTTGAAAAACAGCGTTAGAAAGTAGTCCTGTTCTTTTTGTGCTCTGGCATTATTTGGTTGTGGGGCTTGTATCGTGCTACCTGAACAAATATTTAGCTGTGCTGAGTCTGGGTCTTCCCAAATGTGCAATCACAGAACTCAGTAGTTATGAAAGTAAGGACTTGTTTATTGGGGGTAACAGATTTGTATCAACTAGGTGAGTTTAATTACTTTAAAAGAAGTAGTGGGCAGCCATATGCTGGGAATAGTAAAGATACCCTCAAGCAACTCTGTTTACACAAGTCTTTTTCCCAGAACTGTTGTTCTGTCAGGGTTGGTGTTTTTGTGGGTTTTTTCATCACAATAAGAAGCACACCTCTTGTGCTTGTTTTGAGACCAAACTTTTACTTAGGGGCGAAAGAGAATGTCTGTGTCCCTCCCCTCCCCCCCCCCCCCCCCCCATATGCCCCGATGTTTTATTGCTTGATGTCTATATTAACTTTTCTATTATATGTGTCTAGATGAACATGAGAAGTTTTTCTTGGATTCAGTGTTTTTTCTGCTTTATCCTGGGCAACACAGGTATAATCCTGCAGCTGTAGCCTCACTTTCTTTTGCTGGGTAAATGTTTGATACCAGAATTCCATATTGATTGTACAGCAGGTTCAGGAGGAAAACAGCATCTTACAGAATGCTTTTTACAAGCATCTTGAATAAGCGGCCAAAAGGGGCAAGGGAATCTGTGCAAACCACCAAAGTTACTAAGCCACTGATGTATGGAAAGCGGGTCCTCCTTGCAAGCCCACGTGAGAGCTGCTAGTTGACTAGGAACCCTCACAGCTGCTTGTAGCCGGTCCTTGTTCATATGAACGTCCTGTTATTGAACTTGGTAAAACAAGGTACAGCAAGGTATGGCAATATTTCCAGAGGACAGAATTTATTAATGAAAGTCAGGCAGCACTTGTCTCTCTTGCTTACGATGATTCAATTTTATTATTTTTTTTCTTTACTGAGATTCATCCTTCCATGCTTTAAGGATATAATAAAACAGGTTTGGTGGTTTGTTTTTTTTCTTATTTTTTTCGAAGTTTCTTTATAAGGTGTGAAGAGGCCTTTTATTGAAAAGACCCTCAGAGCACCTCACAAAGCCACAGGACCTAGTTTTAGAAGGCCAGACTAAGACTGTATTCCACATTACTACTCTGTAAGTTGTAACAGGCACCAGTGTCTCAGAACCATATGTGCTGGAAGGGCCAGCAGGCTTTACTGGACTACTCGCGTTAAATGTTGGGTCTACTATAGCTGTTACTTACCAGCTTTAATTGCCATGTTTTGCACTTTTAATTAGTAAAGAATGACAATTTCTTTCTTCACCACAGGACAATGAAATATATTTTATAAGGCAAACAGCAGCTGCAGGGTATGGGCATGGTTATTATAAAATAATCATACCCGCAGGGATCAGGGAGGCATTTGGTTCTGCCTCGTGCCTCATAAGAACCTTAGGGTGCAATTGCTGTGCTATGGTAGCCTCCCTGTCATTTTATATTATTTAAGGAATTCCACTACATTGTCTTCAAGCTCTGCCTTGCGGTTATTGTAAAGAAACTCAAATATCTGCCATACTCTGACTGCATCAGCAGTTCATCTCCTATTTCAGTTTACTGCTGCCATCAAAATAACATGGGAATGTTGTCCAAGATGCAGGAGGGGAAAAGATTATATAGTCGTGTAATTTAATGCCCACATCCTGCTAGGAGGGCAGTTCTGCATTTCAAGAGGCACGTAAATTTAGCAGATCATAGACTAGTTTATTAGCACCTTAATCTGAAAGACTGTCAGTTGTCTGATTCACCCATCTTACACAGTGACTGCAGTGCTCCCTTCTCGTATTGCATTATAATCTCACCACTTGAATTTCACAGACCACTGTGCTTTACCTGGTTAAGCGTAGGCAGTAATTTGTTTACTTTAACTTGTATTTGAGCAGTATGTCTGTTCAAGAAAGACTTTGTCTTCATTTGAACTTAATCAAGTGAGTCTTTTTTGGCCATGATATCTTGTTCCAAAGGTAAATCTTCACAGTGGTCAAGTTTTTTGACTTCTAGCCAACTAAATATTGCTATCTCCATCTTCTAGCACTGTAAAGCCTTTTCTTTGCATTCACAAAGCCTTTGTAATGAGTCTACTCTTCAGTCATCTTTTGAAAACTCTAATTAGATGGAGCCCACTGCTTTTGCTTTTCCCTGCTTCCCCACCTTGAATCACTTTGTTGTTCTTTTCATGTCTTTGTCCTTAGACCTATTATTCTCATCTCAAGTTAATTATTTCATTTTGATTTTATAGCATCTGTCAAACACTCTAGGCATTTTCCATAAATTAAATCTGCAAGCTTCAACCAAAAGCTTAGCATAAACAATGTAGAACAATCCCATCAAATAATCATCATGCTCAAAACTGCATATCACTGTTTCTTGCCTCAATATCTCAGCTAGCATAATGGAGCTTATGTTAATGGCCATTTTTCTCTACATGTGGTAAAGAAAAGGAAAAATAATGTGAATAAAAGCCCTTCCTTGTATTGTGCTGATCCTTCCGAAGTTTGGGAGTCTTCCTATTGACTTCAGACATCTCTATATTAGATAAAACCTTTACAAACCTATTTGAGAGTAAAATTTTAACTATTAGTGGTGAAGCTGGGGTTTTGTGGAATAAGGAGTGTCTTAGAAGTTGTATTGTGTATCTGTCTATAAAGGCGATGAAGTAGTGACAACACAAACTTCATATTATGACACAAATTTGCCTTAACCCTGTCAAATAATTATTTAGGAAAATACTTACCCCATAATGAATTTAGTGGATTTCTGTGTGTTGGTAGATGATTCAGAACTAGAAAATCTGTCTGAATTAAATAAAGAAGTGCTTAATAAATGGTCTGACCATTTCGTGTATCTTAGTATTTCTGAGTTATTGCAAATCTTATTTAAGTTTTAATAAGGCAGGGTATGATTATGTATAACCTTTAGTATGGTAGTCAACACTAGGGGATTTGAACACTTCTCAGATGTTGTTGGTGGCTGTTGTACTCAAAGAGGAAACAGCAGAACATTATTCGGATTTCATAGGACCTGAGGTCATTAACAAAGAAATTACAGCACTGACAGGAACAGAACTTCTGGGTCATCAAGTCCACTCTGCTGCTATTAGAGCAGCATCAGCATAAAACCCTCTCCGCAGACTCACCAAACTCCATCTTCAACTCTTTTGCTGCGTTATAAAACTTCATGTCTCTAGTGACTGAAACATCTTTCTGCCAAAGCTTTTCTGTGCAGTTTACTGCTGCTTGCTCTTATACCAGCTTTGTACTTAAGCACTGATAGCTCTGCTGTTGACCAGGTTGATTCCTCTGATACGTTTATAGACCACAATTTTAGCTGTTAGTTTTCAAAAAAAATACACAAGCTGAGCTTCCTTCAGCTTCCTTGGAAGACAGGTTCTTGGAAGTCATTTCCTAGTCATGCAAAAACCTTTCTGCATACTTTTTTTCCATTAATCAATCTTTGTTGAACATGGATGATGCAGCAGAGTGAGTTGTACCTATACTTCCTACTTTACACAATGCAATTTATACTTCCCACTTCTACTGGAATCACTGAGACTAACACATCCCCAAAACATTTACCTTTTCCATTAAAATGTAGCATTAAGTGGTTCCCAGTTACTGTAAGACCTATTTAAAATACACAGGATCTACTCTTCATGTTCCAGCTTGGAAAACTTTAGCTTATAATGATGAGTAATATTAGTCCTTAAGCATGTGAGTTTGTGACTTGTTTATTTTCACATGTGAATAGTATAATATAGCTTGGAATAAGACCTTGAGCTCCATAACTTACATCTTGTACTACGATCACAAGACTCATCTTCCACTTACTGCAATCTATAAATGAGATATTTCGCCTGAAGTCAAGAAAATTTTACATCTGAAAGGATAGCCAGCCAGAAGGACTCCATTTCTTAAATAGTAAAAGTCATTCTGTATTATCATTCTCATATTGCAAATATATATTATGTAAACTTATTAGGGAATGGATTTTGCCCCAAAAGAAATGTTCACTACAGAGAAATGACAACAAACTAAAATAAACCCCAAAGCTAAGTAAGAAAGTAGGTTTTAATTTTCAGAAGATTTATTTTTATGCTGTTTACACTAGCATTTAGTCCAGTTTGATTTGATTCATTAAGTACTTTGTAGTTGCTTCCTGTCACATTTTAAGCCATGTTTTACACATTAAAGTAATGAACTTTCAGTGGTAGATAATAATAGATTACAGCTAAGATCTGAGACTCATTTGTGGTACAGAGACTACCATTAAAATGCAGATCTGAGCATAGAGCTTTTATTTACTTTCCCCAAACTAAAGTAGTCCTTTTCTTGGTTGGGTGGAGGGGATAAAATAAAAGGAATAAACAGCTGAAGATACTAATTTTCAAAACAAGAGATTCTTTGGAAAAAATGCATTAAATTATTAGATGTCCTTTTTTGAAAATGAGGGGAATATACCTATTTCTGACATCTTTATCCATAAATTATTGCCTAAATTGAGATATTTTAGGTCCTATTTCATCCACGGCTGATTTGTTACATTGCCTTGAACAAATCCTTTAACTCTCGAGATCTATTTACCCATTACTTGTCTTTCCTTAGAGAAGAGCCTCTGCAGAGATTAGCATAGGAGAGCCTTGATCTGTATTGAATGCTCCAGCATCTACTAAAAAATAAATACATTGGGAAAGGAATGAATACTTTGCCTTCTGAAGGAAAGCAAAGCTCCTGAAATATGAGGTGAGAAGAGCCTTCAGAAAAAAAGTGCTGCAAAAGGGTCTGCAGAAATCATGCGTTTGTTTTCTTTTAAAGAAAAGAATACATTTAAATAATTGCTTCCATCTCCAAGGATTGTGTGTTACTGCCGACCTTTCTGGGTAAGTCACCTGCCTCTGAAGTGCAGCCATCTGTTTAAGATTGTGTTGCAACATTAAACTATAAAGTAGGGAAGGAAATCAAGTAAAACAGCAACTTCAGCTGAAACAGTGGAAAAATAGAAGTAAGCAGAATTAGCTAAGGCCTTGGAATTTTAGTCTGTTTACCACGGTATGTAGTAAAGTTCTTATTTAAAAAGAGTAGTTAAAAGGTGAAGAAAGATCTCAGCTTTTATGCTATGTCTCTGTGTCAGATGGTCCAATTACTACCCTATTGTGAATAATCTCTAGAGGTTGCTGTAGACCTACTTATATTTATTCCTTTAAGTGCCTTAGGAGTTCCTCTGAACATCGCACCCTGGCTGGTGAAGGAGCAGAGCCCTTCTCCTCTGCTTCCTTCCCTGCCATGTTTTTGGCCAGCATTGTAAGCAGCTCTGTGTGGCTTCTTCACTCAAACACAACAACGCACCAGGTATATCTCATGTTTCACTACAAAGGGAAATGGAAGATCTAATTAGGACATTGAATGAGACTCGGGAGACTTGGTTAAACTGGTGTGTGACTTTGGCAAGTCCTTCAGTCTCTCTGTGCCTTGGTTTCTAAACTGTAAGATGCAGTATTATCTGTCTCCTCATTGGGGAATTTGAAGCCTAGGGTACAGTGTGTGGCTATCACTGAATAGTAAAACACCATGGTCCAGAGCATTTGGTTGATAGAGTTTAGTATGTCCCACTGCACCCTGAACTCTGAAGATGATGAAAATGAAAAGTTCCACTCTGTAAATTTTGCTCTTGTGTTAATAAAGTAATTTGTTTGCCTGTTGCAAGGCAGATCTTTCTCCCCTCTGAGGTTTCCAAGGCAGAACTTCCATTTCCTTGGGCTGGTCTGCAGTAAAAAGAATTGCTGTTCATCTGACAATTTGTTTCCAACTGCTGCAAGCATGTCATTAAAAGGATCTTCCTAACCCACACATCACTTTTGTTGACATCTGTCATACAGCTTAGATCATATGTATCTTTTTCTCCCCTATGAGAAAAAGCCATACTGTAAACATTCTTTCATTACTTCTAGTCTCATGTCAAAAGGAATCACATACTTATTTTTGGCCTGTCCAGCTTCCCCTACTAATGGTAACCAGAGATCTACAAACCCACTCCCTGATTATCCTTTCTTTGCATCTCTTTCCTGGTTACTGACAAGCTTCAGAAAGACAGATGTAGACTTTGCATGAAATCAGCTCTACATATTGCTAACAGATTGCTGGACAACCCGATAATGAAGCCAGTTAGCTCTTATCACTCTATTTCTGTTCTTTGTTCGCGCTGATAGATGGGACTCTTTTACACTGTCCCTAGCTAAGCTCTTCAAACTGTTGCTGTTATTTATTCTTACTCCTTTTTCTCTTCCGGTCTTTTTCTTGCAAACTCTCTATTTATGTAACTAATTACACTGTTGCCTTCTTTTGGTTGCCCTCACCTTTGGTGCTGTGTCTATGCTGCAAATAGCAATTTCTGTTTTCCACTTTTACGTGAGCACTTTCATGTTAACAACTAAAATCTGGCATCACGCTTGAGTGTAATTCAGATGTCAGTTTGGATTGAAGCCATACCTTGGAGGATGTGCATTTGAACTGGCAGGGAGTAAGCGACTGATAATGAAAATAAGCATTTATTTTGTCAGAACCTCAAGCAGATCATTTATTGGACAGCATATTCTAATGAGTGCCACCCCCACCTACCAGATATGCCATTGGGGATTAGGCCACATCCCTAAGAAGTGTATTGTTTGATACCCAAAGCAACCTGAAGGAGGGAAAGAAAGGGAAGATTGCCATCTTTAATCAACAAGATAGTGGGTCACAGACCTATGGCACCTGTATTAAAATGCCAGGCTTAGTTTGTGCTCCAAGTCATATTAAGTCAACATTAGCTATTTAGCTAGACTGCATCCTCCACTTCACTTTTTGGCTGTGCTTGTCTTTATATGCATAATGTAATTGGTAGAATGTCATGATCTGATTGAGAGATGTGGGCTACATGTTGTCATAACCTTAGAAATCCTTGGCCCTCAGGGTTACTGCTGGCTTGTCATTTCCATATTCCTCAGCAGCATAAACATATATTTTCCTAAAGCTCCAAATGTGGAGGCAGCCTTGTCTTCAGTTCGTATGCATAGCTGGGGTTTGCACAGGTTTTCTATCAGAACATTTAAACTTTGTATATATAGGCAGACACTAAAAAATAAAGTGTTATTATCCTTTTTCTTGCCTCAACTTACACATTGTTTTTGAATATTATTTGGACAAATGTTAGACCCTTTAGAGGAATTCAGGATTTTCCCCTTTCTTTTTTCTCACTTCCAGAATATGGCATTAGTTCCTGCTGCCATTTTTCATGGTCTCTTCTTCTCCTCACTGTGATAACTCCAAAGGTATATTGTCCTTTAAAATTACTTTTCCCCTCTGGCAGAGGCTTGGTGATCATCTTTTGTAGGTGTGAAAATCCCCCATCCAGTGACCAGCTGAACATCCTTATTCCTCCTAGTACTGTCCAGCTATGGGAAGGACTTGATCCTAGATGGTTTTTTTCTGTCATATATAATATTATCAAGTTATAATGATTCTCCACTTTTGGCCTTCTCTCTATAACTTTCAGAGACAAAGCCTGACTTGGAATTAAAGGAAAAAAATAATCTCAATTAATTTAGAATTTAAAAATAAATGAGTGTGTTGTTGCCAAGTAGAATTCAGAATCAATACATAAAATATATCTTATTAAATATGAAACAGAAATAACAATGAAACTTCACTTAGACCATAATAAAATGTAAGAATGATAATTCTTTAGTGTTTACTAAGAAGTTGTTGGGTTTTTTTTTTTCATGATTCTGGTTCTTACTGTAAATTGTGAATGTCAGGAAACTAATGAGAACAGGGTCATAATTTTCATTATATTCTGTGTTGGATATATGCAAACTTAGCTCTAAGTTAAGTAAGTAAGTTTGAAGCAATAGGTGGTGTTGTAACTGATTGCCCAAGAGCTCAGTTTTATTCTTAAATTTTCCAGTTTTTCATAAAAATCTGTAAGTCTTCCAGTGAAATCAGAGAGAAATTCAAGCCAGGATTGAAACTTTGGAAGCACGTTATGGTTATTCTTATTTTGTATTTCAGTAATACCAAGGCATAAGATGCAAATTAGGTTAGATGTTCACATCGTTCCATACACTGGGGTAGTCAAACATCCTCTGGAATCCTGTCGGAGTTCCCAGTTGTGGAATTCTTCAGCTTGTCATCCATGGCAAATAAAGCATCCTGTTCCCTGATTTTGCTCAAACATACAGCGTGCTACAGCAAGGTGCTGTGCCATGACTTTTCCAAGAACAAGAGAAATGAAAATGAGGGAAAGAAAACAAAAACTGAGGAGAATATTAACTTTGATTAGAAGGAATTAATGTCTTCAGGAAAAAAAAAAAAAAAAGACGTGAGAACGTCATGAAGAACTGAATTTTAAAATTGTAGTATTACCAAATGTCCTCTAATGAAATATGTCAGCCACACCAGGCTGATCATCTTGTTTTTACATTGGATCCACCCTCCAACCTCTTAATCAAATTTGCATGTTTAGATTGGAAGCATTTTGAGACAGACTCCAATCTCTACTTGCCTGTGAGGCACCTAATACACTTCAGGCACCCAGTAAAAACAATAACACTGAGATTCAATATCCTTCTCTTTGTATTTCCAGAAACATGTGAGCCAGAATTAGAAATCTGAGCCTATCAAAATTTATAGGGTGACGTTTGGATAAGGATTTTTGAACGCTTTACTAAATAATTCCATTAAGTAACAGACTATTCTGACTGAAATCTCATTCAGTCAATATTGTAATTAATAACACCTGGTCAAAAAAAGTAGTAAGTTCTGTTCCTAAGCTGATTTTGTTTGGGTTTGCATATTTTGATGATGATTATACAGATATTTTAATTTATACAGATATTTTAATTATTTCCAGGTATTACCATTACTTACCAAATGCTGTACATCCATAACGCATTCATATATTTCCATAATGCATACATATATTTTTCATACAATCTAAAAAAAAGAAGCAGCGAAAGAAAACCAGAAACATTATTTTGCCGAGATAAAAATATGTGAACAGAATACTGTCTGCAGTTACAATATCTGTTTTTCAAAAGGTTTTAGGAGAACTAGAGAAGTAGAGGTGGGTGAAAGGACGATCAAAGGTTTGGAAGAGCTTTCGAAAAAAGATTAAATAGACTAGGATTCTTCAGTTTGGAAGAGCTTTCGAATAAAGATTAAATAGACTAGGATCCTTCAGTTTGGAAAAGAAATCAGTGAAGGGGGATATGACAGAGGTCTATTAAATCCCAGCCAGCATGGAGAAGTGACTGGAAAATTATTCCTTACTGTCTCTTCTAATACAAGAACTAACTGGCCTCAAGTAATGGCAGGGTCAAAACAGCAAAAGGCCATGTGGTACAGAGAGGTTTCACCATAGGATACTTTGGACATTAAAATTTTACATCGTTTTAAAAAGTCATGTAGACACATTACTGGAAGAAATCTCTATTTTTGTATTATTTAAACACAGAAATATTTCCTTTAGCTCAGAAAGTCCAAAAACTGCATAAAATGCTGAATGCCAAAAGATTGTATCACAGAGATCTCACTGTGTATTTACCCTGCAAAGGCATTTCTGCCTTTGGCCACTGTGGCGGTGGGCAGGACAGTGGCCTCAGGGGGTGGTACGGCAGGTGTGAGAGACTGCTGCAGTGACAGTCACCGACTCCTGCCCCTCTCACTTAAACTAGCGTCGTGCAACTGAGTAAGTGCAACTGCAAAGAGTTAAAGCCTGTGTGAGAGGAAGCATGAGCCTCATAACAGATTAAATCTGCAGAAGAGTATATCTCCACAATGTTGTCCATGTAAGTTAATGACCTCCATCATTACGGGCGACATGAAAAGTATAGTAGGGAAGGTCTCTGCTTATGAGTGGTATCGGGTTTTATATATAAGATAAATGTGTGTCAGTTCATTATAATCTGTCTAAATGAAACTCTGCATTGACCAATAGTTTTATTTTCTGCAGTGATCCTCTTCACTGGTGCATATGTTAAAAAATTGGATTAGATGATCCTTGCTTCACATTTATCTTTCTGTGCATTTTATGGTTATAACAGTCAAGGGCAATAGCACCAGGGATTGTGTAATACTTTGAGGAAGCAGCGAGAAAAGTCGAAAACATGTTAGGGTTTGGACCGGAGCTCCTGCAGAGAGCAATGACTAAGATCCCATAAATATTTCCTCTTGGTCCTACAGCTGCAGAAATTAGTAAGGTTTTCCCCACCCATTTGTTTTAAGCCTTCACAGTGCCATCCCTTCTCCATGAACTGTATTTAAAATGTAAATAAAAAGAAGGCTTTTAGGAGATTTAACTATTTCCCTTGGTAGTTAAATTATTCAATTATAACTAAAGCTATTAAAATACAGTTAATTAAAATGGTTAGATTGTTTTCCTTTGCACTGATCACAGCATTGCCCTACTTCTCCCTCTAGCTGTTTAATTCCTATTAAAAATGATAATGCTTTGCTTTATTCATAAATGCAGTAACCTTACATACATTCTTCAAGTGATCTCTTTGGTACAAACTGTGCTGGTTTTCTTCTTTTATAGCAGTGAAGTGGAAATTCTGCTGTAGTCTTTGGAGGTTTAATCAGAAGTAAGAGGACTCAGAATTCAAACATAAGCATTACCAAGTCACAAGAAATAGCCCAGCTTCCAGTAAAAAGCTTTGGGTTTATTCTGATGCACTATAATGTCATTAGGGACAGTAGGAAAACCCTGGAGGTTAATAAAAGGTAGAACCTAAACAAAGGTTTCATAACACAATATATAAAATTTCCAGATGTACACTTTTAAATATTTTATCTGAATAGTTTCACAACACTCTTTTGGGAATAGTAATCCGGCTGAAGTGCAGAGGGTTAAGTGCTTTAAACAATATAAAAGATGCCAAGGCAAGTTCATCTTTATCTTCACAGATAAGGAGACAAATCCACCCCTCTGGTTTTTGGCATTACAATTAGAACATTACAACCTTTCTTTCTCCCCCAGGGTCATAGAGACCTTTCTTGTAAGTCACTTGTTGTCTCCTTTGGGAGGCAAAGTTAAGTTATAGTGAAGTGAGGAGATCCTGATAGCCTCATACTCTCTCACTGAATAACAGGGGTTTCTAAGGTAAAGTCCAGAAGAAGCTCCTTTCAGTTGTTGGCATAGCTTTGTGTGGATTTGTGTAGTACAAGCCCCGTGTCTGTGGAGGCATGGAGGATGTTAGGCAGCTACCATAACAGTGACATTAAGTCAAGGTGAGTATGATGGGGCAGGAAGGTCAGACCGTGATGTATCGTTGGTCACCCAAGCACTGAGGATCTATACATGTAAGGCCATGTCCACAACACTGACCTTTTCCCTGCTTTGTTGGGGAAGGCTCACAGGGAAGGATATGGATATGTTTGTTAAAGAAGGAAGAGCCCTGAGTAATTTAGCATTGTTTCATCTCCACCGTGTCTGCACAGAGGGAGAGTGTACAGCTTGGGAACCAACCAGTTTGTACAATTTACAGTTGTAGGCCCTTGCTGAAATTCCAGCTCTGCAGGAGCAGATAGCAGAACTCCTTTGGATTTCAAATTGGCCACTCTTGCTTATTTTCATGTAATACCAGAAAGTTAGAAGACGCTTTCTTTTCCATGTTTCTCAAGGGCATTGAAGGCTTTAGATACTGCTACAACCCACAAGCCTAATAAACACCATTTGCCATAGGCAGGGCTGCCTGAAATAACAATGCTGTTGGGGAGCGATGCAACAATTCAGTCTGCCTCCTGCTGTGTGACAGAGAACATGTAAGGCACGGGGCAGTGGTAATGAGAGAGCTACAGGCTGCTCAGCATATGCATGAATCGGATGGGAGGGCTAAAAGGCTAATTGGAGGCTTCCTGATACAGCACATTGGGAGGAAAAGAGTGTAGATAATATAGTCAGTTTAGTTTCAGCCCTGAACAAACTTAGGGCCAGCTCAGTTTTTTAAGGTTGATAGAAATTCAGGGGTTCTTGCCGATTATTTTAGTTCTGTTATCTACCATAGGTATTGCTTAATTATGAACCATCGTTGACCATAACAGGCATGTAAGTGCAGAAACATGGTCTGTCTACAACAGCCTAGAGAACTGCAAGCAGGAGACTTGGCTAGAATTCAAAAACCTCTAGTACTTCAGCCCATGCTAAAATTGTAACTTTTTGCCTAAGAAAGAAATATTTGCTTTGTACAATCCTACCTGTCTTTCTGTTGTACGACTTTTTTTCAAACTAAGAGAGAGATCTCAGTGGAATATAGCAAGGATGGGTGCGTTTACTTAGCCTAACTCTCTATCTGTTTCCATAAGACAGATTTTCACACATCAAAATGCATCTGCCACTTGTATGAGGGTTTCAGACATTTTTCCTATTGTTTTCCAAGGGTTTGCATGTGTCTGAGTCTTTGGGGAGTCTTAAAAAACAATTGTCAGTGGGAGAGCTTCCAAGACTTACCCCAAGTGTCCTGATCCAGTATACAAGACATACAAATGCTGGGATTTTCTACCTTCTCAAATGAAAACCATTGCTGACAGCTTTAAAGGATGTATTTTTTTCCTAGCTGAAAATCAAATTTTCAGTAAAAGATAGTATAGGGTTTCATTCTCTGTAGCGTCACATTATACTAAATAGTTTTAACTAGGTACCTCCAGATCTGTTTTGGTTTTGTCCTGCTTGTAATTGAAAGTCCCAATCAAGGACTCCAAATTTGTCTAAGGGTTCAGGGCCTACTATCAAACAAACCGGTGATTCAGAAACATACTACAGAATATGGCTGTTCGCTTCTTCATTCGATGGAGCCTCCTACAGAGACAACATCTGCTTATTGACTTCTGACGAGGTGTGTGGATGGAAAAGTAGATACTGTTTCTAAAGTGGTTTTTTTATTCACACCATCTTTTTCTGAGAGACTTCAGGAGGAATTCCCTCTCCTTCCTTAGCTAGACCATTAAAGTATAAGTTGTTATCGGTGCTTAAGTTTTCTGTCGCCTGATTTAGTTAGTGTGACTAACGCAGCTGAGCCTGTGCTGGTGGAAATCCTTCATCCTACACATATGGCTAGTTTTTTCTTGTATTCAGTGTTCCATATCACATCTCCTTCACTAAAAGGAATAGCAGAAGCAATTTAAATATTATTTTTTCCAGACAAGAAATTATAATTGTTATGCTGAGTGTTTACCACAGAACTTTGTTTATGGACTTTTTATATGACTATGGTCTCATTTTTCAAGTAGGTATTTGGGTTGATGCAGTTCTTGAGAAATCAGTCTTGTACTGGTGGAAATCCATGTATTTAAAATAGTGAATTCCTTTTTTGTAGTAAGATTGCGCTCCTTTTAATAGTTCTCCGCTTGTTCTGTTATTACTGTTCTATGTCTGTTACTAGACATGGAGAAGAGTCTACATGGAATTCCAATAAGCAAGTTTTAGTTACTGCTTAAACGGCACAAGTAAATGAAGCCTAACTTTTCATGCAAAGCTTAGAAGTCCACAGCACTTCATTTGTGAAATGCAACATTAAAGTAAAAAAGACAGAGGCTGACTGATAAGATATGAAATAATAAAATTTTTAGACTAAGCCAAGTTTTAAACTTTGTGTTACATTCACACCTTCTGCGTTCTTTAAGCACCCCGCTACAGCCAGCCAGTCCTTTGCTGCTCTATTATCACACTGTCTCTTCTTATTCGTTCCATTTATGAATGAGAAAAATTTGCTCCACAATGAATTCTGCTGGTAATGCAGGTTAAATCACTAGCCAACGCAAAAGTCTAGCTAACTCATTTTGGAGTTATTGTTCCTTGATCAATTTGCTATTGACAGAGGGTAAAAGCAACACAGAGCTTAAAATTCTATCTTGAGATTGAGTCGATACTAATTATAATCTCATCCACAAATTTTATATTTGGGGCGGAAGCAGGAGATACCATAATATTGCGTAAAATATAAAACAATCCAAACTTGTATAAGATTTTCAAGCATTTCTCATGATGCAGGACATAATTCCTAGGATCCTGTCTATATCATTAGTTTTTGATGGTCCCAAATTAATCAGTTGGGGGTTTTTTTCAGATTTTTAAAATGCTGGTGGGAAGCTTTGCAGGTGCAGAATAACTGCTTCCTGGAGATGGCAATATTTTATTGCAGGTGACTGATTCCCTGTTACATTGGTGTTTTGTGGTAAAAACAATCAAAGTGAATCAATATAAAAAAAAAAGATCTTAAAATCTGGAACAGAGAACAGTTTTTCTCCAGTTGAAAGTACACGCGGTAAGAGCTCCAGTGTTAAGTTGCATGAAAGGAGAATAAAGATCAGAGAGCTCATTCAAATGTATGCTGCAACGACCGAGCACACCCTGCAACTCATCGTATTTAATTCTAGGAAGCATAAGGACTGCACATCAGTTATAACTGCAGCTTATCCTGACTGTTAGGATGCATTCATCCCATGTATGCTCTTTGACATCTGTCATATGGTTATGTAAAAGTTTCCGATGACATGCCTGACTGCTAATCTTGGATAAGGGTCAATTCCAGTCATCGTTCCATGCAGTGAGAGTAGGGTTGCTGTTCCCTTTGTGCATCGCCAAGCCTCGAATCATTAATGTATGCAGTGCCATCTTTCTCTTCTTGAACACTGCTCTGCTCTCTAATATCTTTTTTTTTTTTTTTTTTTGTCTTGTGTGGCATACATATTTATTTAACATCATTCTTCTATCATGTAGCTCTGTGACCTAGTTATTTGTATTACAAATCAAATAAAGTATGTGATAAGATACGCAAAGTGAATGAGCCTTTAGAAAGTCTTTACAAGTAAAATATCATGTCAAAATCTTAGAAAGTACCACTCAGTAATCATATAAAATTTTTCAAAATTCAGTATGTCATATAAAAGTTTGTGACACACCACTTGTGACATTCCAGATATTTTCATGAGTTCAAGTGATGCTCATGTTTCTGCTAAATCTTATTATATATGGGAAAACCTGGTCAGAATCTGGTATCTGTATGTAACAAAAGTTACTGGTTAGAATTCTGATCTTCAGGACAAGTACTTTTAAGCACAACAGCAGCCTGAACACAGTGCTGTAGGACTGCATGCATTTTTTCCTTGGCTATTTGTTTGTTTGGATATTAGAAACATTGGCTTTCAAGGATTTCCTGGTATTCATTTTCAGGAACAAGTGCCTTTATTGCTCTTATATTTTTAAAGAAATATCACAGAAGAGTCGTGGAGGGTGAATTCCTAATTCAGCATCATGTTTATTCCAAGTAGCTGACACTAAGTGACATGGTTACTTAATCAAGAATGCTTATGACCCATATGTCCAGTCAAAATAAACAGTGACTGAGGTACCGAAAATTGTTTGCAGAAGTTATGTAATGAATAATTAACACAGTCTGGAATATGGAAATCTGTACAAAAGCAATTCAGTGATAGAAACAGCAAAGAAAGCCTGACCCACACATCATACCACATGCCTAGAAAGCCCTGATGATGCCACATCAAGAGAAGCTAGTAGCCTTAACAGATGTTCACTCTTATTCCGAATCCAAGTTAGAAGGAAGCCTGGAGCAGGTGTCATTTTCCTCCTCCCTTGCTACAAGTCCAGGTTGAACCACTGGCATTTCACATCAATTCAAACTAGGGACCTGCAACATTAGGAGTATGAAGGTATACATGAGCTGAGCTGAAACAGCCACCACTCTTTGCAGGGAGTTGTATAAAACTTATATTTATGTGGACAGCCACTGACTGTACCACTCAGTTACTGTGTCATTCTTTGACAAATGGAAGTGTAACACTGGTCAAAACATCAGGGATTTATTCTACAAAAAATATTGCCATTTTAAAGTTTCAATTTGGATTAAAAAAATAGTTTTGAGAAAAAATGATTTAACATTTAATATTTTAATATTAATTTTTACAGTAAAAATTAAACTGATTATTAGGAAAATGCCAAACTCATTTTAAAACAAAAAAACTGAGTCTAGAAAAAGATAATTCTTTCACTCAGTATGGAGTAGTGATTTTCCAACTCTTCTTTCATTGTAGCAACAGTAATAAAGCATTTTGTGACATTACTACATTGTGAAATGATGTAAAAATGATAAGTGTATAGAAGGTAGAAACGTATGACCTATTATGTTTTACCCACAGGAATTAAAATGAACATAATCTCACCATATTTTTATGAAAATGGGGTTCAAAAAAATTCTTAGTGGTGCAGTGAGGAGCAGCTGAAAGGGGTTAATAGTAGACATTTGGGTACGGTACTGATCAGGCCACTGAACCCTTCAGTGTCTCCCTGCAAAGGAATTCAGGTTTGTGGATCTGGTTGGTTTGTGATTGTGAGTTTTTTTAGTTAAAAATATTTATTCAACAAAGATAACAGCTTTTCTACACAAAATAGAAATTCTCTAAGGTATTGCTTAAAAAAAACCCCAACAGCAAGCAAACAAACCCAAGAGATAAATAAGAAAGTATGATTTTTGTATGTACGTGAACCTGACATATGTACAGGTGTACCTGTTTCTACACAGGTGTGTGTGGAGCCAGTGAGGTGCAGGACTGACACCTCCTTGTAGGCGTGCAGCAGGCAGGGTGAGTATCTCAGCGAGCTGTTGTTCCGGGCCAGAGTGAACAGCTATGTCAGAGCCCCTAAAAAAGCCTGGAGAGAGAGTGAGGCACACCACGTCCTTATATCTGACAGCCTGCAGTGTCAAAGAGTGACATACTACAAGCATAGTCTCCAGGGCGGCAGTGAGCTGCTGCTAGACGTGCTGTTCTAGTAATCCGGGAGGTGTTTTTCTTGAGCTCACGCAGCTACCACTGGGCTACCCTCCTGAATTGCTACCCTCTGATCTTCTCTCTTTAGTACCACTAAACGGCCATGGGGTAGTCCCCCCGTGACTTTGAAATCTGGTATTATCTTTCCACTCCAATACTGTGCAATAAAAGCTTTCGGTTGCTTTCTAGCTGTGCTGGGTTTGCTTCTGTATTTGTAAGCGAGTTTGCAGTCTCTCCCTTACTCTTCCTTTCGGGCCACTATGCAAATCCAGGCTGTGTAACTGCTCTGAGTCACTCCCCAGCTTGCAACATCTCTCTTTGGGTGGGCCCTGCTGGCTCTCGGTTAACTCTCTGCTATGCTGCCACGTTCTCCTGCTCTCCTTCAGATAGCCCTTGCATTCCCAGGCATGGTTTTTCCAGTGAACAAGTGACACGTTTTATTGTAACAGCTATTTCAGCTTTCAAGGGCGATAGCGCAGGCACCGCCCGAGGTGGTAACTGTGACTGTATCCTGTTTTAGTAAACCTGATTATTTCCCAGCCTCAATAGCAATACCAGACCTCTTAATATTTACATCTCTTTACTTAAAACATGTTTACTTGTCAAAACTCTACAACAACAGACACAAAGAAAACAAAAAACTCGTTATGTTGATTTCACTAACGGAATGCATCAATCTAGCATAAGGCTGAAAGAATGTGCGCCTTTTGTATCAATTACTAACATGTAGTTCCATTTGTTTATTTAAATCATGCTTTTTATTTCAAGAGAGCAAATCTGAAGCCTGTTTACTAGAAACCCAGTAATTATACAGTAATCATATCGCTTGTGATTGGTTAGTGCTTGCCCTCTGCCTCATGATTATCATTGTAAGTGGAATGAAAGCATTAGAAGCCTTGCTTTTTCGCCACACAAGAGGTAGAGTCCTTGAGGAAAGGTGCATAAATCAAGTGGACATTAAAGCCACAGTGTGTTCAAATGTTGCTGCCTGCCACTGATCTGAGTACGCAACAACTGTTGCTTTTTGAAAATACTACTTGTGGCAGATTTTCTTTTTAATAAAAGCTTTGAAAAAGAAATGGAAGCATAAGAGGCATCGGAGTGCTATGGAGTATTTAGGGAAAAAAGCTGAGCACTTTTCTGTGAACTCCTCAGTATGCAACACAAAAATGCTGTTCTGGAATATTCAGGAAAAGGCATCTCATCAAGAGCTAGAGAAACAGAAGGGGAAAACATTTGAACATTTGTCTTTCACGAATTCAGCTGTGGACTCCCTCGAGCCTATGTCACCCATGGACTTTCTAAGAGACAGGTTTCATAAATAACTGAATCAGGCCAGCATCCAAAATTACCTTTAGTAAGAAAATAAAATTTGTTTGTGACAATCAGAACAAGCTCTGAGTGAAGGCAGAAAGTGGGGGCCATTCGGTTAGGGGACAGAGTATACATCCCAGTTCTGGATCTCATACAGAACCCATGAAGAGTTTGCAAACAAACAATGCTTAGATTAAGTATTCATTGAATGATCTTAAATAATAATCTCTGAAAATTACACTTTATCCAGAGGCAATACATAGAGACAGAGACATCATCTTCAATTTAGAGAAATCTGTTCAGATTCCTTGGAAAAGAGCATCTTGGAACTGCTGGGGGGAGGGTAGAAAATATGCCTGTCAATCATACATGTAATTTCTGGTATTCAAGCTGTTCCAGGGCCACTTTGGACCCCAAAGTACTTTAGACGAGCATCAGGACTGCTCTAGCTCGTGTCTTGCCATAAGACTTCATTTTAGCCCCCAGGGGTCTTCACAACTTTTCTGCCATGTTACTTTTTCCAGGCCATCTATGCAAACCGCAGACTACCCACATTCTGGAAAACTCTCCAGAAGACAAAATCCACCTGTTTACAAAACACAAAGCTATTGGAAAATTATCAAGGAATTTGCATTCTAAAGGGAAAAAAAAGAGCTAAACCACTTCCAACAAGGCCGTCAGTCCCAGAGAAGACACTGCCATCTTTTGTAAAGCATTCAGATCCTTGAATGAAGGCAGAAAGCCAGTGAAGAATGGAGATTTGAGATCAATATATAGGAGATAACTTTCATGAGTAATAAGACATGAAAATCAATTATAAACAATTAAAATATATTAGAAGCTATGAATCAAGTTAATCAGGGCTGAGCAATGTGATTACTGGGGACAAATGATAGAAAATGAGACAGTATGAATTGACTCAAAAATGCAATAGTCTCCAAAAAATAGATTTTTAAAATTTTTATATGAACAATAATGATATTTTGAAAAATGGGCATTCACTATTCATGATGTTATTTGAAGGAAATCAGGAAGTACTAAAATATATTCTTGACAACTGACTAAGTAGAACAAATTTTTAAGAGTATGAGAAATTTTGGATGTTACGAATCTCAGCAACAAGCAGGAGAGATTTGCTCTGAGGGAGTAAAAAGCAGAATAAAGAACTAAGGAGATGAGATTTTTTTTAAAGGTATACAAGAGTTTTAGTCATTTAACTTAAACTCTGGAAAATATTTGTGATTAGAGAATGTGCAGTATGGGACTTCAGCATTAATAAGGTCAAATGATGTTGTATTAATCTTTTTTCCAGGCACCTGTGCCTGGGCCAACAGAATTAATCATGACATTTTCCTTCTGCATTGGGCTGAACTCAGCTGACTGTGATTAAAGTTTTACTCTTTTTATTGGCTTAGAAACTGTCTCTGAAACTTAATGATACAAAGTAACATGTTCACACAAATTGCTAATGATTACTTTATGTTGATCCAAGTATGTAAATAAGGATAATTGTTAACAAAGGGTTGGTTTACTACATTACTGTATGTGTTTTCTGCTACAACAGTATGGTATTTTAAAATCTTTGCCTCTCAGAGTTTTGACTTAACTAGGGGATTGTATTGAAGAAGCAGTTCCAGTTTTCTTGCTCCTCTGATTTTAATGAAAGCCAAAAAACAAACCCCAGTGACTAAAACATACCACTGCCCCTCTCCTCCCTAATGATACCCTGGCACATTGCATTGTATTCATATTTTTTCTTTAGTGTTAATAAAAACATGGGATTTAGTCAGTGAATGTTATAAACAGATAGGTTGCTCCTCTGAGCCAACTGGGTGGGTTTTTTTTTCCTTTCAGATCCTAAAGGTTCAATGTGGGGACACACATAGTTAGCGTTTGCGTGGTAAGAAGTACTGACTTGCAAGGGTGATGCGGTAATGGCAAGGATTAATGGCATGTGAGGACATTCCCTACAGTTGGATTTTGCCATTATTTTCATCACCATTGTAACAGCAAGGCAAAAACCACAGAGTGATATACTGCTGCACTGACTGATACCAGTGTTAGCAATGGTGAGGTCTGAAAGCCAGCTGAAAGTGGGTAGCGGCTGGGGAATGACACTGGAAAACCCAAGTGAATTGGCAACCACCATCTTAGCAGGAACTTTTCTTCTATGTCTTTAGAATGTGGAAGAAATTTACAGATTCTCTGTTTTCGTTTTGTTGTATTCTGTAGTAAAAGCTTTTCTGCCTAACTCAGGGATTAAAGAGTCAGCAAAGGGCGTGGTGAGCTTTGTACTGATGGATAAGATTTCTTGAAAAGGCTGCTTAAAGTTACACACATAGGTCTGTATGGGTGAAAATGAAGTCATTTCGGAATGTAAATATCTAGCCTCTAACCAAATCTCACTAAAAGTCAGTGTGCATACCTTTTTTGATAACCTGTTCTGCATAAGTATAATATTCATTTTAGCTATATAGTATGACTATAAATGCATTATAATCATCCATCTATGCCATCTGCATTTTAAAAAGTTATTAATGTTTTGAGAAACACCCTTTTTGTGAACACTAAGACAAACCCGTTTGTTACCTCTTAAAATATGAGCTGCTCCTATTGGCTGACTATGCACTTACGTCCACGACTTACAAAATTATCATAGCTGTTGTACCAGGAACCTCTCCAGATTAGAGGACTGTTC